>NW_011494746.1:600422-688341 GCF_000754665.1 Bison bison bison | reverse complement strand
CTCTAAATTCTGCTTGCAAACTGAGCAGTTGTTCCTCTAGCCCATCTCTCTTCCTATACTTTCTCAGAATCAGCTAGATGGAGCCAGTGGACACTTTCAGCATTCTGCTAGGAAATCATCTTGCCAAGGTCCACAGTTTCATTATGCTCATTTTCTATCTTCTAAGTTACCATAAGTGATAGTTTTGCCAATTGTTTCTTTATCACCTAACATGGGTGTCATTTTCCAGCCTGCTGGAGCAGGCTCTTCATTGCTTTGTCAGCCTCTGCTAACAATTAGCTTGCCATTTTTCAGCATTGTCTGAAATTGTATCTGCTTCTTTTCCAGGTCCTGCTATCTACCTGGTCTTAAAACCAATGCTGCCTGTTTTACTAGTTATACTAGTACACCCTGTTATACTAGTACACTCTGTTATACTAGTGCTCTAGTTCTGAAATTAGATTTCTCTCTCAGATTTTGCTTTGTAACAAATCACCTTCAAACCTAATGGCTTAAACAAGAAATATTGATTATTTCTCACACCCTGTGAGTAAGTTGGGTGGTGTTCTCATTGGGGTAGACTTGGCTTGGCTGGGAGGTATAAGATGGTCTCTCTCACACATCTTCCAGTTGCCTAGGTGTCTATGGGGTGATGGAACTGACTTGGCTCAGCATCTTTCATTTCTTATATTGTGGTAGTTGCAATTTACTAAAAGTAGCAGAAAAAGGCAAGTTCCTGAAGGCAAGTTCTTTCCAGAAAAAGGCAAGTTTTTGAGTTCCTGCTTGTATCATGTTTGCTATTATCCTCTTGGTCAAAGCAAGTCAAGTGGCCAAGCACACAGTCAGCATGAGATGTGATTACCAAAGGCAAAGACAGGGAAGGGAACTATTGTAGCCATTTTTACAATCTCCTGCATTTGATGTGGTCAGTGTCCCTTTTAGGATTTTAAATTTGGTTCAGTATTTCTTCCATTCCACAAGAAGTAGCATATAATGTTTTGTGTTTGTATTTTCCAGTACTGCACAAATCAGTGTATGTTCACAACATTCATGAACAATAAAGGGAAATTTCTTATCTGTACAGATGGTGAAGTAAACATTATGAGATTAAAAGAATGTTTCAAAGAATGTTTCTTTCCCCAGTTTTTGTAAAGATCTCACTTGTGAGGAATTGGACATATTTTTGTGTATTCCTTTCTCACAAAGAGTAGGCTTTCAATCTTTTGAAAACATTGCTGATGATATTCAGTTAACATGAACATCTTTTTTTGTCCAAGAAGCAAAAAAGTTGTAAAGATGCTGTTACATTCACTTCTCTGTAGTATTAACAACCATAGTTCTTATTGCTTAAAAAACTAAAACAACTTGAGGTCTTATAAGTTTTATATTGACAGTGCTCCATTAAGTATCTGCAGAAGAAGAAACTTATAGTGGTGATATCTAAATGGAAAAAAGAAGCAGCAGGGCAAAGTGGTTGAAGAGAAATGGAAAGCAATAAGCAAGCAATTAAAAAAAAAGTTTGATGGAGAGGAAGTAAACCAAAAGAGTTATTAAAAAAATCAGGCTTGGCCTAAGTGATGGTTATGTGCCAACTTGACTAGGCCACAGGGTTCCACATTAACATTTAAAAAAATTAATTTATTTTAATTGGAGGTTAATTACTTTACATTATTGTAGTGGTTTTTGCTATACATTGACATGAATCAGCCATGGGTATACATGTGTCCCCCATCCTGATCCCCTCTCCCACCTCCCTCCCCATCCCATCCCTCAGGGTCATCCCAGTGCACCAGCCCTGAGTACCCTGTCTCATGCATCAAACCTGGACTGGCTATCTATTTCACATATGGTAATATACATGTTTCAATGCTATTCTCTCAAATCATCCCACCCTCGCCTTCTCCCACAGAGTCCAAAAGTCTGTTCTTTATCTCTGTGTCTCTTTTGCTGTCTCGCATATACGGTCATCGTTACCATCTTTCTAAATTCCATACATATATGTTAATATACTCTATTGGTGTTTTTCTTTCTGACTTACTTCACTCTGTATAATAGGCTCCAGTTTCATCCACCTCATTAGAACTGAATCAAATGCATTCTTTTTAATAGCTGAATAATACTCCATTGTGTATATGTACCACAGCTTTCTTATCCATTTGTCTGCCAATGGACATCTAGGTTGCTTCCACGTCCTAGCTGTTGTAAACAGTGCTGCAATGAACATTGAGGTACACGTGTCTCTTTCAATTCTGGTTTCCTCAGTGTGTATTGCTGGGCTGTATGGCAGTTCTATTTCCAGTTTTTTAAGGAGTCTCCACACTGTTCTCCATAGTGGCTGTACTGGTTTGCCTTCCCACCAACAGTGTAGGAGGGTTCCCTTTTCTTCGCACCCTCTCCAGCATTTACTGTTTGTAGACGTTTTGATAGCAGTCATTCTGACTGGTGTGAGATGGTACTTCATTGTGATTTTGATTTGCATTTCTCTGATAATGAGTGATGTTGAGCATCTTTTCATTTGTTTGTTAGCCACCAGATTAACATTTGAATCAGTAAACTGAGTAAAGCACATTGCCCTCTTTAGGTGGGTGTTAGTCAGTCATGTCCATCTCTTTGGGCCCCATGGACTGTAGCCTGCCAGGCTCCTCTGTCCAAGGGATTCTCCAGGCAAGAATACTGGAGTGGGCTGCCATTCCTTTCTCCAGGGGATTGCCTTACCCAATTAGTCAAAGGTCCGAATAGAATAAAAAAGCTGAACTTTCCCTTAGTAGGAGGGAACGCTCTGCCTGACGGGCTGGAGCTGGGATACAAGTTCTTTCCTGCCTTTAGACTCTAACGAAACATGGGTTCTTTTTAGGTCTCAAGCCTCCTGGCTTTCAGACTGGAACACACCAGGGTGTCTCTGGCTTGTTGCCTGCAGGTCTTGGGACTTGTCAGCTTCCATAATCTTGTGAGCCAATTCCTTGTAATAAACTACACACACCTACACACATATACTCACATGCACCCTACTGGTTCTATTTCTCTGCAGAACCCCAGTTAAATATAGGCTAGAGGATTAATTGGAAGGAGAAGAAAAAATAGAATTAGAAAGAGATTTTAGTTTATGATGAAGATGTCTCTTAATGGAGAAATTAGCAAGTGTTGTGTAGAGAGAAAGCAACTATATCACTTCTCCCAGTTCAGTTCAGTTCAATCGCTCAGTTGTGTCTGACTCTTTGCGACCCCATGGACTGCAGCGCGCGAGGCTTCCTGTCCTTCACCAACTCCTGAAGCTTGCTCAAACTCATGTCCATTAAGTCGGTGATGCCATCCAACCATCTCATCCCCTGTGGTCCCCTTCTCCTCCTCTTCCAAGGCTCTTCAATTTCAAAACTGTGGAGAAGGTTTGAATGAAGGTTCAGTAGTCACTATTCAGTTCACTAACTTTTATTCCCATAAATTATACAGTTTGGATAGGATAGAAGGCAGATTATAGGCTGATTTACAGATATGTGGTGGTGGTGTTCATTGTTCAATTGCCAAGTCATGTTTGACTGCGTGTGACCCCACGGACTGCGGCATGCTAGGCTTCCCTGTCCTTCACTATCTCCTGGAGTTTGCTCAAACTCATGTCCATTAAGTCAATGATGCAGATGTTAGGCCACACCCAGAACCAATAGGGGGAAGCCTGCCAATAGCAGCAGTTAGTGGGGAAGCCCAGCAGAATGGAGGGCAGGACAGATGCAAAGCAGGAGAACACATTATATTCAGGATTAGCTTCTGCATGAATGGGAGTTGGCATCATGGTGAAACCCCCTAAATATTTCTGGCAAAATATTAACTACTCTGGAAGTCAGGCTAGCTTGAGGAAATCAGGAGATAAAGAGAGAGCAGAATTAAGATTTCCCTTTTAAAGGTGCTTTAGGGGTGGATATTATCCCAAAAATGGTGGCTTAAAAGGTTCAGTGTCACTATTGTTCAAATTAGAAAATGCCTTGAGAAAGTAGGAAAAAGTTATAAGGCTCATTAGAGTTTTTATAGTGGTTGTGGGAAAAATTGTAGAAATAACCACTCCAAATTTAATGCAGGAGCACATTTAAAGGCAAGTTTTGATGCAGTGAGCACACATTTATGACAGAGGGCCATTTTGTTTAATTATCCTGTTCGTGGAGAGTATTTGTGCCTCATATATAAGATGAATATGGATACACCATACAGATTATTTTGGATGTTCAAATAAAGAAAGCTTGAGGACAATGGTGATACAATTTTAAAAGAATTTATATAAGTGCAGTTTGGAATTCTTATAATTAAGATATTATATAAGAAATTTGTTCATATTATAGAAGACTTAGAAATTAGGGGTAAAGGCACCAACAGTCCCATGACCTCAACTGCAATCACTATTATTACTTTGATATATTTTATTTCTCATATTAAAATGTTTTTTAAACAGTTTTAGTTATAGTCGACTAGCTTTTGTCATTAAACATTCTATTATAAACATGCAACAAGGATTGTAATTTTAAAATATTCAACCTCCTTTTCTCTCTTTTTTTGTTTTAATGGGTACCCAAATTTTGGTGAGTGTAACTTCTCTAGCCACAAAAATGTTTGAGGTTGCTACTGAATAAATGCCTAGCCCTAAGCGGGAAGGTCAGGCGCTTGTTGGTTGCTTACTCCGTGTCTGTTTCACCAGTCTTCTTTGCTAACAGAACCCTGATCTTGTCCGGATATTGTCTTCCCTGACATGATTCAGAGGTGGGTGACCCAGTCTGTGGCTTAATAGTTGATCCTTGGTTTAGATGATAAGATATGAGGGTGGGGAGTCTTTTCTTGCTCTTAAAAGGGTACCAGAAGAGCTGGTCCTTGTCCAGCATTATACCTTTGGATAGCAGAACCAAGTTATGAAAGGAACCTAGGATGGTGTTGATGAGCACTAAGTCAGTTAACTCTGAAACCTCTGGCTTCTTCACTATTGAAGCACATTTAAGTTAGGTTTTCTGTATGCAAGGAGAAAGGATTCTAACTGAGAGATGAAGGTCATATTTTGGTTTGATATTCAAAATCAAATTATACAGTAGGTCAAGAACAGTGAGAGATGTACTTGAGAGATTTATTACATTCTGTAGCTCACCTCGCTCTCTCTGTGTCCACCCCTGTCCCTTCCCACCAACCGCCCTCTGGCTAGCATATTGACAACTGAATTTGGAAGGTTTAGTTTACAGTGTTCTCCAACTATATGGTTGGAGACCTTTCTGCCAACCTCTAAGACTTAACTGGGAATTAGAAGAAAGAAAGTCTTAGGAAAAAGGTAAACCTTTCTGGGCTTAGGGGATTGTGGATTGCAGGAGGTATGGGTAGGAGAGAAGGACAGGACAAAGCATTTGGATATGAGTTTCCTGAGCTCTTTTTTTTCTAGTTTAGTAGCAGAGATTCATTCTTTAGGGGTAATCCTGAGCCAAAAGAAGAGGGTTATTGCCTTATCTCCCCTTGGTCATGGCCAGAGAGAAAAGTAGTGTAAGATGTTCAAGAAAACGGCAGGGAGCTGAGGTTTTGGGGGAGTAATTCCTATGCCATGTATATATAGATGCTAAAACAAGAGCCAGTGTGCTTGCCACAGACTCACTTAAGGCAAAGGCTGGGATGGATGCTGGGCCAAAGCGCCAGGTGGGGACCTGGCTGAGGCTCAGAGTTCTTCTATAGTGTGCTCCAAGGTGAGGCCAAATTACCTAGGGAGTCCTAATTCACTGAAACAAAAGAGACCAGACTACATGTTACACCAGAGGCATTCTCCTTGAATGCAAGTGAGGCAGTATAGGGATCAGAGGAGGTGAGGCAGCAGTCACGGAAGATCCTGCCAAGGTTAGGGGTGATGTTCTTTCCAGTCACTCTCATCATATAACACAGCCCATCTTCTTATGAAAAAAGAAAAGAGGTAAGGAAGCCTGAATAAAACCCAAAGGGAATATTATCATTGTTATTATTAAATTATTACATTGGATACAATCTCGGTCTGGACAGAATAATAAAAGCTATTTTTTTTTCATTTAATAAAAAGTGAGAGCTTAGTGTGATGACCAAATTAATTAATTATATAAATTAATTATAGAAAAAATAAGCATTTTCTCTGTATTTCAAAACTAAAGTGTGAGTTGAATTGTATTTTTTCTGTGTTCAACATAGTTTTCATAACTGCAGCTTATAACAGTGGCACAATGCTGCTGCTGCTGCTGCTAAGTCACTTCAGTCGTGTCCGATTCTGTGCAACCCCATAGACAGCAGCCCACCAGGCTTCCTCATCCCTGAGATTCTCCAGGCAAGAACACTGGAGTGAGTCGCCATTTCCTTCTCTAATGCATGAAAGTGAAAAGTGAAAGTGAAGGTGTTCAGTCATGTCCGACCCTCAGCGACCCCATAGATTTCAGATTTTCCAGGCAAGAGTACTGGAGTGGGGTGCCATTGCACAATAGTCCATGACAAACATCTTTGAGCATAACAGATTTTTCTACATTTTGGGTTATTTCTTGAATTAGATTTCTACAATGAGTTAGCCTGTTCCAACAAAATGATCATTTTGTTTTTATGCTGAAATGCGCTCCAAAAAAGCAATTTTAATTTACACTACTACTAGCACCGAAGTATCAATTACAGTTTCACATATTCTCTGGCATCTAATATTATTAAATATATGTATTTTAATATAATCAGTGAAAAACATTGGTGTTTTATTTCTTATTCAGTCAGTAGAATATATGTATTTTTTAAAATTCATTTTCATCTGTAGTGATTATTTAATACTTATAGCTTATTATTTCATTAGGTGCAATATCAAACCTTTTGTACCTTTAGAAAGCAATGTTTGTTGACTGTAAAGAGGTTAGTGAATTCAGTCACAGGTCTTTATGCCTGTTGGGGGACTTTAATAAGGATGGCAAATGGGCAGAGCTGTTCAGAAGCCCATGATGCATCTCTCTTTGGAGAAGGTTTACTTGGGGTAAGCCCTACCCATGAGCCTTAAAAAATTTCTATGCTGAGCTTCCCTGATAGCCTGGCACCATATTCTCATTTACAAGTTTCCTGGCTGCAACTTATAAGAAGGAAGTTTTAGAAACCAAACAGTGTAAGCTCTACTCTTGAAAATCATCCAACAGCCAATATTGTAAAGTTTCATGGCTTTCATCTCTTTTCCTTTGCTTCTTTTCCTGCAATGAGTGTGTCCCAGCAGGCATGGGCTGCTTATTTGACCTGCTCTGTGGGGGTGCAGGTTCCTGTTCTTCTCATCACATCACACCACACGGTGTGTGAGGCGGCTGTGTCATCCGACAGAGTGTCACCAGCCTCCTTTGGAAGTCAGCATCTGAGGAGACTGTGGGAAATCACAAGGGTGCCTGAGACCTCTCCCTAACCCCGCCATCCTTCTCCACTTTCCACAAATAGTGTGATGTGACCTGTCCCCACTTATCTCAGTGATCCTCAGTTCTTTCTCATTGGACATTGATGAGAAGAGTAAAGTCAGTGCTGGTTCTTGCCATCCGGGGAGCCTGCCTCCTGCTGCTTCTGGGACAGACTTGCCCTGGGAAGGGCCATTCAAATCCCCAGGTAGTCAGTCCTGAAGGGCAAGATCAAAGATCCAAGTTTTGTGTCTAGTTAAACTGGGCTACATGTGGGAATACTAAAGTTTATCAGATTAAGGAAGAAAGTGACAACAGAAGGAAAAAGAATCGTTATCCCACCAGATAAAGCTGTTTTAATTAGTGTATATTTCACGTCTTTCTTTTTGGTCAACTTTTATAAATCTAAATTGTAATATGCACACAACCTTGCAGTTTGCATTTTTGTTTCTGTGTCTGTATAAACGAGCTTCCACACGCTGTTGCACAGTGTTATGTAGGTGTGGGGAGTTTGCAAATCTGACATGGCTTCCCCGTGCTTCTTGCCAGTGATTGGCCCAGAGGTGCTCAGGCGACCAGCTGTGGCCCATGTGATGTGAGTGTACTTCTAAGAAAGAGGAGAGGAAGAGGAAGAGCCAGGCCTTCTGTGGGGCCCGGTTATGCTTGCGAGGTGATCCTCGTTACTGAGCAGCCATCTTGTTATTATGAGGCCCGCTTCAAAGGCAGGAACACATGGAAGGTGGCAACTATTCCCTAAGCACTGTTTTGTCCAAGATGTGCTGCTGTGAGTAAAGTAAGCACATCGTGGTCCCTGCTCTAGTGACGAGACAAATCTACAATCTGCTGACAAGACAGAGTCCCAAATAATTATAATACAAAGCCAGTGTGATGCTTCCTTTAGTGTTGTTATTACTAACCAGTGGCATGTAAAGAAAACTGTCCAATGCTTTACCAGTTAGCAGTTGTGGGTTACAGCACCTCTCTGTGATCTGGTTGGGTTACCACATATCACTGACCTTGGTCATCTACCCATTTGTAGAATGAGGAAGCTATACTATTTGAGCTCTATGTCTCTTTTAATTATTAATAATATTTTATATTTCTCCCATTCTGGTAATAATAAGCCGGCATGTGAACAATTGAATGAATGACTCCCCAGATGGTTTTTTGTGGGGAGTAGGGGTTGTTTTTTGAGTGTGTCAAGAAGTTATATAAAAGTAAAACAGAACAATGAGAGAAAAAAATGTAAGGTGCACAGATGTTTGGTAGGCAGATGGAATTAGATATACTTTGCAAATTGATAGAATGAAAACCAGCCAATTTTATTTTGGATTGTAAAAATAAGATATACAATGTGTTCTGTAATAGAAAAATTGTGTGTCCAGGAAGAGGTAGGAATTGGAGGGTGACATGACTGTCATCTTTAGGCTGGTGAAGGGCACAGTGTTAATTGATCATCTTCTTCACTTCGTGTTTCCTCCTATCAGTGCAGTAGGTCAGTGGTGCTGATTGGATGGTGAGTCAGAGAAAATGAAAGGAAACCTATTTCTACTCTGGGTTCTCAGCACATAGATTTATTGCTCCTGTATTTATTTCAGCAACAAATATAGAACCAGACTCAAAATGACAAGTTTACAAGCCAAGCAGGACCTGTAGTTGAATACATTCCCCAGAATAATGACATTTCCTCCTTGGAAACCAGCTGTTACCCGGAAGGTTAAGAAAGAAAACTTTCTCTGTGTAGCACTGTCTAGTTAGCTAGATCCACATGCTCCATGTATAAACAAGGCTTTAAACTAGAATATACTCTAGTTTCAGATCTTTTGAGCTATCAGTTTTTGTGGGACTATCCCAAGTTGCCTCACCTTTCTTTGAAACACTGTGCAAGTTGCTTCAGTTGCTACTGTGTTCTCTATATTCTGCTCTGCTGCTGCTGCTGCTGCTAAGTCGCTTCAGTCGTGTCCGACTCTGTGCGACCCCATAGACGGTGGCCCACCAGGCTCCCCCGTCCCTGGGATTCTCCAGGCAAGAACACTGGAGTGGGTTGCCATTTCCTTCTCCAATGCATGAAAGGGAAAAGTGAAAGTGAAGTCGCTCAGTTGTGTCCGACTCTTCGTGACCCCATGGTCTGCAGCCTACCAGGCTCCTATGTCCATGGGATTTTCCAGGCAAGAGTACTGGAGTGGGGTGCCATATTCTGCTCTAACTCTCTTCTATTCTAACTGTGCTACTCAGTTAAAGCACATATCACGTCAACGGACTGCTACAAATTCATCAGAAGTTTCCTGGTGTTACCAAGGATACAGTCTACCTCTCTACCGTGGTGCACAGGCTGCTGTGTTATTGGTTCTTGTTTTCATCTTCACCCTTGTCTCATAGTACTCTCTCGCTTGCTCACTCTGTTTTCTAAAAGGAAACCTCCTAAGCTCCTTTCATTTAGAGGTCCTTTGAGGTCATTAATTTATTTATTCATTCACTCAAACCATCCATTCAGTTAAAAAATATTTACTAAGTCCCTCCTAAGAGGTGCCAACTACTGTTTTAGTTGTGGTCACATAGGCTTATTACATGTGTGAGCTGGCATTTGTGCCCACTGAGATGAATTTGCCTGGGAAGAATTGCAAAAATGTATTTCTAGCACTTCTCATTTAATTCAGTTCATTTTAAGATAATAAAGAATTGGCATATTTTGTTACCCTTGGTTTTGTGGTATTAGAGGCATAACTCTACAGTCTAAAAAAATTGCTTTAGCAAAAAGAATGATGCCAAGAGGTAATCTATTTCCATACCAGTTTTCTGTGCTTCGTGTATGATGCATATGTCACAATGGCTCAGATTTGTGTATTTTGCATTTTTAAGAAATTTGAATTGGGGGAGGAGGATATTCTGTTTATCTTTAATGGAACAGCTTGACTCTGTGCTTCACAGTCACCAACTTTAAGTCACTGTTACACTAGGAAAGCAAATGGACCAGGGCGTAAAGAGCAGGTCAAAGATTGTATGGAAAATGACAATATTTTACAATGTAGAATTTTGGCAAAATGTGAATATGATAATTACACATTCAAACCTCTTCAGCTGCTGAGGTATCATCTAATAACGTCCAACAGTTGGCTCCCTACCAGGTATACTCCAAATGTAACGATGTTCTTGAAGCTTTTCTTTACAGAATCATTTCTCAAATGTGTACAAATTGCCTTGTGCCAGCATGGAGAGCCCTTTCAGCATTTCAACTCAGATTTCAGAGGAAGACTTATTAATTAGGACTTTTTCAGACAAATTCCCTCGCTGACAAGAAAAACTGCTGACACATTACTGAGATGATACCAAAGTTCAAACCATGTGTGTGTGTGTGTGTGATCCCTTTGAAGTTGAACTTTTCATTCCAAAGTTTATGGTGTTTCACTTCTGTTGATTTTATGTCTGTTTCCAACTAGGTTGAAAATTTTGAGAACAGATAATATCATGGTATAGTATTTTTTTCCTCTTTCTTCCCTCTCTTCCTCCCTCCTGTATTTCCCCAGTTAACACAATCATAGTTTTCAGCATACGACAGTAAATGATAGATACTTGATGTAATTTTTCCCATTAGACTATAACCTTGAGAGAGAGAACTGACCATCTCATTCATCATTATAACCTTGATGTCTGGTGCCTGGATATAGTAGGTACTCCCTAAGTTTTCTAAATCAATAAGTGAAAAAGTAAATTTTGTTGATTAGTTGATTAACTGATTATCATAAGTACTGTTTCAGAGGCACTTATTCACTTACTGAAATCCCTGGAAACTCTGGAGAAGGCCCAAAGAAGTGGATACTAAATACATAAATGGCTCATTCTATTTTACAGTGAAGACATATTTCTGGCTCAGTTGAACAATAAAATTAAGACATTTGAGTGTGACTATCTTCTGGACCAACTATTTGTAGAGAACTCCTCTGGAGAGAGCCCGAAGCATCATCATACATGACATGGTGGTTGTTTTCTCTCCAGTCTAGTATTTCTGTCTGATGGGATCATGGGTCTCTGACTTTGATCCACTGCTCTCTACTTGTTCACCTTGTGTAAGAGAACTCAAGGGGCGTGGGGAAATGTTACTGACAAAGGACCACACTCTTCTAAGGGATGCCGAAATGTGCAGATGGTGTTATCATGAGGCACGGTTAGGTAACAATCACATACACAGAAACAATCATAAGGTCTGATGCATGATTCTATATGGGCTTATTTTATTAACATTATTGCATAGAATATAATATATACTACACTACTGTATATTATGAATAGTATCTATTCTATTAGCATTACAATATTCTATATCCAACCAGTCCATTCTGAAGGAGATCAGCCCTGGGATTTCTTTGGAAGGAATGATGCTAAAGCTGAAACTCCAGTACTTTGGCCACCTCATGCGAAGAGTTGACTCATTGGAAAAGACTCTGATGCTGGGAGGGATTGGGGGCAGGAGAAGAAGGGGACGACAGAGGATGAGATGGCTGGATGGCATCACTGACTTGATGGACGTGAGTTTGAGTGAACTCCGGGAGTTGATGATGGACAGGGAGGCCTGGCATGCTGCGATTCATGGGGTCGCAAAGAGTTGGACATGACTGAGCGACTGAACTGAACCGATTCTACATTACTATTTTATTATTTCCTTTTCTATTATGTTTTTATTGTGCTAACAAAATACACTTTATCATCAAAAGTGAAAGTGCTGAGCTTAGTTAGCTCAGTCGTGTCTGACTCTTTGCAACCCCATGGACTTCCCTGTTCATAGACTTCTGGCAAGAATACTGGAGTGGGTAACCCCATTCCCTTCTCCAGGGGATCTTCCTGACCCTGGGATTGAACCTGGGTCTCCTGCATTGCAGGCAGATTTTTTACTGTCTGAGCCTCCAGGGAAGCCCACACTATAGTTCATCTATATTCTAGCTAAATAATTTATTATTATTATTCATCCTTATATTTATGAGAGATAAGTTGATATTCCATTCAGTTTCAAAAGATGAAACAGATTCATAGTAGTGAGATAACTTTTTGTGTGGGAAAAACTTCTTAAGAAAGGATTACAACTAGAAGCCTCCCTGGTTGAAGGACCATACATTACCCAAATCCTTAGGCCAACTTTCTTTGTGATGAACTAGATCTGGAACATGGACAAGAGGCTGTTATTACTGCAGTGTGTAAACATGAGAGAATTCTAACTTTAAGTGGCATTCACTTCTTATGCACTTAACATTTTCATAACAGTTTCTTCAGACTCCACAGAGAAAATGTGAATGCTCTGAATGAGTCATTCTGCACTCAAGGGAATTAGTTACCTTTATTTCTCTGGGTTATTGAACCCAAGCATTTATTTCCTGTCTTCTGTTTTGTAGAGTGTATATTGGAGTAAATTGGGGGCGAGTGAATTTTGTAACAGCTTAGAGTTGGAAAGAACATTTGGGATTATCCCCAATACAAGAAGCCCTGCTACACTATTCCTGATAGGTGGACCTCAGCTACAGTTTGCACATTTTCAATGATGATCTAACTTACCACTTCTGCCTATTCGAATAGTTCAAAAAATTTGAATCGTTAGAAGATTCTTTCTGTTTTTTTCCTCTTCCCCTTTTTCCCATCTTTTCTCCCATTCCTTCTTCTGTTGTAAAGGAAAATCTTGATTTATTTATACTTCCACTCACTGGTTCTCCAAAGCTATATAGAATGATGCAGATCTTTCTTACACACGTTAGCCCTTTTTTGTATTTGAAGCCAACCCTCCTGCTGGCCCCAGGGAATCTGGTGTCAGGGATAAACATCTCAGTTTCATCAGTCATGCCTCAAGGACAGGTTTCTTGGCCCTTTGGTCTCCTGGGAACACTTCTCTGGATGAACTTTTTGTTTATTCATGTCATGCTCGATACTTGAAATTCAGACTGGAAGGTAGTATTGTGGACCCTGAGTTTAGGCCTTCCCGGTTCTCGGCCCTACATTCTATTAACTGGGAATAGAACTATTAAGCTCTACACTTCTACCAGGTTTGTGTTTATATCACTTATGTTATTGGTTCATATTATGACAGCTACTGAAATCCATGGGTCTTTTTCTTTAAGAAATAACTTCTTTCTTATAAAAGATATAGCTATTGTTATTGTGGAAACTTTAAGAAATGTAAAAAATAGAAAAAGTCACCTAAGTAAGTTCATCATACTTTAGGAATGTATTTAATATGTTCTTGAATGTATTTTACAAAAGTGAATAATACTAGACATATAAATGTATAATCTTTTTCAACTTTTTATATCGTGAAAGATCTTTCTATTCTAGTCAATATGAAATTACTTTATTAAATTTAATTTCTTTGTAGGATTCCTTTGTGCAGTTGTATGGTTATTATGATATATTTAAACTTTTTCCTATTGATGATTATCTAAGTTGTTAATACATTTATTTTTTATGATGAACAATGCTGTGATGGGTATTCTCCATACATATTTGCCTATTAATTTGATAAATTCCTGGCAGGGGAATTGCTAAATCAGAATATGTACAACTCTAGAAACTGTTGACCACTTTGTACTTTCTCTAACAGCACAGAAGACTGGGCTTCTGGTTGATTCTGATGATAACAAGGGTGGTTGGGGCCAAAGTACACTGTGGGAACTTTACATACTTATGAAGTATGTGGAAATGGGGACAGTGTACTTGTCAAACACTCAGGTGCATTGTTGTGTATGTGTGTGCACGTGTGTGTGTATCTGGCAGATTTTCATGCATATGGAAATAGGCAAGCACCTAACTGCTGCTGCTAAGTCGCTTTAATTGTGTCCGACTCTGTGCAACCCCATAGATGGCAACCCACCAGGCTCCCCATCCCTGGGATTCTCCAGGCAAGAACACTGGAGTGGGTTGCCATTTCCTTCTCCAATGCATGCAAGTGAAAAGTGAAAATGAAGTCAGTCGCTCAGTCGTGTCCGACTCTTCACGACCCCATGGACTGCAGCCTACCAGGCTCCTCCACCCATGGGATTTTCCAGGCTAGAGTACTGGAGTGGAGTGCCATTGCCTTCTCCAGAGCACCTAACTAAGTACATGCAAACGAGAGACATTATGTAGTAGAGTTTAGGGGAGGAGAAGAGAGAGAGGACAGAGTTTGTCATGCCATGTGTGGACCACATGATTTGAGAGGATTCTTTGAGGTGCAGGCGTGAGTCCTGTAGGATCTGGTTTGTGCATCTGGATTCCTTGGTTGGTCTTAGACCTTAAAAGCTTTTCTGATATTAACATCTCTGCCTAGTTCCTTCTGTTGCTCCCATGGCTCTGGCAGATCCCCCTGCCCCTTGCTAAGGCATTTACCAGCCTGCCTGGCAGGACTTCCTCCTCAAACCTGGTGTTTTGTCTTCAGTACCATGTGCTGGCCTCCTGGATTTTTGTAGATGACCTTAACTTCTTGATATGAAGTTTTACTCCCGTGTCCTTTTAAAAATTGGAATTATGACTCTGAGAACAAGAACTATCTTTCAGTTGTCATATTTCAGAAATTAATTTGGTATCTGTGTCACAGATTTTTAGGGTATTCCTATGGATTTGAGAAGGAAACAAATGTGACATTAAAAAAATCTTTGTAAATATTTTTGTAGCAATTGATTTAAAAAATAGGAAAAAAAATTGCTAGGCCTTCCATGAGACAATCCTTTGTATGGCTAAGTAAAGCGTGTTCTTAGGTTATTAGAATTAACTGTCATTCTTAAGTTTAACACCCTGTCACTCTTAGGGGGAAATGCACATTGCTCAGTGTCCTCTTCAGCTCTGTGTCCCAGCAAATCCTGCCTTGTTTTTATTCCCAGTTATTCCACACTCCATTTATCTCAGATATACACCTTTCCTCTGTCTGAATGTTCTGTTATTCTTTCTCTGTCTGCAAATCACTGCTTAGCCTTCCAGATTGGGTTCAGACATTACCTCTTCCAGGAAGGCCTCCCTGATTTCCCCCTTCCTCCAGACCAAAGGGACCAAACGGAACAGGGTGTCTAGTGAGACTGACTGGATCACACACTCCTCTGGGTTGCCTTGGCTGCATGGTCTCCCTCACTCCACCATGACAATGAAATCATGGGAAGAAAAACCACAAATAAGTAAAGTGATTATTAATCAGAGGATGAGCAGTGATGGTTTGGATAGCTCCAAGCAATGGTAAGGTAAGGGAAGGAGTTCTGGAGGGGTTTGAGCAGCAGACAAATGGAATCACAAGGGAAGGAATGTTGGTTGCCTGTATAAAAGGCGTGAAACAATCCTGGATTTAGTTGTGGTCAGTGCAGCTGGTAAACTAAATATGTGTATGTCCACAGTGCCACACATGTCCTGTCTGATGCCACTGTGCCTGGTGGGCTGGAGGGAGAGGGGTTATGAATCAGCACCACTAAGGCCTGGCTGCGAGATGGCAGACTTTCCTAGAGGACTAGGGGTCCTGGAGTCCCAGCTCAGAACAGAATAGGAAGCTGTTTCCTATTGGTTTCAAATGTCTGTGTTCCTAAATATGTCGCCATCATTCCCCACAACAGGCACTCTTTCTCCTGAGTCCTTTCTTGGGCTCCGCCTTATTGCTGGACCCCTTCTCTCATCCTATGCTGATTTTTCTCTCCTTTTGATCTTTAAGTCTGGACACTTCATACAGTCATTCCCTTCTTATCCTTTTGAACTTGCCAATGAGAAGCTCATAATTTCTTTCAGTGTATACCTCAGACTAAGGTTCTGCCTTTGCATAGCCAGAAAAGATCATTAATGAGCTTTCCCAAACAAAGGAGTTGACTTTCCTGTTATTTTATATGGCTGCTTCAGAAGCAATTATAGTGTTTTATTTCTAAAAGAAAGTTTTCTTTCCTGGGCCCACTAGAGTATTTTTAGGGGTAGGGTATACAGAGAAATGGGAGAGGACTCTGGTGCAGGAGAAAGAACCTTGGTCTCTGAGTCAGAAGACATGGTTTTAAATGCCCTTTGAACTAACTGTTCATAGGTGTGTGACCCTAGGAGCACTGCTTAATCTCTCTGAGCAGAAGTTGTGTTATACTGGTTACAAAGTATGGAAAATAGTAACGATTGTCACAAAGATTAAAGAGACAATGCATGTTAGAGTGAGCAGGACGGGGGCTGGCTCAGAGCAGGTGCTCAAAATTGTAGTTTTTAAAAAAGTTATTTCTGATTTCTATGATATCGTTAGTCACTATTGTGGCAATGGTCTTATTTATCTTTTTTTATGTCTTTCGGTTCTCACTGTCTTATACCCCAGCCAACACTTAGCATTATCCAGCTTTCTAAATTTTAGCTGTCTTGTTGTAAAGTTGCATTTCATTGTTATTTTAACTTTCCTTTCTCTGATTACTTGTTGATTTGAATGTCTATTCTTATGCTTGTTAGCCTTCAAGATTTCCTTTATCATCAATTGCATTTTGTAATCCTTTGCCTATTTTTCCTTTGAGAGTGCTGTCTTTTTATTTTGGATTTAGGAGTTTCTTAGATGTTCTAGATACTAATCTCAAACAGGTAAAGCCATGTGACTATCTCCTCCTATTCTGTCAGTGCTATATTAATTTTGTCCACGGTACTCTTTATGGAACTGAAAAGCTTAATTTTGATGAAGCCTAATTAGTCAATGTTTTGATTCTTGGTTTTGTGTTTTTGCAGTTTAAGAAGACTTTTCCCATTCTTAGGTCATGGTAGGTCTTCTGCATTTTCTTTTACTAGCCATTGTAGCATTTAGGTAACTGTTATGGAGTGAAAGTTTGTGTCTCCCCCAAATTCATATGCTGATTTCCATATACAATCCCCAATGTTATGGTACTCAGAAGTGGCGCCTTTGAGAGGTAATTAGGTCATGAGGGTGAAGCCCTCGTGGATGGGATTAGTGCCCTCATAAGAAGAGACATGGGAGAGCTTGCCTCTTCTCTCTCTGCTCTCTACCATGTGAAGATACAAGAAGATGGCCACCAGTAACCCAGGAATCAGGCCCTCACCCAGACACCACATGTGTCAGCAGCTTGAGATTGGACTTCCAAGCCTCCAGAACTGTGAGAAAGACACTCTTGCTGTTTATAGCAGTCTGAACTGACATAGTAATTAATCCAGGTAGAATTTGTGTAGGGCTTTGCATGTGGTTGAGCAGGGATCCAGTTTTAGTTTCCTCATTATTTTCTTTATATTTTTAGAACTTAATTGGTACATGGTAGTGTTCAGTAAAGTCTGTTGACTGAAGAAATTGAAGTTTCCTCGAAAGTGGGGAGAAGAAGTGTGTGTACGTGTGTAGTGTGTGAGTATATTGCGTGAGTGTGTATGTGGTGTGAGTGCGTGTGGGGGGGTGCGTGTATGAGGTGTGAGTGTGTGTAAATCCTGTGAAAGGTATTTCCCTCTGACTAAGAAGACTATGGTTAGAACTGGTGGCTATACTCCCTCCTCCCCACCCCAGCTCAAATATTGACTTAGGGTTTGTGTGGGAGGATGGAATGGGAGCATAGATTTAAGAAAATATTTATCTCTTGATTGAAATCTACTCAGATTTCTGTTTTCAATTCAGTTTTATTTGAATGTGATAGAGTCAAAGGTTATATTAAAAATTTCTAAAGCTGGTACCAGTATTCTTGCCTAGAGAATCCCGTGGACAGAGGGACCTGGTAGGCTACAGTCCACGGGGTCACAAGAGTCGGACACAACTTAGTGACTACACCACCACCACCACTAAAGCTGTACCATTTAGATACTGACCAGTTAAAATGAATGCTTTTAATATGTCATATTGGTTTGTTCTGGCTGGATATTAACCATGGAAGCAGTAGTTTCCCAGTTGTTATTAAATATTATTAAATGATAATATATATAAAAGAGCTCTGTGAACCAAAGACTTACACAGATGTTAGGTAATACTATTATTATCTCTGTTTTCTTAGAAATACAATGTGAAAAACCCTATTTTTCTATATAAAATGGATTCTGGTTGCTAGAATACAACTCTCTGAATCAATGGTTGAAAGAAGATAATGAATTTAAAAAGTTTCCTTTGACTGGAAAATTCTCTGCACCTCAGTGTGACTTGACATCAGGGTCAACCAGCACCTGTTCTTTGACCTCTGATGCTGTTGAAGTTTTAGTTCAGAAAAGTTTGGGGGCACCTTTGTGGTTCTCCAGTCTGATTTGAGTGTTTTCCTATTTTTCGCCAGTTTTAGGGAAACTGATTCCAGTAGGTGGAGCTCTTTCTCAATGTTAGTTCAGTTTTCATTCAGGTGGGGACTTGTTTCTCACCTTTCTTGTCTACACTGGCTTAGTCATAACTTGGTACAGGTACTTAAAACAGTGTCTGAAATTAGCATCAAATGTAGGTTATGTATTTCTGTAAAATGAGTTTTCCCCCAAGTTGTTTCATGGAACAGCTATGATTAATTTCCTTCTGAGGTCTGATCAAACATTATTGACTTTTTTTTCCCCTTTGATTATCTACATCAAAGACCCAAAATACCTACACTTTACTATGAAGCTATGTCCAGGTCCTTGATCAAATGTGACATCTTTTGATGTGAATTCTCATCATGCATATCAATGCCCTGGCTTTTGTGTTACATGGTCTGTGTTGCCTCACTCCTCCTGTACATTAGCAGTGTTGAGTTTGGGGTTTAGAAGCTGCAAATGTATTTGATCATAAATACGCATACAGCAAGAAAGTTTTTTCTCATCTGGATAATCCATTTAGTGCCACATCTAGAGGCTTCTCCATATACTTGGAATTATGCACAGAAAACAGAATTTAAAAAAAGAAATGTCTAGAGGTTGTCACTTTTAGAAGCAGTAGGTGGAGTTGTAAAATGGACATCCATGAGCCAGTTTCAGGGCTTAGTAGAATTTTTTTTTTTTTAATTAGTAATCTGTTTGCTTTAAGAAATGTCATCTAAACTCTAGATTTTGGACTGATTTATTAGTAAACATTAGTAACCATCAGTTCAGTTCAGTCACTCAGTTGTGTCCGACTCTTTGAGACCCCATGAATTGCAGCACGCCAGGCCTCCCTGTCCATCACCATCTCCCGGAGTTCATTCAAACTCACGTCCATGAGTCGGTGATGCCATCCAGCCATCTCACCCTCTGTCGTCCCCTTCTCCTCCTGCCCCCAATCCCTCCCAGCATCAGAGTCTTTTCCCATGAGTCAACTCTTTGCATGAGGTGGCCAAAGTACTGGAGTTTCAGCTTTAGCATCAGTCCTTCCAAAGAACACCCAGGGCTGATCTCCTTCAGAGTGGACTGGTTGGATCTTCTTGCAGTCCAAGGGACTCTCAAGAGTCTTCTCCAACACCACAGTTCAAAAGCATCAATTCTTTGGCGCTCAGCCTTCTTCACAGTCCAACTCTCACATCCATACATGATCACTGGAAAAACCACAGCCTTAACTAGACGGACCTTTGTTGGCAAAGTCATGTCTCTGCTTTTCAATATGCTATCTAGGTTGTTCCTAACTTTTCTTCTAAGGAGTAAGTGTCTTTTAATTTCATGGCTGCAGTCACCATCTGCAGTGATTTTGGAGCCCAGAGAAATAAAGTCTGACACTGTTGCCACTGTTTCCCCATCTATTTCCCATGAAGTGATGGCACTGGATGCCATGATCTTTGTTTTCTGAATGTTGAGCTTTAAGTCAGCTTTTTCACTCTCCTCTTTCACCTTCATCAAGAAGCTTTTGAGTTCCTCTTCACTTTCTGCCATAAGGGTGGTGTCATTTGCATATCTGAGGTTATTGATATTTCTCCTGGCAATCTTGATTCCAGCTTGTGCTTCTTCCATAGTTTGGACTAATTTATTAGTAAAGATTAATAAAATTAAATACTTACATATGGAAATTTATAGCAGAGTTAAGATGCTGTTTCTTCAGTGAAACTTCAGGAATTTTTTTGCAGGAATAAAAAAAAACTAACTAAAGTGTCCAGCATCTGTGACCACACGTATTAGAGCAGAAAATGTAACAAATTCTTTTTTCATTTGTCCTGTTTTCTTTCCCCCCCATTCCTGCTGTTTGACTTGTGAGCAGTACAGAAAGCACATTTCAAGTATGTGGTATTTTTCTACTGTTAGCCTGGAAGCATGATAAGTAAATGCTAACAGCACATTAACAGGGTGTAGTGGAGTAGGTATGTTGGACTTTCTGCTAAGATGCTGAGAGATGTTTAAGGAGATTAGAGATAAAGAGGAATAGATAAAGAGATAAAATAGATAAAGAGATTAGAGATAAAGAGGAATAGCTGCTGCTCTAGATGTCTCTGGGTACTAGGCAGGAAGACTAGAGAACACTCCAATAATTTCATTGCTTCTCTCAACTCTTCATGCTTCAAGGCTAGTAGTGGGGGATCCGAGTAAAATTAATTCAACAGATAGTTACTGAGCACTCAAACAATCTTAGTAGCTAGACACAGGAATCTGAATAAATATGGATTTTGTCTTTTTGAAGGATATACACAAATGCATAATTATAATTGTTACTATTGTGATAAGTGTTATCATGGCAATCTCTATCTCTATACATGTATATAATTAATTTCCTGACTCTTGGTTTTCTCATATATGCATCTCAATATGCATCTTCCATGCCAGAGACTTTTCACATACTTTAAAAATTATTTAATTTCCACAACAATCTTTGAGGGGGATATTATTAACCACCGTTTATAGATGAGGTTTGAAGCAGTTATAAAAGCAATGTTCCATTGACCCCATCTTATTATCTGTGATGTTCTTTTCCAGTGTCACATACTGGGACCTAGAGAGTCAGAGGCTTGGGTATTCAAGACACAGTAGATGCTGCCCCACATTTTGGGTCTCTAATCCCCATGAAATTAGTGAGTATAAAATTGTCCTTTTGCTTCAGTGAATTTATCAGAAGGCCTTCCCTAAACATATCAAAGGGCCAGTGATCTCCCATTTCTCTTAAGAAAATTGACATAGATATGACATATAACACTGTATAAATTTAAAGCTGTATAATTCCATTTACTTTTGGATATTGCAAGAGTGTTATTGCACTGGGGTGGCAGAAGGGCTGCGAAAACCCCTCAGGAAAAAATTTCTGCTCCTTCCTCATTAGCCTGACACTGCTACATCCAGGAACAATCCTGTCTGTGGGAATCCCAACTGAAGGTGCTGTCCGATTGGCTAGGACCGATCGGCACTTGTTCTCAGTGACAGCAGCTCAGTGGTGAGAGGTGGTGGCACTTTTTGATCATGGCTCCTTTTGGAAACCTTTATAGACGATGACAGCAGCTACTCCTCATTATCTCCCATCTCTTTCAATATTGCTTTGGTGTCTTGGCAGGCAGCTCTCGTAGTTCAGCACCGCTAGTGGAGGACAGCTCACAGCACCTTCAGTACTTAACTGAGTTCTTCTGGGGCGGATCTGGGAAGGAAGATGGGTTCACCAGGGAGGTGAGTCTGGGTTACAGATCTACTGTGAGGTTTTTCCTTATAGCAGTTTTGAACTTCTGAAGCAAGGCATAGGTCTTCAGAATTCCTTAGTTCAGAGTGAGCTTCTATGCTTCTTGTGGTTACTATGAAGTAACTACAGTTTCCTCCAGGCAATATCTGAACTAAAATTCCTCTTCATGTGCCTCCTCAGTAGGTCACGAAAACTGGGAGTAGCCATAGGGAACCTCATATTTCTTCAAATTGGATGCTTGGAACTAAATTTCAGAAGGCTCTCTGGGTTAAATAGATGGAAGTGGTCACCTTTTAATTCTTGGTGTATGATTTCTGAGGTGTCTGCTCTCATTGACTTAGAGAACAGAATCAAAACTAGCTTTCTATTATTAATAGTTCTGCTATGAACATTGGGGTGCATGTATCTTTTAAAAATAGAGTTTTTGTATTTTGGGGACATATGCTCAGGGCTGGGATTATCAGATCGTATGGTAGCTCTATTTTTAGTTTTGAAAGGAAACTCCATACTGTTTTCCATAGTGGCTGTACATTCTCGCCAATAATGTAGAAAGGTTACCTTTTCCCCACAGGTCTCCAGAATTTAATATTTTTAGATTTTTAATGATAGCCATTTTGCCTGGTATGAGGTAATGTCTTATTGTGGTTTTCATTTGCATTTCTCTAATAATTAGTGATGTTGAGCAACTTTTCATGTGCTTGTTGGCCATCTGTATGTCTTCTTTGGCTAAATGTCTATTTAGGTCTTTCTGCCTATTTTTTGACTGAATTGTGTTTTTTTGATATTGTGGTGTATGAGTTGTTTGTATATTTTGGATATTAACCATTTGTTAATACCATTAACAAATGATATTTGTTAATGGTCACCATTTTTGTCATATCATTTGTAAATATTTTTTCCCATTCTGTATGTTATCTTTTCATTTTGTTGTGGTTTCCTGTGCTGTGCAAAGTTTTTGTGTTTGATTAGGTCCCATTTATTTATTTTTGCTTTTATTTCTTTTGCCTTAGAGATTGATCTAAGAAGATATTACTAAGATTTACGTCAGAGACTGTTTTGCCTATGTTCTCTTCTAGGAGTTTTATATAGATCATTAAACCATGTTGAGTTTATTTTTGAATATGGCATGAGGGAGTGTTCTAATTTCATTGATTTACATGTAACTGTCCAGCTTTCCAAACACCACTTGTTGAAGAGACTATTTTTTCTCCATTGTATATTCCTGCCTCTTTTGCTATAGGTTAATTGACCATAGGTGTGTGGTTTATTTCTGGGCTCTCTATTTTGTTCCATTGATATCTTTATGTCTGTTTTTATGCCGAGATGTGGAAATAACCCAAGTATCCATCAACAGACAATTGGTTTAATAAGATGTAATATATAAATATCAATACAGTAGAATATAACTTTGTCATGGAAAGAATGAAATACTGCCATTTGCAGCAACATGAATGACCTAGAGAATATCATACTGTGTGGTACTGGTAAGTTGGACAGAGAAAGACAAATATTATATGATATCACTTATATGTAAGAATATAAAAAATAGTACAAATGAATCTATGTACAAAATAGAAACAGATTCACAGGGATAGAAAACAAACATATGGTTACCAAAGGGGAAAGAGAAAGGGGGAGGGATAAATTTCAAGTATGGGATTAGCAGATACAAGCTACTATACATAAAATAGTGAAGCAATAAGTTTTTACTCTATAGCACAAGGAACTATGTTCAATACCTTGCAATAAACTATAATGGAAAATACTCTAGAAAAAAATAACTGAATCATTTTGCCATACACCTGAAACTAACACAGTATTGTAAGTCAACTATATCTCAAAAAAAGAAAACAAAAAATACTAGCTTTCTTCTGGCCAACTCTGGCTTTTCCACATGTCTTTTCTCTCCTTCACCTGCCAGCTCAAAGATTTGAAAGAGATGGCTTTTTCTTAGGAGTTTATTTGTGGTGTTCTTGTTTAACCCTCCTCCTCTTCATTCCTGGGAAAGACCTTCTTTTTCTCTTCAGTTTAGCTGAGGAAATTAATTTTCATGTTGTTTTTTTCTTCCACAGTATTGCTAGAACACAGCAATACTCACAGTATTGCTAAAGAGTAAATAGTAGGTAACTAACCATTTCATGTTAAGAACTACCATGTTGAGAAACCCCACAAATGGAAATGGAAGTTTAACAACAGCGTTAGCCATAGATCCCTATGCAATTTCACTTTGTAAATTCCAAATGACCAGATAGCTGTGTGTGGTGTTGCAAAAGAATAACATTGGCCCTGAGGCAATTCCACTGGTCAATTCTATAGGCCATTTAAACTCAGGACTATTTATAGAGCAGAGAGAGAGTCCTTACAAACAGTCCTTCAAAAAGCCTTGTGAGCCTAAGGCTTTGTGGCTCCAGAACCCGCTATATAAATCAGATTTTAAATTAGTATTCAAATTGAAGAGGTATGTACATCTGTTATGAGGCCGGTCATAGACTATAGGAGATGAGGGGTCATTTACTTGAGTTTTGGTTGTTTTGAGAAAAGGTGACCCCAATGGGTTCAACTATTTTCACACATTTGGTCAATCTTACAGGCAAGCTCCCTTATTGATAGAGAAAATTTGTTCCCCCAGGGAGCTTTGGGGCAGAACCCAATGCAGATCTCCCTTTCATTAGTGCCACAGTTTTTATTAGGAGTTTCAAATTCTATTGTATAATATAACTAGGATTGTTTTAAAATAAAAATAGCACTTGAATTATCCACTTAGGACAATTCATAGTCTATGTGCCATGCTTATCTTGGGGTTTTGTTCACTCCTTGACACACCAGACACACAAACACAATCTGAGAGTATAACCCTGGCTGGATCCTGGGCTGTATCTGTTTGTCCAAGCCTCTGGGGAGCTTCTCTGATAGCTCAGTTGGTAAAGAATCTGCCTGCAGTGCAGGAGACCCTGGTTGAATTCCTGGGTTAGGAATGTCCGCTGGAGAAGGGATAGGCTACCCACTCCAGTATTCTTGGGCTTTTTTTGTAGCTCAGCTGGTAAAGAATCTGCCTGCAAAATGGGAGACCTGGGTTCGATCCCTGGCTTGGGAAGATCCCCTGGGAAAGGGAAAGGGTACCTACTCTAGTGTTCTGGCCTGGAGAATTCCATGGAGTGTATAGTCCATGGGGTCACAAAGAGTCGGGCACGACTGAGTGATTTTCACTCTCTGGGGGAGGAGACCCACCTGCATGGTTCCTGGGAGCCAGTAACCCACCTTCTCACCATGTGGTTGGACCATATGAAAACAGCACTTCTGTGGTTCCTGAGCTTAGTTATAATCATTCCCTCTGGCCCATTTCAAACTTTACTTGTTGACATGCTTTCATCACTGCTGGTTTTTGTTGAGACATTTGTCTTCCTGATTTGGTCCTTGCCTCTGTCTTCTTGCCAAGGTTTAGGAATGTTCCCAAGCTTGGCCTTTTCAGCTGTCTCCTTGACTTCAGTCTTTCCTTTGCATACCAATCATTGGACTTCTAGGCAGTCCATCCTAGAATCCACGAGTACATTCCAAAGCAGTCTAAATATGCTTTCCTTTTGGTGTGGGTGTGCTTTTAATTTTGAGATGAACTTTTGAACACTGGGATCTCTGAAACTACTATTTCAGCACAGCTTACTCTGCAACATCTCTTCCAGATTGGCTAATGTCCCATGAAGAGAGCCAGGGGTAGATCCTGCCCTCTCAACAAGTGGACACAGAGGACAAGAATGTGTGATTAGGTAATGCTTTGTAGCCACGGTTTCTTTCAATATGTCCTGGAGCCTTGAACTAGACTAACTTTTCTATCATTTTTTCAATTAGAATACTGTTCTCAACCAAACATTAGTCTGCGGTAGTTTTAAATTACCATGCCTGATTCACAGTGATTGAATTTTAACAAAATTCCTGTCATATTAATATGTTCAGGAATAGGAAGTTGATTGGGAGTCATTTCATGAGTGGAGGAGAGCAATTTAAAATTGTTAGAACATTTCACGTATCTTAGCACTTGGTTTGGGATGGTTTGGTGCCTGCTTAATATAGGAGAATGTGAAATTGCTGGCAATGAAATTTCAATCAGTGGCTCTGTATCTGAGGGGAACTCTCTAGCAAATAGGCAGTGAGTTTTCTCACCACCGTTCCCCTTTGGAAAATCTCTGACCCTCCTTTTCACCTTGTTTGGGTGTTTGGGGCACATTTCTAGCCAACATTTAACTAGGCTTAGAGTCATATCAAGCTCCACAGTGATCTAGTCTCTCAACTTGCAAACCTCAGTTCCCTCTGTATTTTCTGCTATTTCAGAAATGGAAAAGGTCACAACCTACAAAAATTTTGACAAAAACAAACTCCACTCCCAAGTTGCAGAATAATTATTTATTTCTCTGGAAATTTAAGCCTTTTTGGGGGTAGTATGTTGAGCATCAGTAGTGTAAAGGTGTTTACACAGCAACTGGGAATCAAAGTGTGGCCAAGCAGGTGAGATTTTCTTCAGCTTGCGCCTTGCTAATGATTTTGCTCTCAGTTTTATTTTAAGGTTATCACAATGAGTTAAAGAATTCCACCTAGGTCTAGACTGTGTGAAAGGTAGATTTCTATAGACTTGAAAACCAAGGAGCTTGATTCTCAGTGGCCTTTGAGAAATAACTCTGTGATTAAAAAAAAAAAATTATCCCCTTGGCAGCTCATCTCAGTATGGTACATTAAGACACACCTAGGTCCCTGGTGGGGAAGTATTACCACCTTAGGCAGAATTGAAAAATAGATGGGGATACTTTTAAGATATCTCTATTCCCTCTTTCTTTTTTCCCTCTCCAATTTTAACCCAACTCCAATCCTCACCATCCTCTCTGCCCTTTGAAATGTCATCTCAGTCTTTGCTCTTTAATTCAGTCCTCCCTTTCTGTCAAAATATTTTGGTTCAACACTTGTCTTCTAGAAATTCTGATTCGTCTTAGTACATTGATGAGTGCATGTCTGTATGCGAAATTGCTCAGTTGTGTCTGACTCTTTGTGTCTACACAAGAGTAGACTCTTGTGTCTACGCTTTGTGACTCAATGGACTGTAGCCCTCCAGGCTCTTCTGTCCATGGGATTTCCTAGGCAAGAATACTTGGGGTGGGTTGTCATTTCCTTCTCCAGGGGATCTTCCTGACCCAGAGATCAAACCTGTGTCTCCTTTGTCTCCTGCATTGGCAGGTGGATTCTTTACCACTGAGCCATATGGGAAGCCCACACTGATGGGTACTAATGGATTAATCTATCACCTGTCATGGAGAAGGCAATGGCACCCCACTCCAGTACTCTTGCCTGGAAAATCCCATGGACGAAGGAGCCTGGTGGGCTGCAGTCCATGGGGTCGCACAGAGTCGGACACGACTGAAGCGACTTAGCACCAGCACATCACCTGTCATAGTCCACATATCTCTTTTATTATTATTTTTTTCAGATTTTATTTATTTACTTATTTTTAAAAGGTATACAATGTGTGATGATTTAATATATGTATACATTTGGAAGTGATTGCTAAAATCAAAAGTAACTTACCTGTTACCTGGTTACCAATATTTTTGGTAGTGAAAATACTTAAGATTTACTTGCTTAGCAAATTTCAAGTTTACAATAGTGTTATTAACTAGTCATCATGCTGTACATTAGATCCCCAGAACTTATTCATCTCATAACTGAAGATTCATAGCCTTTCACCAATATCATTTCCACCATCCCTCAATGGTGATCCCTCAATGGTAATCACCATTGTCTGGTTCTAAGGGTTCAACTTTTTCAGATTCCACACGTAAGTGAGATCATACAGTATTTGTCTTTCTGTGTTTGGCTTATTACCCTTAGCATAGTGTCCTCCAGCTTTGTCCTTGTTGGTTCAGCCATTATGGGAAATGATATAGAGGTTCCTCTAAAAGTAATAGTAGGTCTACCATATGATTCAGCAAATTTACTTCTGGATATGTATCCAAAGGAAGTGAAATCAGTATTTCGATGAGATACTGAGATATTTGCACCCCCAGGTTCATTCTTGCATTATTCACAATAGTCAAGATATGGAAACTATTTTAATGTTCATCAGTGGATGAGTGCATCATGAATATGTTGTGTGTGTGTGTGTGTGTGTGATGAAATATTATTCAGCCACGAAAGAGGAAATCCTGATGTTGCCCCATGTTTATTTTTAACAGTCCTTTGGAGACAAGGGATTAATGGCCATCAGTGACTTTGACCCTGGTAGTGGATATTTCTGCCCTGCAGTAGTTAGATAGAATGATATTTCTGAGCAGGTGGTCTTTTCCCATGCCTTCCAAAGCCTTTGAGAAGGCCCTTACCCTTCACAGTTGACCTCAAATAAAGCCTGCAGGGACCGTTGGTGTTTCTCCAGTATTTACCGAAGGACGAATCTCAGAGTACATTAACTTGTAAGAAATGCATGCTAGGGCAGGCATGCATTGTTTATTAACTTGTTTCAAAGGCAATTTAAGAAAGCTCAAGTCTGATTAAATGATACAGAAATGATGTTTCTGGAGAAAAGATCTCAGTTCATTAATTTTTAACATCTCTGCCCCTCCCCCATCTTTTGAGCTGCAGTGCTTTTTATCATTCTATTATTTATTTATTTTTCCAAAAAGCTGTTTTGAAGTCTCTGAATTTTCCTCTTGGGTACATTTCACTCCCATTTCAGTCTCTTAGCACTATTATTCAAATGTTCAGCATTTAGAATCACTAAATGTCTTTCCTGGGATTATAACTTTATTCCCATTTATCTAATGAATGCAAATCAAATATTTATCATGGATTGTGATTAAAATATATAACCCCCTAAAGATGTTTATATTAAAGCAGTTCTTCCTGAAAAAATCCTTATTTTTTTTAACTGTTACTGTACAGTTGTGAAGTGCATCTTTTGATGTGTATTTATATTGATAAAATTAAAACTATAAAAAATTAAAAAAATGACTTCTCGATAAATCCCAGGAAGCTATTTATATATATCAAGATTCCTCATTTTAGTGTTGAAGATATTTTTAAGTGACCTGAGGCAAAGGAACCTGCTTGGGGTCTCCTTGTGAATTGGGGGGGTGCTGTTGGAGCACACGGCTCCTGATGACACGTCGAGTTTTGAGCCACATGCAGGAACTACAGCTAATGAGTCTCAGGCGAACACAAGCTCTGACTGCACAGTTGCAACAAAGTGGATTGTTTGTGTTATTTAAGATAAAAGACATTCTATCAACGAGCAAGAACTTTAGGGACATATTTGTCAAAATTAGTTATTTTTTATAGTGGAGGACAGAGGAGCCTGGTGTGCTGCAGTCCGTGGGGTGGCAAAGAGTCAGACACAGCAATTCAACAACAATGATGAGTTATAATGCATTGATTGGGTGTTTGAGAAACTGCTCTGGGAAGGTGGTTCAGATGTTAGAGTGTGATGCCAGGAGTGGCCTGGGCTTTATGTGGCCAGTGAGCTTCTCGGAACTCTTTGAGGAAACACAGATAAGCAAATCCATGTTTAGGTGAAACTGTGGAGAAAACTAAGGAGCAGAACAGATGTTGAAAAGAATTGTGGTGCTAGTTTGCTGGAAAGAAGGGAGAAGTAAAGCTATGGGAGTGAAGGAGGCACTGAGGCTTGGAGGCACAGGGAGGACCCCATTTCTGGGCCCCCAGTTATACTTCCACACCAGGTCACATTCATTTCATAGCATCCTCTGGGGGCAGGCCTTATCGCCCCCGCTGACATGTGGGGAAAATGAGACACAAGGAGAGGTTAAAAGCTGCTTGAGGTCACATAGCTAGGATGTTTCAGAATTAGAATTCTAACCCAAGATGTTCAATCCATGATTCTGTTAATTGATATTACAAGCATAGCGGAGAGGTTTATTTTCCTTGATGACTTCTCTGAAGGATGCTTTTTTCCTTACCTGTTTATCTCTTAAGATGTTCACATAGCGACCAGGTCCCCTTATTTCTGGGCCATTCATGGGGCATTTTCCTAATTTCCTTTTATCACAATGCAGGTTTTAGCCTGGGCTGGGTTGCTCCTCATTTAGATTCCAGACAGAGGAGGCATCTAGCTTTGGCAACCCCAGCTTGGCAGAACCTCTGAGGGGCTTCTGGAGAGACACAATCTCAGAAACATCAGTCATTTTCCCAGAGGTACAGGGACAGTGAAGAGAAGAGGTCTAGCCTGTGTCACCCTGTGACCAGCTGTGACTTCTCCTGCAGATGCTTGCTGTCCAGGATGCTGTGTCCTGTAAAACGCAGGGGCCATGGAAAGCCAGCCTGCACCTGCAGCTCTGGATGGATGAGTCCCTCCATGAGGCAGGGCAGCCAGGGCAGATCCGCAAGGCTGCAGGTAACATTGGGCTCCCGACTGCCCCGGGAGTCCTGCTATCAGACTCTCTAGAGAGAGCACGAGGGGAAAGTGCAACTGATGTACTAACCAGTTCTGCTTTTGCAACTTACATTTGGAAAAGGTTCCAAGGAATGAGCACGTCTAGAGCTATACATATTCTCCCTGGTGGGATGGTTTCAGTGCTGTGGTTGCCACCACTTTTCTGTGGGCTTCTGCTCTCTAAGAGCTAATATTATGGACTTCATTCTTTGTGGTTATAGGACTCTCATGGGGAACAAGGACTCAGGGACTGAGTTTTGTTTCTGTACCATAGTGTCTGGGTCTTTGTTAGCAGCCACATGCAGGAGTCTGTTGTTGTTCTTGTGTAGTCGCTAAGTCATGCCTGACTCTTTTTGACCCATGGACTGCAGCACAGCAGGCTCCTGTCTTTCACTTTCTTCTGGAGTTTGCTCAGATTTATGCCCATTGAGTCAGTGATGCTATCTAACCATCTCATTCTCTACCACCGACTTCTCCTGCCTTCAGTCTTTCTCAGCATCAGGGTCTTTTCCAATGAGTCAGCTCTTCATATTAGGTGGCCAAAGTATTGGAGCTTCAGCTTCAGTATCAGTCCTTCCAATGAATTTTCAGGACTGATTTCTTTTAGGATTGACTGGTTTGATCTCCTTGCAGTCCGGGGGACTCTTGAAAGTCTTCTCCAATACTACACAGTTCAAAAGCATCAGTTGTTTGGCACTCAACCTTCTTTGTCATCCAACGCTCACATCCATATACGACTATTGGAAAAACCATAGTTTTGACTAGACGGACCTTTGTCAGCAAGGTGATGTCTCTGCTGTCTACGTTTGTCATGGCTTTCCTTCCAAGGAGCAAGAGTCTTTTAATTTCATGGCTGCAGTCAACATCTGCAGTGATTTTGGAGCTCAAGAAAATAAAATCTGTCACTGCTTCCATTTTTTCCCCCTTCTATTTGCCATGAAGTGATAGAACCAGAAGCCATGATCTTAGTTTTCTGAATGCTTAGTTTCAGGCTAGCATTTTCCACTTTCCTCTTTTACCCTGTTTAAGAGGCTCTTCAAATTCTCTTCACTTTCTGCCATTAAAGTAGTATCATCTGCTTATCTGAGGATGTTAATATTTCTCCCAGCAATCTTGATTCCAGCTTGTGATTCATCCAGCTTGGCATTTCACATGATGTACTCTGCATAGAAGTTAAATAAGCAAGGTGACAATATACAGCCTTGACGTACTCCTTTCCCAATTTTCAACCAATCAGTTTCATGTCCGGTTCTAACTGTTGCTTCTTGACCTGCATACAGATTTCTCATGAGACAGGTAAGGTGATCTGATATTCCCATCTCTTTAAGAATCTTCCAGTTTGTTGTGATCCACATAGTCAAAGGCTTTAGCATAGTCAGCGAAACAAAAGTAGATGTTTTTCTAGAACTCCCTTGCTTTTTCCATGATCCAGCAAATGTTGGCAATTTGATCTCTGATTCCTCTGCCTCTTCGAAACTCAGCTTGTATGTCTGGAAATTCTTGGTTCACATACTGCTGAAGCCTAGCTTGAAGAATTTTGAACATAACCTTGCTAGCATGTGAAATAAGTGCAATTGTGCAGTTGTTTGAATATTCTTTGACACTGGCCTTCTTTGGAATTGGAATGAAAACTAACTTTTTCCAGTCCTGTGGCTGCTGCTGAGTTTTCCAAATTTGCTGGCATATTGAGTGTGGCACTTTAACAGCATCAGGTCTTAGGATTTTAAATACTTCAGCTGGAATTCCACGACCTCTACTAGCTTTGTTCGTATTAATGCTTCCTAAGGCCCACTTGACTTCACTCTCTAGGATGTCTGGCTCTAGGTGGGTGACCACACCATCATGGTTAGCTGGGTCCTTAAGACCTTTTTTGTATAGTTCTGTGTATTCTTACCACCTCTTCTCAATCTCTTCTTTTTCTGCTAGTTCCTTACTGTTTCTGTCTTTTATCATGCCCATCCTTACATGACATGTTCCCTTGATATCTCCAATTTTCTTGAAGAGATCTGTAGTCTTTCCCATTCTATTGTTTTCATCTATTTCTTTTCATTGTTCATTTAAGAAGGCCTTCTTATCTCTCCTTGCTATTCTCTGGAACGCTGCACTCAGTTGGATATATCTTTCCCTTTCTCCCTTGCCTTTCACTTCTCTTCTTTTCTCAGCTATTTGTAAGGCCTCCTCAGACAACCATTTTTTGCCTTCTTGCATTTCTTTTTCTTGGGGATGGTTTTGGTCACTGCCTTCTGTACAGTGTTATGAACCTCTGTCCATAATTCTTCAGGCACTCTGACTACCAGATCTAATCCCTTGAATCTGTTTGTCGCCTCCAGTGTATAACATAAGGAGTCAAGGAGAATAGTAAATACTTGTTGAATGAATAGGTCAATAATGAATGGCAAACACCACTCACTGGGATTCATTAAAAACTGTTCTTGATAAGATCCCCTGGAGGAGGGCACAACAACCCACTCCAGTATTCTTGCCTGGAGAATCCCATGGACAAAAGAGCCTGGTGGGCTATGGTCCACCGGGTCATAAAGAATCTGACATGACTGAAGCAACTTAACATGCATTCAACCCATTCAATCCTCATAATTACCTTGAGGTGGGTACTTTTACAAATCGTAAGATAAAAATACAGAGAAGAAACTTGTTCTAGTAATCTAGGATGTAGTGAAACTTGTGTTACCAAGTCTAAGTTTGTATTACTTACTGTAAACAGGCCAATAAATCGAGTGATAAGTTATTGCTGCTGCTGCTGCTGCATCGCTTCAGTTGTGTCCGACTCTGTGCGACCCCATAGAAAGCAGCCTACCAGGCTTCCTGTCCCTGGGATTCTCCAGGCAAGAACACTGGAGTGGGTTGCCATTTCCTTCTCCAGATAAGTTATTAGGACAAGGAATTGAGACTGTATTTGGAAAGCCAGCAGATGGAGAAGATGGTGGACTTGTGTCCCAAAGAACCATCTTACCTGAGTTAGAATTCAGGCTTCTTTTATACTAGAAGGGGAGGGAGTCAAGTCAAACATTTCCTGGTTTCAATTTCTTTCTTTCTGCAGTCATTCACAGGCAGGCCTGGTCAGGATGCTTCCTGTGAGTGAAACAAAGGTATTTTAGCTTACTGATCATTACCTGGGAGGCAGGGTTCCCAGAAGTGGACCATTATGTATAATTTAAGCTTATAGGTAACATTCCTATAGTGATTATAGTGATTAAGAATACAAAAGTTCTTACTGTTATACTTGGAATCAAATTTAGATCCTCTGGCCCTGAAGTCTGTTTTTTGGCTACTAGTCTATTCTGCTTTTTGGAGGAGGGTAGGTAAGAGTCGGACATGACTGAAGTGACTTAGCAGCAGCAGCAGCAGCAGGGGCTGACTGGAGAAGGCGATGGCACCCCACTCCAGTACTCTTGCCTGGAGAATCCCATGGATGGAGGAGCCTGGTGGGCTGCAGTCCATGGGGTGCAAAGAGTCACACACAACTGAGCGACTTCACTTTCACTTTTCACTTTCATGCATTGGAGAAGGAAATGGTAACCCACTCCAGTGTTCTTGCCTGGAGAATCCCAGGGACGGGGGAAGCCTGGTGGGCTGCCATCTATGGGGTCGCACAGAGTTGGACATGACTGAAGTGACTTAGTAGCAGCAGCAGCAGCAGCAGCAGGGGCTGACAGCAACCTCTCTAGAATCTTTAAGGTCACATACACTAGTTACCTTGGCTGCCTATGAAGAGTCTTGAATTTTACTATATATTTCTTTTAAATGGCTTAATTTCAGGAGGTATTGCTCTACCTTTAAATATTCTCAAAATTTCTTAAAATGGAAAATCATTCAAGACTAAGGTGACATTGATGCAGTTGTTGCTGGAGCATTTTTATACTGGACCTAAAAGTCAGGTTCATGTGTCCATCTGGTGAGATGCTTGTGGGCAGAAATGGCCTGCCTCCAAGCCTTGGAGGCTCCCAGGGGAAGCTGTTGGTAAGGGGTACAAGTTTTTGCAGAGAGACTGGCTCATCTCCCTTATCCCTCCTTTCAGAGCTCGAAGTCAGCTCCCCAGCTGGGTACCCCAGAGGCATAGCATTCTTCAAAACACTGTGGGATAGACAAAGAAACAGACTTGTGGTTGCCAAAGGGGAGGCAGTTGGGGGGAAGGGTGGCATGGGAGTTTGGAGTTAGTAGATGCAAATTATTATATATAGAATGGGAAAGCAGCAAGGTCCTAAGCACAGGGAATTGTATTCAGTATCTTGTGATAAACTATAATGAAAAAGGATATGAAAACAGAATGTGTATACGGATACTTTTACTGTACAGCAGAAATTAACACAACATTGTAGGTCAACTATACTTCAGTAAAATAAATTAAAAAAAAAAAGCACCATGCACTACGGGAAAGGTTCCCTGAGTGTAGGTGTGAGCCATTTCCTCATGGGCCGAGCTGGCTTGCAGCTGGTGTGGGTGGCTACAAGCCTAAATGGGAAGCACAGGGAAAGGGAGCGAAGCAACGTGCAGCTACACAGGCTGACGGGGGCGGTGATAGGAGCTTCTCCTGTCACCTTGGTTTAATTAAGGATAGCTGGAGGAGGACTTTCTTCAAGGAAATGCCATGAGTGTCTAAGGGATGTTTGAAGTAGGGAGTTCATTTGCAGCATAAGGAAGGACGATTTCATTCCATTGAGCAAATAGGCAGGGAGATGAAGGGCAGTGGTGACTTTTAATTTCACTTTAAGGAGATTATGAAAAGCAATATAGTAATGATTCCTGGGAGGCAGCCACGAGCCAGCAGACTCACTGTTAATGTCAGGGACTTTTGCTTATGTTTAAATCTTATTTGTCTCTGTTCTTCCACTGACAGGTTGTACAGTCTTGATCCCTTCCATTGCCTCCATTCTTCCATGGGGAAGATGGAATTATTTCAGTTCTTGGGGATCTGGTGGTTTATGGGGCTCATCTGGGAAAGAAACTGGGGAGTGTTCCTTCGTAAACATTTTCTAAGTCTTGTAAAGATGGCGGCATATGGCCTTTGGCCTGGAGGCATTCCCACCCCAGACTTGCCCACTTGTTTGATTTTGAAGACAGAGAGGTGCTAATTTTAATTAGCATTTTTTTTCAAATAAATTTTTGCTGCTTGGCTTAAGGATCCACCCTGTTGCTGGAAATCTATGCTTTCTTTAGAGTCTGTAGAGATCCTGATGATGTTTCTAACTCTTCCCTTTGAATGGAGAGAAGAGGTTCTGTGGCCTACATGGTTTTCTCTGAATAGAGAAGCTCTCACAACTGTTTTCTCAAGTCTTCTCTGGAGGGAAAGGAAAGCTTGAGGGTTTTGATTTTAGAGCTGTTTTTTCCCCCAAGGGCCTGCTTGGGAAGGCTATTGCTCCTAGTTTTCTTGAATTCCTAGGTTGCTGGATGGAGAATAATGCAATGAATTCATGTAAACCTGGGTGCCTGGCTCTCCAGGCACTTCTCTATAATGAATTAGCTCCTCTCAACCCAATTCATTGGTAAGAATGAATGATTCTGTCATATAGATTCCTGAGGCCTTACACTTGTGGCCTTTCCAGCTCTTACTTCCTGCATCACTCAAAGTCCAACAAAGAGAATAGAAGCCTTTCTGTGCATTTAAATTAAATGAATTTAATACAAGGTATTTGTTATTATCAGTCAAGGGAGAGATGGGTAGTCAAGGGGAGGACAGTAGATATTCAAGGGGTTAGAAACAACCAGAAGCTTCCCTATCCTTATGTGGAGAAGCAAAGGGAGAAGGTGATGGTATTGGAGCTCATGGCTTGGACTCACCCATAGCTGGCTGTCCAGTATGAGCTGGGATCAAGGAAAAAGCATAGCTTCTGCTGGAGATGCTACTTAAGACAGACGGGAATTGCTGTGACTTCTCCCTTTCTCCTGCCTCCCAGTCTCCTTTTAGTGCTCCTGTTGGTCAAATCCAGTTGGAAGCCAGTTGATGACACAGGATGAGAAGCAGCCTGATACAGGGGCAGGTCCCTCTGCAGCATAGTAGAGCAGGGGAAGGCTGGGAAAAACTTTAGGAGCAAAGGGGCCCGTGGCTGGTACACCCAGGGCATAGCACCCATGTGGGTCTCACCCATGGGGTCTCCGCAAAGTCCCTAGACATTTCTTGCCCTCAGGATTATGTGTATGCTTGGTTGTATGTGTTTGGGAACCTGATATAAATGTGTGAGATCTTCCTGGTTGCTCGTTTGGAGAAGTTGCGGGGTCTGCCACCTCCCTTAACTCCACTTTTATGTTCTGTTTCCTATTTATTCATGCCACCTCCACATCTTCCTGCTCATACAGGCTGCACACTTCCTACTAACTAGTGCAAAGCTAATCTGCCAATCTGCAGAGGGTTCACTTTCAGCCCAACTAATTTGGTCATGATTTCTCTCTGCACTCCTGTATCCCCTCCTTGGTCATTAGGAATCATTTTCTTTGATAAGGTAATTGAGATGCTGGGCATAATTTATCAGCTAACATGGCTATATAAGGATTTCATATTAATGAAGACACAGTGGTAAGACGATGATTCTAGTTCCTATTAAATACAAACGCATCCACAGCATTGACACTGACTGGCAGTAAACCACCATTCATTAAACTCACCAAGCTTATATTATTCTCTGTAGAGACAGCTGGAAAATTATCCTTGGGTGCCACAACACTAATTTTAATTTTAAAGAAATGAGCCATGAACTACTGAAAATAATAATTCTCAGTGATGACACCTGAGAGGCTGTTGTGGGTATCAGCCAATATATTAATTTTATCTCTGGTTTCCAAGCTGCAGAAATCCTCTTGTGCTAGTTATACAAAAAATGTGTTAAGGCATGGCCCATACAGCTATAAATACAAAAAGATTTTTAAAAAATAGTTCTCTATTTTGCTGAACAAATATCTGCTTATCCTTTACAGAGTCTTTCCATTCAGGATGGTAGGGAGTTGACCAGGTACTTGTCTTTCGGAGAGACCTGTTAAAATAACAGTGCTAACATTCTTATTTTAGGAGAACTGTATTTTATAAAGATGCCATTCCTATTTAGAAAACTGTGTTTCTTTGTTTGGTTGATTCAAACAGTTGCTCTTGGAGTCTAAAAGAATCTGTTTTGCAACCAGAATGAATATTCCACAATATGTACTCCCTAGTGCTAACCACCGCTAGTCTCTGAAATAGTTTTGAGATACAAGAGCTAAAAAGAAAACCACTTTGGAATTCCAAAGGAAAATTAGTCTGCATTACATTTTAATTTCAACTCATCATTATCACCACCATCACTATCCAAACCCATTTGCCTTCTTAGTTTACAAATTTTATCAGAATTTGCCCCTTTTTACCAGAGAAGGCAATGGCAACCCTCTCGAGTATGCTTGCCTGGAAAATCCCATGGACGGAGGAGCCCGGTGGGTTGCAGTCCATGGGGTCTCGAAGAGCCGGACACGACTGAGTGACTTCACTTTCACTTTTCACTTTCCTGCATTGGAGAAGGAAATGGCAACCCACTCCAGTGTTCTTGCCTGGAGAGTCCCAGGGACGGGGGAGCCTGGTGGGCTGCTGTCTCTGGGGTCGCACAGAGTCGGACACGACTGAAGCGACGCAGCAGCAGCAGCAGCCCCTTTTTACAGGCTCACTTAACATGTTGGACTGGTTTCTTCAATTATCCTCACAGTGATAAACCCTGGCTCCAATGTCTAAAGCTCCCTGTTCAACTGCACCATAAAATATAAGATGGATCTTATTAGGGAGGCAGTGCAAGCTCTCGATAGTGAGAGATGGGCCCTAAATGGTTGCAGTCTTGGTGTGCCCCATGTGGCTGCTTGAGAGTCAGGAAGGTTGAAAATCGAATAACTGAATTCCCTAGTGCTAGAAGGGGAGAAGCTGCAGTTGCTTGTTCTCTTCATTATTTAAATTTCTGCCTTTTTCCATCTTGGAAGCACTCTCCACGGGACTAACAGTTGAACCACCAAGGAGAAGATTTATTTCTCTTCCCAAAGATCAGGTGGTTTACTCAGAAGCAAGTGGCCACTGGAGGTTTGAATGAGTTCAGTAAGAAGCTCCTCTTTGAAATCAGTGCTTTGTTCCTCTTGCTTCCTCGGAAGGTTGCACTGAGGAGATGGGATTTTGCATGGAGAGTTTGATTTGCTTCAGGAATCATGACTTTGCAGCTGTAGATAATCTTGTAAGAGTTCTTTTGATTGCCTTTTATTCAGCCCAGAAAATAGTCCTAGAAATGTTACTTGTTTGCTTCCCATATCAGGAGGTCAAAATCTATGCTAATACACAAGATAACCATTCTTAAAAATTCCCCCAATACAGTTTTTATATCTTTGCTTGAAAATGCATTTTTTTTTTTAAAAAAAGATAAACCAGACAAAAAAGGAAATATACTACTAGCATGCTCGGTTTAAGTCATTCTTACTCTGTTTCTTTTAGATTCCGTAGGTCAGAGTTTTACAATTACTATTTTAAAAGAGTTTCTTAAGGATACAGGGAGTCTAAGAATTATTAATATCCTCTAAAGCAGTCAGAACAGTTCTGGGTATAGAGTGGCCCTTGGGGTGTGTTGATTAACTAACTGGATCTGATTTCATTGAGATGATGCAGATTAGTTGGAGTGCCTTCTTCTTGGGGATCAGGATTCTGTTGGTTAGGGTGTTACACTTTGCAGAAAAGAAAAGCTCTAAGGTAAGTTAGCTTAAAGAATAATTAAAAAATAACACTGGTGGCTCAGTGGTAAAGAATCTGCCTGCCAAGCAGGAGACTTAGTTTCGATCCTTGGGTTGGGAAGATCCCCTGGAGAAGGAAATGACAACCCACTCCAATATTCTTGCCTGGGAAATCCCATGGACAGAGGATCCTGGCAGGCTACAGTTCATGGGGTTGCAGACAGTCAGACACGACTAAGTGACTAAAGAACAGCAACAAGGAATAATGAGGTTTTTATCAGCTCCTACCCCAGAGTAAGTTATGACCAACCTAGACAGCATATTAAAAAGCAGAGACATTACTTTGTCAACAAAGGTCCGTCTAGTCAAGGCTATGGTTTCTCCAGTGGTCATGTATGGATACGAGATTTGGACTTAAAGAAAGCTGAGCACTGAAGAATTGATGCTTTTGAACTGTGGTGTTGGAGAAGACTCTTGAGAGTCCCTTGGACAGCAAGGAGATCCAACCAGTCCATCCTAAAGGAGATCAGTCCTGGGTGTTCATTGGAAGGACTGATGTTGAAGCTGAAACACCAATACTTTGGCTACCTGATGCGAAGAGCTCACTCATTTGAAAAGACCCTGATGCTGGGAAAGATTGAGGGCAGGAGGAGAAGGGACGACAAAGGATAAGGTGGTTGGGTGGCATCACCGACTCAATGGACATGGGTGGACTCTGGGAGTTGGTGATGGACAGGGAGGCCTGGCATGCTGCGGTTCATGGGGTCACAGTCAGACATGACTGAGCGACTGAACTGAACAGAACCCCAGAGTCAGGTTGGGGAGCAGGCGTGGGGAGGCTTGAGCTCTGAGATGCTCTCTGCTCTGTTTCCAGCTGGTCTTGTAAGATGATTGCCAGCCTCATAATCACTGAACAGAGTATTGAGTTCACTAAGTCTTCACCCTCAAAGAGTCAGTTTCAGTTGATCTTAGGTGATGCTCAGGAATTTGCATGCTCGAAAAACTCCCCAGGTGATTCTAAAGTGCAACCAGGGATGAGAGCCACCCTCTAGTAGAGGTGTATACCTGAGTCAGGGTGACTTAATAAGATTTTTGTCTCTTTGGAATTTGAAATCTGGCATGGAAATACCCAGAAATTTAATGTTTCGTGGGCTGTCATGTTGATGATAGTGGTCTGCTGAGAAAATTTCTAAATTCTCCTGTTGAGGTTGGTTTTTGAATTTATTGTGGTACTTTTCTCAGTTCTTAGACATTCAGTTCTCCCTTTGACTCTGTGAGATCAGTTGGTTTTCTTCCATCCATCCATCCATCCATTTATCTACCCATCCATTCATCAAACATTTATTCAGTGCCTAGCTAGTTGTTCTTTCTTTCCTGGATTTCATGCTGGAAATCTATGAAAGTGGTTTAAAGTTTGAAGTGGGTACAAGTTTGAAGTCTACTGCTCCAGCTCTTGTCCTGATGAACGCAAATACTTTCTCATTCTTTGGTCCTACTTTCTTCATGAAAATAAACCTTCTTTGTTTTGCTTTGCACTGTGTCCTCCTGAAGTCCAATCTCTTGCTTACCAGAGCATTAGCATCCTCAAATCTAGAGACAGTTTGGAAAAGTGGTGACTAGTGTGGACTCTCTAACCTGTCTTTTTAGATTTGACTCTGGTTCTTCTTATAAGATACCCAGCTTGTTTCCTTCAACTTTATTGAGGTATAATTATATTGACATATAAAATCAAAGGATATTTCAAGTGTATATCATGGTGATTTGATATAGATACATGATGTATGTGGTTTCTTTCTTAAAACGATGGTAATGAAAGTGCTTATAACTTATAAGGTGGTTGTGACAATTAAATGAGATATCTGTATAAATCATTTAGCATCTTTTCATGGTAAATATTCAGTGAGTGGTACAATTTTTGGTATAATCATCAGATGTTCTGTTGCTTAAAGCAGGTATATCTGATTGTTTCAGTGATGGTTCAAATAGCCTCTGTGGCAACTACTCAACCCTGCCATTGGACTGCAAAAGCAGCTATAGACAATACATGAGCAAATAGGCATGATGGCCACTGAAATTTAAAAAAATATGTGGTGGGGTGGATATGGCCCTTGAGCCATAGTTTGCCAGCCCCTGGTTTGGAGCAATAGGAACTACGGGCATGAAATAATATAGTTGTAGAGGGAGGCTCTTATTCTGGGTAGTGGTGGCTTATTGAAACCTGTAAGAAAACTTCTATTATTTTCAAGAATTAATAAAATTCTGGAAGGATAAAGGATGGATCAGGACTCCAGTATTGACAGGATTTGAGGCCATAAAATATAGGCTTCATCATTACCAATACACATTTATTGTTTAAAATGTGCCAGCCAGTGGGGATGGAAAGGAAAGGTCTGGAGGACCCAGAGCTCATTGGGAAGGGCTGCTCATCTTTCCCCCTCAAGATACTTCTTATTACAGGTGTGGGTTCTAACGTCAGTGATGTCACTAGGATTCCTGGAACAGGTAGCTGTAGAAACAAAGTTATCTCATGGGACATCATTTCATGAGAATAAATATTTTTCCTCTGAAGCTCTTGATTAGCCATGTGGAAACTACTCGGGCTGAACCTAGAAAGGAATTCTTTAAGGAGCCTCCTGCATGTAGTTATAGTTTCATTTTTCAGTGAAGCAAGGTTGTGAGAGTTTACTCTGCATTTAGAGGGGAAAAATGTGACACCTCGCTGTCCCATTTATCAGGAGCTTGGCACTTTTGTGGGCAGCAAGGAGACTTGTAAAGAAGACAGATAAAACCATTGGGAACAATAGTGATTCAGTCCCAGGGAGCTCCTTGCCCAGCTGTATCTTCTCATTTCCTGGAATGTAAAATCAGTACTACTCCCCGCAAAACAGGAAAACCCAAATGGAAATACCAAAGTGAGACAGGGAGAGGAGAGACACTTGAGGGAGAGAAACTGGGGAAAAGAGACCAGGTAAAGGGAGACAAAGGAGAAAGAATTCTTCCCATTGTTCCGGCCTTCTTCCTCCACAGATGGAGACACAGAGAAAAGATATTCAGAGAGGAAGGTGAGAGAGAGAGACAGACAGAGGATGCTATTGGTCTGCAGGGGTGGAATATAACAGGGCATAGTTCATTGTGACGTGAAACTAATTTTCATCTTTTATGGCTTCATCTTACAGGGCTGCAGTTTATTTTACCACCTGGTATCTCCGAGAAAGATGCACAGACAGTTAACGGCCATAGGATGGCATCTCTGATGTGCTCATGTACTCATCTATCCTGTTTAAAGAGCTAGTTCATTGGTAAAATAAAGTCGCCCTGGGGCCTTAAAGTTCATAAAATAATATTTATTGGCTATTCATAGTTAATTCTTGTCTCTGGCCAGCAGGTATCATATCTTAAGGAAACCTCACATACCTTTTGCTTCTCTGGCAGCAGAAGAGAGCCAGGGGTATGTGTGTACTGCTTACAGGTCATGGACTTTTCACAAAAATCTTGATTGAGTGGGAGGGCTATATTGTTGGTTTCCAGTTTTCTTTCTTTTCCTATGACTTCATTTATGGAAGAAAATTTTTGTGCTGGTTTGCTTTAAACAATAAAAATGTTGTCTCCCTCCCCCCACTTAAAGATCTTGGGCAAACTTCAGGAGATGGTGAGGCAGAGGGAGGCCTGGCGTGCTGCAGTCCACGTGGTCACAAAGAGTCGGACATGACTGATTGACTGACAAGAGCAACATTGACTTAGAATTTAATAGGAGCTAGCCTTTGGGTTTTGCACTTGAAAAGGGTAGTGGTAAGGGTGATGAGAGGGGAGAATTTTCTCCAAGGGAAGTGTCGAGAAATCTGAGATAATAAGCATTGCTTTGCTTTTCAGATATACTTTGGGGGTTTTTAAAAAGCTTTTGATGACAATTTTTGGATTGACAGTTCTGAAGGTCAGAAGGCTTCATTTACTTATGGAATAGGTCAGCCATAATAGTTGTGTAGGTTAATAGGCCGTAGGATTTGAAAGACATTTGTGTAAACCTAAAAGAAACTAGACCTTAGCCAATAAAGGATTTCAGTAAAAATGGATGGTGGTATTTCCTTGGGCTACAGACTTTACTTCTGGTGGAGCTGTGTCCCACATTTGATTCTAAAGTGTGGTTGAGGTGTGGTTTTCAGGCTGGAACGAGTTAAGGAATGAGCTACTTGGGTCTGTGTGCTGCGTCTCCTATGGTCTGGGCCTTGGGTTATGTCAAGGCCATTTCTCTGAGGTGGCAAGAGGATAAAGAGCCTGAATGGAAATATTTTCACTGACACTGTTCCTGGACAGAAGCCAAATTCTGATGCTCGTTTGGGGCTAGAATAACTGCTTGGCTGGAATTGCTACTATGCACTGAGTTATATGCACAATCAGAAAGGAGTGGTAGGGGAGAGACTTGGAGAAAGGATATAAAAGCTCTTGGAAGTAAGGAACTAAACAAAAGCAGGTTTGAATCTCCTTTTCTCTAGGGACTCAGAATATTTCAAATTTCCGCTGTGAGCTGTGCTCTCATTAGACTGCTATAGAATATCCATTCAGGATATTCACTTCATCAACAGAGAAATGAAGATCAGATCTTTTGTCTGCCTTTCATTATCCCCATGGACTGCTGGGGGGAGATGTTTATCTTTTCCTGGAAATGAAAGGCACACTACCTACCTAATAATTAACCCCTTGAGTGTCATGTAAAACATGGAACTCAACTCCTTTGCTCTGGAAATCAGCTTTTATCCACAGGACATCCTGAACTGAGAAATAAACTCGTCATTGATTGTGAGTCAATAAGAGAGTACAAAGAGGAGCCTGGTTACAAAAGGCAGGTTTGTAACCTGCTTTGTTACAAAAGGCCTGGTTTCATTTGGCAAACCAAATGAATTTCTTCTGGGCATTGTAAAAGGAGAAGGGCAGTGTCTCTCCTTTCCCTTCTTCTGAAGGACATTGAGTAGATGCGACATTGAGGACTACTGATGAAGATCCTGGTCATAGAATCAAAGCTTTACCCCTAAGACATTTTTCTTCATTGCTTTATGTATTCTAAATACTTAAGAAAATTATTCAAGCAGGAAATATAATTTTATACTTGATTAACAGCTGTTTATTTGTTTATATTTTTAGTTGGAGGATAATCGCTTTACAATATTGTGTTGGCTTCTGCCATGCAACAGTGTGAATCAGCCACAAGCACACATACGTCCCCTCCCTCCTGAACCTCCCCCCCACACCCCCACCCCATCCCACCCTCTAGGTCATCCCAGAGCACCAGGTTGAGCTCCCTGTGCCCAAACAGCAGCTTCCCGCTAGCTAGCTATTATACACACGGTAGCCTACGTATGTCAGTGCTACTCTCTCGCTGGGTTTGACCCTCTCCTTCCCCCTTCCCCCGCTGTGTCTAAAGTCTGTTCTCTATGTCTGTGTCTTTATTCCTGGCCCTGCAAATAGGTTCATCAGTACCATTTTTCTAGATTCCATATATATGCATTAATGTATGAAATTTTTCTCTTTCTGACTTACTTCACTCTGTATAACAGGCCCTAGGTTCTTCCACCTCACTAGAACTGACTCAAATGTGTTCCTTTCTGTTCATATGCTGTTTTCAAACTAAAATATTTCTGTCCCCACAGTATTCATCCCTATCTCTGTAGTCAATATGGAAAGAATGCTGGAGTTCTGTCTTCTTAGAACCCGCTCATCATCACACCACTGCTTGGACTGTTGTAAAGCAAACAAGCCCACTAGGGCTCCTGGGAAGTCATTCTGATGCCCCATTTGATACAAACCCTTGGCAGTGAAGAACACATCCAGTTAACACATCCCAGCAATCCTAACAGTGCCTGTTGGTTGCTATCCTCTGTGCCCACTGACCCACCCTTACCCTGTTGCTGGAAGGTTGTATCTATTGAGCAGCATGGAAGATATTTTTGCCTTTCTCTTTTAAGCAGAAGTCTCTTCTGTCCAGATACCTATTTTAGTCCAGCAACTAAACAGTTGCAAAAGCTCTTGAACCTGGTCTTTTGGCGCTTCTGCACCAGCAGGTGCTATGATCACAGATATATAATAACAGAATGAGATAAAAATACTAGCAAGTATAAATCTGGTAATCCTGGATTCATATCTTTTCTTCCCATTTGGCTTTAAAAGAACTTGAGTACTTGTGGGGGGAAAAAGGCTGAAAGATGTCCCATCTGATGTCCTGATCCTCTAGGTGATGTTTGAATCAAAGATTAAGAGAGATTCATGGGACTTTGACTTTTCCTTGTTATCTTCTTTAAGTTCAAAACTGACATAAGAAACATCAACCTGCCAGGAATGTGGCATTTGCTCATTTGCTGAAAGAAACTGTTGGTGTTAAAGCCAAACAAACACAGTCTTCCCCTGTTCAGACCAGGGGGCATCCCAGTGGCTTTAGCTCACACTTATCCTCCTCTGATGTCCCCACAATGTCCCCTCATTTTGCTGGGTCAAATTTCTCTGTTTCTGAATGAAAAAGCTTTTGTTAAAATTCTAATAATTCCTACACTTATAAGTCCGTTTTATTTATCTCTCTGGGAAGTGGAAAGAGGGAAAAACTGGGAAAAATTAATCATATTATGGAATGTGTGACTTGTTTAAAGCATGGACATTATTTTACCTCTGAGAGAGTATTTTATTCTCTAACATCATCTCCAATATTCCATGTCCCTAACTTTCCTTCCCTCTTTGATCGGAGAGAAGTGGGTTCTCTCTCCCCTACCTCACCATACCACCAGGGTGCTGAACATCTGTAGTCTGTTGTGTCCTTAATTATTTATGTTTGTATCACCCATTGGGTCATACATTTCTTGAGGGAGTTGTGTTTGGTTCATCTTTATTTCCTCAAACAATCAAAAGGAGTTCTTTAGGATTTCCCTGGTGGTCCAGTGGTTAAAGAATCCTCCTGCCCGTGCAGGGGACACAGGTTCGATCCCAGGTCCTGGAAGATCCCACATACTGTGGAGCAACTAAGCACATGCTCCATAACTACTGAGCCTGGGCTCCGCAACAAGAGGAGCCACTGCAAGAGAAGCCTGCAGACCGCAACAAAGAGTAGCCCCCCCCCACCACAACTAGAGAAAGCCCATATGCAGCAGTAAAGACCCAGCACAACCAAAAATAAATAAATCAGAAAAAATAGTTTCCTTATACATAGTAAATACACCAATAAGTACACAATAACGTAATAAATAAATGTTAATGGAGGTGGTTTCTCCTTGTCTTTTTGAGTATTTTGAAACAACGCTTCAGTTTTCTTCTTACGATGAATACTTATTTAAAGACATGATACTGTTGTATGCACTGGGGATATAGCATGAATAAAACACAGAAATCATCCTTGCGGCTAAATATAAAAAAGCAAGTGTGTGTATGTTGTTGTTGTTGTTTGATTGCTGAGTTGTGTCTGCCTCTTTTGCAACCCCATGGACTATAGCCCATCAGACTCCTCTGTTCATGGGATTTTCTGGAGGGGTTGCCATTTTCTTCTTCAGGGGATCTTCCTGACCCAGGGATTGAACCCACATCTCCTGCATTAGCAGGCAGATTCTTTACCACTGAGCCACCAGGCAAAGAAGGGGTGAGATGGGAGAAGACCTTCTACAGTCCAGACTTTTGCTGTGACGTGGAAAGGTCACAGGCTGAATGTTGAAGTGATGTGATTTGACATATGAGGTTAAGAAATATGTTGTCAATAATGATACTTGTGTTTTGATGATTAGAAATCTTGGTGCCACCAGTGAAAATGACATTTCACTGTAGGGTGGAAGGGAGTTAAATGGCTGTAGGAACCTTTGACTTGAAAGCATACATTAGACATATTCAGAGTTTCTAAGGGCTTCCCTGGTGGCTCAGGCACTAAAAATTCTGCCTGCAATGTGGAAGACCTGGGTTCAATCCCTGGGTCGGGAAGATTCCCTGGAGGAGGGCATGGCAACCCACTCCAGTACTCTTGCTGGAGAATCTCCATGGGCAGAGGAGCCTAGAGAGCTATAGTCCATGGGATCACACAGAGTCGGACACAGCTGAAGTGGCTAAGCAGCAGCAGTAGCAGCAGCAGCAGCGGCAAGCAGCAGCAGCAGAGTTTCCAAATGCATTTAAAACAGAGTACTGAAAACAGCATGACCGTCCTGCTGTGATTCTGAGTATGAATGCGTAAAGCCTGTGTTTTGTGGCAGTGTTTTAGTATGGTTTGTCTTGTGCGTGTGTGCTGTCACTTCAGTCATGTCCGACTCTTTGTGACCCCAAGGACTGTGGCCTGCCAGGTTTCTCTCTCCATGGGATTCTCCAGACAAGAATACTGGAGTGGGTTGCCATGCCCTCCTCCAGGGGATCTTCTTGACCCAGGGATGGAATCTGTGTCTCTTGTCTTCTGCATTGGCAGGTGGGTTCTTTACCACTAGAGCCACGTGGGAATACCTGTCTTGTCTTAATTTAAGCATTATTGATGCACTACTCTGAATATGCTTTTAGTGTCCTCTTATCTGCCAAGGTGCTTTTATTATTTGGTGTATAAAGTAAGCACCATAATGTGTTGGAAGTAAATTCTTACCAAGTCAGCAGCCATTGTAGGCCAGTGGTCACAAAGCTTATCAGATCTTATGCCTCTATCTGTGAAATATTTTTCAACATTCACCCACAATCTACTTATATTTTTTACTGTTTACATGTACTCGAATAGTCATATATATTTATTATAAAGCATACACTTAAAGGAATTTAAAATGATGATATAAATAAATACCTTAAATGATATTTTATTTAGTTTATGGTTACAAAATATTTTTTCTGTCATTAAAATAGTTACCATTTAAAATGAGAGCAATGTACTTGAATATGTTTTATTAGTTTTTAGACTATCTGTAAAAAACTTTGTGATGAAGCAATTAGAAGAGGTATTCCAGTTCGAGTTTGAAACTTGGTTTTTCAATTGTTGTCATAGTTGAAAAATAGTCCTCAAAAACACCCAAATAGAAGGAATTCATCATGGACTTCACTTCATCATGTAAGTCAATTTACAGCCCCAAATTCATCTTGCAGTAGGTTTTCATTGAAATACAGCTAGTGAATTTCCATCGTCTGTGATATCAATCAGACGTTTTCTCAAAACTAATTTGAAGGTAATGCATTTTAATGTTTTGAACAAAGGTGTTCAAAACCCACTGAAACTCTCCATTTGGAAGATTTAAAAACAGTTTTCAGAGAGGAGAGTGTTTATAGCAATATGCTTACAGTATTTTCTTCAACAAAATCATATAATGATGGAAAGATTTTCAAGCATTCATTTTCACAATGTCTTTCTGTACATGAATTTCTTTTGAAAAGCAGTTGCTTTCTTGCTTATTGTTAAAGCATCTAATTTACCTTGAAGGGACAGATTAAGTAAGTAGCTGAGAAAGAGCTCATACAGGAAGCCAGAGAAGTGTTGACTTTGCTTTTGCCATCTTATGTTTTTTCTTGCATTTAGTAAGTTGGTTTCTTTGCAGAAATATCTTGAAGCCATCAGAGCTTTTGTGAAGGATTAGTTTGATTAACTAGATGATACAGCCTGTGAGTCCACTGAATTGGGCACATGTACAATGCAATAGGGAGCAGGATGCTAAAAAGTAAGGAGAAAGCTGGGGCAGGGCTGGCTGCTCCTCCCACGTCCCTCCTAGAGAGGTGCCATCTGATGACCTGGCAGGCAGACATCTGTGTGGAGAGAGGATGCTGGAGCTGATCCATAGGTTAGATGTTAGCAGATCTTTATTCTTTTCTTTTGAAGGATTAAAATATATTAAAAAATAGAAGTCCTAATATTTTTTAGCACTTCAGAGCCTCACCTGACACACCTCCCAGGGTTTGTGCAACTCACTTGGGAGACTATCCTTAATGTTGGCATTTTCAATTGGAGGGCTTGAAAGTCCTGAGGAAACACAAAGCGTTAAAAAGTTTTGCTGCTCCATCATTTGTAAGATCCCATCAGCAGAAGATCAAGCAAAAAAAAATAATGGTTTGGGGGACAGAGATAATTAATTGCATCACTGTAGTAATGAAATCTAATTAAACCTCCTTTGGCTGGTCATTGCTTACCTTCACATGCAAATGAGCGTCTACAGCTGTCCAAAAAGTCCTGTATCACTTATGCTTTCTAATAGCTTAGTCACCCTGGGGATGGCTTCCGGTAAGCCTTCTTCCTATTATAAATTCCGTCTTTCTAGCTGGTTTCTGTCTTGCCTCTCCTTTCACTTTTCCTAGATTAGGTATGCCATTGCCTGGGGAGAGGGATGGGTTCATTCATTCCTTCTTCACTTTTGGTATCAAGTTATCAGTGTCATCCCAGGAAGGTTGGAGCCCAGTGTACCATTCAAATTAATGAAATATTTTTACATCTGATTCTGTGATGCTTTGTTTTTTTATTATTTTTTTAAAAAGTTATTATTTTTTAATGGGCTCTGGGAAAACAGAGTTTTTCTTGTTTGTTTACAAGCAAGTTTAACGTTGTGAATGTTCCTCTCAGAGTTTAAAATTCCCAGGGCTGCTGCAGTGCAAAAAATATTAATCTTTTCTTTTTCTTTTTTCCTTAAAATATCTTGGGAGAAGAGTAAACTGTTAAGAGATACAGAAATTGCAAATGATGTGTGGCTGCAGTGTTGATGGGTGTTGCCACAGCTGAATAATATTGGCAGTCCAGGGAGGGACACGAAAAGGCAGCAGAAGGAAAAAAGTTTAGTTTTATGAGCATGAAGTGGTTTGTGGCAGAAAATGTTGCTGGACATTTCCTTCCTTCCTCTGTTTCTTTTTCCTCCCTCCCACCTTCCTTTTTTCCTTCCTTCCCTATTTTCTTTCTATAGAGCATAGGAACATTTAGCAATTTGTTCTGTCGAGGTCGGGGGTGGTGGGATGGGGGGAAAGAAATGATTCCAGATATGAGGAGTTTAAAGGAAGCCAAAACCTCCAGAGATTTCAGAGCATGAGTGAGGTAAGAAAGGTGATCCCTTGATAGGGTAGCCCAGTGTGGGTGTCAGAGCCGGAGAAGGTTTCAGGTGGGCATCCACACAGGTGGGAGACTAGTGGCCTGACATGGAGTGCCAGAGCCTGATTGGGGTTATGAAGCGTCTAAAACTGCTGTGTGGGAGCAGTCAGCCCAGGGTCGCAGAGCCCTAAGCAGGCTAAGGAATGTATTCCCAGGGGCAGAGTCTGACAGCCTTTTGTAAAACTTGATTTTCTACCGTTATGCCTTGAAAGGGATAGGGGACATTTTTCCACCTCTCCAAGCGCAGGGAAGCATTGCTAAATCGATGAAGGGTCACCTGGCTGCAGCTTTACTTTAGACTGTCACAAAAAGGGATGTGAAAGATTAGGAGGGAAGCACTGGACACGTAAAGCATATGCTGGGGAAAGAAATAGGAAAGTGATATTTCAAAACGTTTGAAGAAAAACATAAACAGAAACCTACAGGTCAGGACTCCCAATAATTTTGTGTTCGTTCTTACAAAGCATGAACAAAAATAGAAAATCTCTTACCTTGACCATCACCTTCAGAATGGGAAGCAAGAAGCTGCTATTTCCGCCCCCCGCCCCCCCTCCTCAGCATGACTTTGGTATGACGGAGAGAAACAGCTTTGGAATCAAACTTTGTGTTTAAACTTCATGAAGGGCTTCACTGTGGGACTCTGGAAAGACATTCTGGCCTGTGAAACTGGATAGATCTCATATAAATGGTGTCAGATCCTGCTTACTAACCAGGCATTTGGTCCTCCCCACCTGACTCACATATGGTACTATGTAGAGATGGTCCAGGTGGAGAGGGCGAGGGGTCTGTGGGACTCCAGAGTGTCAACCTCTTTCCTACTATGGCTTATTTGTGCACCTCTTCTTAAAGAGGCTCTACTTTGAGCTGAAACACAGAGCAGCTTTTTAATTCCTTCCTATTCTATCACTGTGGTGGGAAGCAATTTGCAATCTCCATGCTCCTTTGGCTATCTCACTGATGGTAATCCTCAAGACTCTTATTTTTCTGATCCAGAATTTACATTTTATTTATTTCAAAAAAAAAAATAGGTGGTGGGTTAGAAGAGGTATTGTGCTGGTAAATATTTAACAACCAGCTTCCTAACTAACTAACCAGTCCTGTTTTTTAATGTCAGTTTCTGTGGTGTGAATACTTCCACATGGCTGTTTTCAAGCTACCAGTGTGACACATGCAGCTCACAAAATTCAGCAATCAGCCACTGCACGTTGGTACAGGCCAGCTCCCCACACCCCTAGAACCCTTACCCAGAAATGCTTTTTGTTTAAGCTGAGCTAATTTCACTTTTACCCACTTTTACACACTTCTCAGTAAGAAATAAAAAAAGAAATAGAACTTAAATATTCTTAGGTATCTTTTAAGCCTGATGTGATGATTAGTTCTTCATTTTTTTTTCTGAAGTGAAATGAAAATAGGGAAAAGGGAGAACTATTTAGACTAGACTTTCTGATTAGATTTTAAAATAGAATAAAGTAATTGCCTTTTCTGGAGATTTATAAAAATAAGATTTGAACCTATCCAAAATCAACCATAAGAAGTCTGTCTGGTGGCTGAAAATGTTTCAAAAGAATGTTGAAATTCTTATCTAATTCTTTTTGATATTTGATCTTATTAAAAGAGAGATCTGTATTTTCTTATACAGTTCTACGATTACCTTTTCTCTTCACTATTTTCATGTCTTATTCAATGTGCCTTGACCCATCAGACTACCATATGCACTGTTTTTAATTTTTGCTTTTCTTAAGGGAAGGTTCACAAGAGAGGATTATTAATAGTATAATGAAATAAAATTTCAAAAGGGAGGCAAGTTGCTAGCAAATAGCTTCCTTTAGTTGGATGTATTCTGGGCTTTATTATGGTCATTGACCTTGGATTTTTTAGGAACTTTAAGTGGTTTTGAATCAGCTCATCTGCCCTGATTTTTAAAATTTGGAACTAAAATATTTTCTGAAATGACACATGAAGAAATAGCTCTTTAAAATTACATCTGGAAGTTTCTTTGTTCTTCCAGCATTACATTTTTATTTTGAGCAGATATGCATTATGTTTTCCTATAAAGGTTAAAGTTCAAAGTTAAAATCTACAAATCTACGAAATCTACAAGTTTCTTCTTCTGGCCTACTTTTCAATCTACTCCTTTATTTTCTTTCTGTTCCCTTTACTCTCCTTTTTCTCCCTAGGCTGTACAGTGCTAGTGGACTGTGAACTCTTTGAATGTCAACTTCTCTTATTCATCTTTGATCCACAGCTTTGAAACTGCTTGGCATATAGTAGACTTTTAATAAATTTTACTGAAATCCATTTTTAACTTTTTCAGGTAATTTCTGTTGCTTGTGAGTCAAGCAACAGACCCCTGGGTCTTAGATATTTTATTCAGAATACTTTGGATAGGAAATGAGATATAGAATAAAAAGCATATATGGAGAAAGTGAAAAATAGTGGATTTTGTTTTGAGATGACTCATCAGTGGCAAGTGTAAGAAGCATAAAAAAAGACTTCTTTTTAATAAGGCTAAAATGTAAGTGTTGAAAAATTGCATTCAGCATTAGAATGATCAACTGTCTTGGTTTGTTTGGGACTGAAGGGGTTCTGGGATGTGGAACTTTCATTGCTAAAACTGACAAAGTTGTGGATAAATTGGTCATCCAAGGATTAAATTAGTCTTACCTGGTGGCACGGTAGAGAGTCTGCCTGTAATACGGGAGACTGGGTTCAATCCCTGGATTGGGAAGATCCCCGGAATAGGAAATCCACTTCAGTAGCAACTCACTCCAGTATTATTGCCTGGAGGATTCCATGGACAGAGAAGGCTGGTGAGCTACAGTCCATGGGGTTGCAGAGAGTCAGACAAAACTGCGTGACTAACAATTTCACTTTCATTTTTCAGGACTAAACTCATAGAGAGGATGGAAAGGTATTCTGCAGTGGTTCTCAACCTTGAATGCACTTTGGAATCACCTAATGAGACTTGAAATATTATGACATTCCCTTGGAATTCTGGCGGCTTCCCCGGTGGCTCAGTGGTAAAGAATTGCCTGCAGTGCAGGGGATATGGGTTCGATCCCTGGATAAGGAAGATTACCTGGAGGAGGGCATGGCAACCTACACTAGTTGCCTGGAGAATCCCCATCCTGGAGAATCCCCATGGACAGAGGAGCCTGGCAGACTACAGTCCATAGAGTTACACAGAGTTGGACTAAAGCGAGTTAGCATGCAAGCACACACTTGGCATTGTGACTTAATTAGGATGTTGCCTAGGCATCTAGATTTTAAGAGCTCCCCAGGTGATCCTAATGTGTAAGAGATCTGCTGTGTCAGGCGGGTCTTAGTATGGAACCAACTTGTTCTCATAGCTTTGGCACTGTACATGTTGTTTGGACTTGGTGAGCTAGGCCTAATGACGAACTTTGGTTTGGGTTTCAGGTTGGGGAGAATGATGTCTTGGACGGTGTTAAATCTTGTCTTGCCTTCTGCTACTGCTTAATACTTAAGTAACACACAAGCAATCCAAAGCTATACTCTAGATAATAAGGAGACAGAAGAGTGGATATAGTTCATCAGCCTCCTCATCTGCTTCTCTTGGGAGGCATCTTGACATCTTGACATCTTGGCCCTGGTATACTCACCTCATCAGAAGAGTTCAGAGTTGTGGGTTAGCCACTTGAGTACCATAAGGGTGGATTAATAGCCACCTCAACACTGAAAGTCCACTATATAAGGATATTACTGCTGACCCTTGGAAACAAACTTTTGCTTTCTTTTTCTTTCCAAATCATTGTTTTTAACAGACTTGGCAATGGCCAGAGAACAAGGTAAAAGTATAGCTGTGGATTCTTTTTGTACATTTTTCTTACAGTGGATACCAACATCATTAACCTGACAAAGACTCTTTGTTGCAGTTGGGCTGTTAGGGAGTCTCTGTTTTACATTTTCAGAAATGGAGGCGTGTCAAGGTTAAGTTTACTAGACCCAGCCAGTGAAGATGAGGATAGAATCTGCTTTCCTGGTTGCTCTGGGAAACTCTGCCTAGCTCTTTCTTCATAAAAGCTTTATGTAAGGTTTAGTCACTCCGTCCTGTGTTTGTAAAGGGGCCAATCCCTTCCTAATAAGAGATGGATGGAGATAACAAACTCATTATCCATAGGCTACTGGAGAGTCATTATGTGGAAATGACTTTCACTCACTTTTGATCTGAGTGGTACGGGGATATATAAATCTAGTAATAAAAGGCCTTAGCTCTTGTAGATAAGCCCTGAGGTGTTCAGTCCCCTGACAGTTTGCCCTTTTAAATTAAATTAGAATTATCCCTTTATCATTTAGGCAGCAACACTGCTTTCTGGTCAAGCTCTGTGAATTTTTCTAGAGGTGTGGGCATAAAACCTTGACCAAACTCTGCCCTCTTTGAATTTATTGAAGACTAATCGAACAGCTAAAAGTTGGAAAGGGGTAGTGATGCTTTGCAGCACTCCAAACTGGGCTGCTCTGAGGGTGTCTTTAGGACAAGTGGCAGGAGGAAGGGACATGTTTGTCTCTGTGCAGCCTGCCTTCTTACCAGTGGCCCATCTTCCACCCAATATGGTTTTTCTGCTTTGGCATCAGTTAATGGGGCTGTTACTCACATGGTCTGTGGATGCTGTTTTACTGTAAACACAGATATCTTGGCTTCACTACATGATTAGAATTGGGACTTGAAGGTTACTTATGCTTTGTCAAAATCTTATGTCCCTTTAAAATTTTTATAAAATTAATTTTTATTGAAGTATATTTGCTTTACAATGTGATAGTTTCTACTGTACAGCAAAATGAATCAGCTATCTGTATATTTGTCATTGTTTAGTTGCTAAGTCATATCTGACTGTTTGTGACTCTATGAACTGTAGCCCTCCAGGATCCTCTGTCGATGGCATTTCCCAGGCAAGAATACTGTTGTGGGTTGCCTTTGCCTTCTCCAGGGGATCTTCTTGACTCTAGGGTCAAACACGTGGCTCCTGCTGCATCTCTATTGCAGGCAGATTCTTTACCACTGAGTCCCCGGGAAAGCCCCACAGATACATATGTCTCCTCCCTTTTGGACTTCCTTCCCATTCAGGTCACCAGAGTTCACTTGGTAGAGTTCCCTGTGCTATACAGTTATGTTCTCATTAGTTATTTATTTTACATGTAGTGTCAATAGTGTATATGTATCCATCCCAATCTCCTAATTCCCCGCCCCCACTTAAAGGACCTAGCTTTTTAGTCTGTCATCTATTTTTTTTTTTTTAATTTGGAAGCACAGATTTCCCATATTGTAGAATTTAATTGAACTTCAAGCAGCTATTCCTGAACCTTGACCTCTCCAGAGCTGGCCACCTTTCCCTAGGATCTGTCCAGCTGTAGCAGCAGCTGGGTTTTTCTGTAGCAAAGCTCCTTAGGAGAGGCCCAAGCTGTCTCCTCCTGCATATCGTTTGCTTTTGCACAGTGCAGCTGGGACTCTGCCTCTGAGGCAGAGGGTGAGTTGTCAGAAAAGACCTAGAAAATGATCTGATTGGCTTTAATTCTTCTGGACAGGGGCACAGGGTCTTCTCCTCTCCTAAAAGCATCACCTGTCCCCCTCTCCCCCACCAAAAAAAGTGTAGAATTAGAGCATTTTGCTTTGGTAACCTTCAAAAGTGATTGAGGAAAGTGTATCCTAGGGAAAAAAAAAATCTTTTACATGACGAGCATGACATAGGTTCAAACTGAAAATGATTATAAATTATGTCAGTCTTCAAGCTATTAAAAACCTGCTGTCCTCAACAGGTGTGTTTGCTGAAGTTCCTCTTTTGATAGGGTCATGGAAAGCTCCCACCTTCCCAATAATGAGCTCTGCCTTTCTGATGAGATGGCGAATGGCAGGCAGTGGGCTCTGTGACTCCTAAATCTGTTGTACAGAAGGAAGGATGTTTTCTTCCATGATGAATATGTTTACTATCTTGTCACAATAGAAATGTCAAAACCTAAAGGACCAGCCCATAGGCTGAAAACCAAATTTCCGTGCCAGTCGCAAATCCTTATTATGAAATATAGTCTGTTTCCAAGGAGGATTGACTTCTCTGAAGAACTCATCTGGGTTTAGAATGAAAGCCATAATGAATATGTTGTGATGACTGGAAGGAAAACTAGGATGTGGTAAGTGGTGAGAATTTGCAAACTAGTTAAAAGAACCTTGGCTCTGCCCATCCTGTCACACAGCCCTTGTGTGTTAGGAGAATGGAGAATTATGTGATTAGGGATTTTGAGCATTTGGTAAGACTTTTTAAAAGCATATTATTATTTATTGAACACTGATTATTTGTAAGCACTTATTATTTATAGAAATTATTATGATGTTTACATATGACCTTTCTTTTCAGTAAACTTACAGACTAGTAGGAGAGATAAATTATACCTCCACATAAGCAGAGTCAAATTTGATTTGTGCAAAGCACCATGGGGTGGGTATAGTCTGAGTGCTGTGGCTGTTTGGTAGAGTGAGAACTCATCACTGTCTGTGTTGACCTGAAAATTTCATAGAGGAGGTGGCATTTGAATTGGACCTTTAAGGGTGAGTAAGTTTGACTAGGTGGAGATGAAGAGTCAGTCCAGGCAAAGGTGACTGTCAGTAAAGTGCAGCATGAGACAGAGTGATGGGCATGTTTGGGAACCAGCTAGCAGCTAATGGAGTCCCCAGAAGGTAACTCAGATGGTAAAGAAACTGCCTGCAATGCAGGAGACCTGGGTTCCATCCCTGGGTCAGGAAGATCCCCTGGAGAAGGGAATGGAAACCCACTCCAGTATTCTTGCCTGGAGAATCCTTTGGACAGAGGAACTTGGTGGGCTATGGTCCATGGGGTCACAAAGAGTCAGACATGACTGAGCGATTAACACTTTGGGCTTCCCAGGATGGTGCAGTGGTAAAGAATCCTCCTGCAGGAGACATAAGAGACATGAGTTTGATCCCTGGGTTGGAAAGATCCCCTGGAGAAGGAAATGGCAACCCACTTCTGTATTCTTGCCTGGAAAATCCCATGGACAGAGGAGCCTGGTGGGCTACAGTCCATAGGGTCTCAAAGAGTCAGACATGACAACTGAGCACACTCACATAGAAGCTAATGAATGAGATTGTAATGTTTGCAGGAGGGAAATGTGGAAGATAAAATGGGCTGTAGGGAACCTTGGTTCAACATTTAAGAATTTGTTCTTAATTCAGTAGTCATCACCCTGGTTTCCAGCTAGTGTGGATCAGGACAAAAATGGCCCTTGAAAAGGGCAAGTCTTCACTTGTTCTCTGTACTGAATCTGGCTCAGTTGTGAGGAGAGTCAAAAAGAATATTAAAGTACTAACTAATTTACTCTAAAAATTGTGTTAGATTTGGTTAAACATTTAACTCTGAAATGATGCTCTTTTAATTCACAGTGTTTTGAGTGTTTTCTGGAGGCAAGAGAGGAGAGTGTTTTGAAATCTTGGATAAGCCCAGAGACTGTCACTGACTGTGCTGAGCATAGAAGATGAGCATGGCCTTAGGACAAGCTCCCTCTGAAGAAGAGCAGAGAGATTGATGTCAGAGCATCCCTGCTGACCTTGAGATTTAGAGAAATGATTCATAGCTAAAAATCTGGGATAATGGATAAGGAAGCAGAATGAAAGTGAAAGTGAAAGTGAAGTCGCTCAGTCGTGTCCGACTCTTTGTGACCCCATGGACTGTAGCCTACCAGGCTCCTCCCTCCACGGGATTCTCCAGGCAAGAGTACTGGAGTGGGTTGCCATTTTCCTGCTGCAATACAGGCCCACTAATCTCCAAATTGATGAATGAGATGAAATTTAAAAAAATATTTCCTGAAATGTTAAATCCTTAAAATAAGTGGTTGTTTTGCTATGGTTCTGAAATTGATCATGGAGAAGTGGGAAAATCCCATTGGTTTTTTGTGTTAGGAAGGATATTAGTGACAAAATCTCATGTGTGTTGTGGGGAGCCAAACTAGAGGTCACTGTAACTTCATTATTTTCTGAGAAGTCTGAAACAAGAGTGTCAGAGGCTATTTTAGTCACTCATCTGTCAGATAATCATCACTGGTGTGATTTCATGATTTCTCTAACTCCTTCAGAATATGTTGGCATATTAAATTGCTTGGTCTTCTGATTTTCACATTGATTCTTCTTGCTGAAGTATTTCACTGGCACACACCTCCCATTCATGCTGTTTAATGCACATTTAAGGGACATTTTGATCAAAGAGTCAGAAGGATCAGAAGCCTTTTATGGGAAGAAATGAACATTTATTAACTATCTATAACTATTCAGTGCCAGACAGATGAGTGAGTACTTTCCATCCTAAGCATTATCCCATTTAATTTCTGCCACAAGACTGTAATGGGATATTAGACCCTTTTTTGGATGAAGAAATGGAGGCTTACCCTTTGGAAGTGAGTTACCTGAGGAAATGCAGCAGTAAGGATATCAGGGTTTAATAAGCTGAAATCTCAGATCCAGGCAGATCTGAAATTTCAGCTTGTTTTTTTTCACCATACTTTCAAGGTTTTGCAATCCATGAAAACTACCTTTTACAGACCCTCTGCTAAGGATCTTAGAAATGAGTTGACAGGTTGCCCTTTGGTTCTCAAACCCAGTGATTCAGTTTTATGTCATCTCTCTTTCTCCATCTTCAGTGTCTCACTGGCCTGCCCATGGAAATTTTTCTTCCCAGTTGTTCTGAAGGTAGGAAGATAGATAGGGAATAATGATGGTCACCATAGATCAGAGGTAGATGAACACATATATATGAACACATACATACAGTTCTGTAGCCTAGGAGTCCCTTAGCAACAGAAGAATGTTTTGGAACAATCTCTTTACCAGAGTGCCAATCCTTTTACACTTGGGGGTTCCTTAAAAAGGAAGCATCTTTTGATGGCCAACAATCACCTTGTAATAGTCACTTTCCCCACTGTGGGGATTATGTTTTCTTGGCTTTAGCTGTGGGCAGACCTTCTGTGTGTAGCTGTAACTATGTGTATGTCAGCGCTGAGTCAATAGAGAATAGAGAATGGAGATGAAGTTACTGCCTTGACTCTTATCTTCCTGTCATAGCCAGATTGTCACAGTTTTTGAAACATGTCTTCTCCATGTCCTGATTCCATGGCCCCCACTACTCCATGGGAGCTGCTCTTACAATGCTGTCTGGTTTTTAGGTCCAGTGGACAATTCTTACCTCTTACCTTTCTTGACTTTTTTATGTGCTTTTCACACATTCACTATTCACTCCTTCCTAGAGAAAACTCTCTTCTTAGCTTCCCTGTCCTGTCCTGCTTCTGCATTTTCATCCTCTGACTTCCCTGGACATATCTCAGCCATTTGGGATTCTTCTTATTCGGTCTTTACATGATGAAGCTTCTCAGGATCAAGTCCTCTGTTCTTTCACTGGACATTTGGACTCTAGGTGATTTCATTCCTTTCTGTGGCTTTAGATCTTTTTGTTGACCTCTAAAGTTAAACTTTTAGCTCCAACCTCTCTCCAGGTGCAATATCTAAATGATATTCCTTCTTGTATGTATAATAGGCACCTCAACATGAACATGTTCAAAATAGAACTCATGTTCTTCCACCTCAGACTTGCTCTTCCATGATATCTCCAGTTCATCATATGGTGATGAAACCGTTTACCTGGTTTCTCAGCTGGCATCCCTCTCTCTCACTGCTCACACCCAACTTAGTCATTGGCATCATATCCTACTGAGTCTACATCCTAGATATTTCTGGCATCTCTCTCCATCCTGTTTTGAACCACCACCGTCTTTTTCCTGAGCAGCTGTTAAAGCCCTCAGTGTGATCTCCAAAAAAATCACTCTATATAACCTTCTTCACGTGCAATATGATCATCTCACACCCTCTCTAACATTATCCCCAAGCTGCCATGTGCTATTATGGTAAAACACACTTTCTTGATGGGTGTGATTTTTCCCTCCTCTTTGACTTCATTTTTTGCTGTGCTTCTCCTTATGCACTATGCTTGCAGCTCATGGGCTCTTGTTCAGTTCCTCGTCCTTATCTGATCCTCAAGGGTTGCCTGGATCACTTTTCTCCCTGTTTCCACCCTTCTTTCAGCCTCCAAACTTAATCAACTTCTATTTGTCCTTCTAATCTCAGATCAGATATTGCTTTCTTCATGAATATTTTCTTGATTGCTCCTTCTAGCTGATAGGCCCATATTGTTCTATAACTGATGCTTCCCAGGTGGAGCTAGTGGTAAAGAACCTGTCTGCCAAAGCAGAAGACACAGAGACTTGGGTTCAATCCCTTGGTTGGGGAGATCCCCTGGAGGAGGGCATGGCAACCCACTCTAGTATTCTTGCCTGGAGAATCCCATGGACAGAGGACCCTGGTGGGCTACAGTTCATAGGGTTGCAAAGAATTGAACATGACTGAAGCGACTTAGCACATGTACACACATTCTATACTCTTGCGACACTATACATTTCCTGTATAGCACTCTTTCATAAACATTTGCTTAATGTCTGTGTTCCTGCTAAGATGATGAACTCCAAGCTCTGAGCAGAGATGCGTTAATTATTAATGTATTGCACAGTATTTGGCACAAAGTAGGCACTTGTTATATATTAATTGAGTGAATTAATGAATATTCTTAGAATGCATACAGAGTTATAATGTCTGATAAAGTAGCCACTGGCCACATGTGGTCAGTGAGAGGTGCTGTAAGTGTAATGTACACATTAGATTTCAAAGACTTTAATAAGAAAAAAATGTAGAATTCCTCATTAATATATTTTTCTATTTATTGCACATTTACATGATAATATGTTGGGCATATTGGGTTAAATAAAATGTAATGTTAAAATTAATTTCATCATTTTTTTTTACATTTTTAAATGGGGTTTCTAGAAAATTTAAATTACACATGTGGCTTGCACTATATTTTGGTTGGACAGTACCAATACAGAGTATTACCTGCAACTACAACTGAACATCAATGCTTTTAAGCTGTCATGTATTAAAATATTAAAAAGCCTCCATTTTAAAACCTTTTGCATTGTTCATTCTGCAACCTCATTCTCTCCCATCGCAATGTGTTTGGTTACCTGGCTTGTGGGGTCCATCAGTGTCCCTGTCTTGCCCCTCCCTACTCAGTTGCTAATTTCTCTGCGGTCACAAGGGTGCCCAAGAAAGATCTGTAATTGGCAGTCCCCTATTAACTGACTGTAGGGGAAATTTGCCCTTGGTGCAGTGATAGTGCCCACTTGTCAAGGGATCTCTGTACTCATAATTCTAAAAACTACGTAATTGGTATGTGAGTAAGAAATAAGAGGTAGTGTTTGTCCTTGAAACGTTTCTTTCTCCAAGTCTCACTGAAGCCATGTAGGAATGGGTTTGGCTGTAATAAACCCTCCCTCCTCCGGCCCTCCACACCATTGCTTAGATTGTTAAAAGAGTTATTTGGAAATATGTTTGATTATTCTCTATTTTCCCTTAAAAATGTGAAGACTCTCTGTTGGGATGTTTTAAATTTATTAAACACATCCTATTGTCTTTGTCTTTGCTGCATTTGTGTGAGTGATCTATTTTGAACATTTGCCATATGTTTTTTTCTTAATGAAACTGTCTGGTGGATTGACTTAATTTGAACATTTCAGGGAAAAAGCATACTTTTCCAGTTTTTGTTACCTCAATGTTATTTATTATATTTGAACACTATATTTATTAGAGTTCTCCAGAGAAACAGAACCTATGCTAAGTTACTTCATTTGTGTCCGACTCTGCGACCCCATGGACTGTAGCCCGCCAGTCTCCTCTGTCCATGGGATTCTCCAGATGAGATTACTGGAGTGGGTTGCCATGCCCTCCTCCAGGGGATTTTCCTGACCCAAGGATCAAACCTGTGTCTCCTGAATTGCAGGTGTATTCTTTACCTGCTGAGCTCCCTGGGAAGCCCGATATATCCCCATAGGCATAGATATATATGAGGAGATTTATTATGGGAATTGGCTCATGTGATTATGGAGGCTGAGAAAAGCCACAGTCTGTTGTCTAAAAGCTGGAAACCCAGGAAACCTGGTTATACAGTTCAGTGTCTAAGTCTGAAGGCCTAAGAATCAGGGAAGCTGATGGTATTACATCCTGGTTTGAGTCTGAAGGCCCAAGAACTGGAAGTGCTGATGTCCAAGGGCAGAAGATGAATGTCTCATCTCAGGCAAAGAGAGCGAAGTCCCCCTTCCTCTGCTCTTTTGTTCTATTAAGGCCCTCAACAGATTGGATGATGCCCACCTACATTGGGGAGCACAGTCTTCTTTGCTCAGTTTACCTACTCAAATGCTAATTTCTTCCAGAAACACCTCATAGACACACCCAGAAATAATGTCTTACCAGCTATCTGGGCGCCCCTCTACCCAGTCAAGCTGACACATAAGTTTAACTATCACACCATAGATGCTATATGTGATACATGTGTGTGTACTGTGTGTGCTCAGTTTCTCCATCATGTCCGACTCTTTGCAACTGCGTGGACTGTAGCCTGCCAAACTCCTCTGTCCATGGGATTTCTCAGGCAAGAATACTGGAGTGGTTGACATTTCCTGTTCTAGGGGGATTTCCCTGACCCAGGGATTGAACCTGCGTCTCGTATCTCCTGCATTGGCAGGCAGATCTGTTACTGGTGCATCACCTGGGAAGCCCCATATACCATTCACAAAGTAGAATAGAAATGCTTTGTTTTGGCTTCAAGGAATTTATACTCAGATTCATTACACTATCAGTCTGGACATTGCAGACAACCCTAGACAGGGTTTGACTAGGGATGGGAGGCATTACATGAAAGAAGTATACTGACTGAAATCATCTGGATTTCAACTGGCTTTGTATTTGTGTCCAGCCATGTCTATTAGGCTCATCATGAATGATTGCATGTTTATTCTGACCATAATCAGAAAGTCATCCTTGTTCCATATTAATTACTCTATTAGAATGGCTGCTTTTTCAGTCTTCAGTTGACCAATACTCAGGGCATGCATAATCAGATTGTCTCCTGTGACTGTTGTAAGCATGAGGCCATCAGATGGACTGATCTCAGCCCAAAATAGTGTAAAAGAACCTCCTTTACAGGCCCCATTGCTCTCTGTGTAATATATTTATGAGAAATAGTTGAGATGTTTTTAACTTTGGAGCTGTTGTTCTGGCTGAGTGGGCTGTTTCCCTGGAGAGTTACCCTGGAGTCCATGTCACCTAAGCAGAGCTCAGGGGAGACACGGGCCAAGGCTTCAGGTTTACTGGCCTTTCTTGTTCTGTCCTAGACTCACTGACTCATCTAGGTTGTCATAGTGTAAGAGCCACCTGAAGAAATGTCTTATAAGTTCCTTGCTATGCATCTCACTTGTCACTGGGCATAACAAAAGATACATGCTACTTGGTTATCTAGAGACTTAAGGGGTCAGGAGCACCTGTGCAGGGCTCACCAGGGCTATTGTCCTCTGCATGTCTTGAGTGGAAGGGGAGCCTGTAGCAGTTTTTTTATAGGTTGAGGTGTTGGTAGGCAAGTAACGCCTGACTCTTAAGGAGATAAGAATGACCATAGACAAATGAATTTCCTCCAACAGAAGTAAAAATGTATGGCTTGCTACAAACTTCTAAAATACTTCACGATAAAATATTCTAAGTAATATACACACACATGTGTATATATACATTTTAAAGCTCTGAAGTGCAGTATATGTTCTCTTTGAAGATCTCCACAGTGTTAAATAAGTTTGGGGAGAATATGTGTACTACCATTTAGACAGCATGAGTGATAGAGAATTGATTCTGAAAAGAAAAGGAAATGGATGTAATGAATGATTGAAAGTGAATGGTATTCAGTATAGGTGAATGAGGAAGAGATTTTATCTTAGTGTACTTTCTGGATACTAATATGGTAGTAGAGAGTATATCAAGGATTTTTAGTTGCAGAGATTTTTCTTGCATGTGTATTTATTTAGCCTGCCTCAGAAGAGTGAGAGAGAAAATAACTCAAGCGAGCGTATAAGCCCACTCGTTTGTGGGGCAGTTGACTGTGAATTTTAGAGCATCTGTTGACCCCTTACAATGTTCTGTATAGAACTAAGACTTGTTTATCAAGCATTTTATTTTCAAATTAAGTTTATTTGTTTATTTATTATTTTTGCTTGCCAAATAGTTTATTTGGATGAAATTATACTGAGAACAAGTATTGCCATGTACGATAAGTTAAAAGGAATTCAGTTTCACAATAGATTGTGAATTTATACTGAAACAAAACAGTTCACTCATTTCTCTTATTCACCCTCCCCCCACCTATATTTTCGTTGTGCTTTTCTCCCTCTGCTGCTTTATTTGCAAAGAATAAAACATGTCAATTTCTGGAAGTTAACTTGCTTGATTCTTTTTATCTCTTAAAAAAGCAATTTTTTCTCATATCCTGAACATAATAGGGGTTGTGATTTAAGTAGGTAAAAACAGAATAAACTTTATTTTTAAAATGTCAATCATTAGTTTGATAAACCCATTAAACAAAAGACAAAATGATGTCAAAGATTTGGAGTCAGGCCTGAGAAAATTAAAACAAAGCAATTAAAAAACATCATGAGTTTGACAAAAATAATCTGACCTTCTCATCAAGAACTCTTTTGATCTTTACAATGCAGTGGAATCAGACGGTGGTTTTATGGACTCATTGCTCTCTCTTTTACTGGAAACTCCTTTTCTCTCAGGGCAGAATCCTGTGATAGGTGTGATATGCTTTCAAAATCCCAAAGTTTGCTTCTTGACCTGAACTTGGACATTCATTTCTTCCTGGGATTTTTACATTTGCAGAGAGCTGGTGAGGTATTCTCTCCGTGAATGGTGAAAGTCATAGAAAGTCACAAGAGGTAAAGCACAAATGCAGCCCAGAACTTGCTGTTTGGAGGCGTTAGTAGGCAGTGAGAGGGGATTGAGGTTGGGGGCAAGAGAGAGAGGGAAGGAGGGAGACAGAGACAGACAGGCACAGAGATTTTTCTCTAGGTTGTGGGCAGGCTGTTAGGGTTGGTTCTAACCCTGCATATTCTGCTGTTTGATCAGGTGATCTCTTTGGCTTTCATGAGCTGGTCTACTTAACCAGGCTTGAGTTATTTTTTCCCTTTTGTAATCACGACAGCCCTGATTCACACACAGTCTTTAAAGCTATTTTCAAAAGACAGTAGGGATTTGACAGCATATCATTCAAATTGCTTATCTATCAAAGTAAAAGGCTTGCTAATTTAGCTTTCTTTGGGAGTAATTTCCAGTTATAGGTACTCATCTGTTTCACTCTAACATAACACATTATAGCAAATATTCTCTCATGTACATTTTGGTATGGTATTTAGTAGACAGTGCCAACTAGCATAGATTGGAAATCTCCTTCATATAACTTCAATTTTATGACTGGCTTTTATATTAAATTAAATTTAGACATTAAATCACAAAACCATTAAATCACTAAATCTTCACATCACATTGATTCCATCTTTGCTATTCAAATGAGAGAGTTTTTGTTTCCTAAAGCTTTTTGTCGCAACTGGTGCAGGTAGAGTGAAGAATGTTCTAGTGTGGTTGAGGCTGAGGGGAGCTTGTGAATGCTGCCCAAGAAATGCCTCAGAGAAGAGAATCCCAGAAGACGTTGTACTTCTGGTTCCAGAAAGCCTGGACTCATCACCCTAGTGACCTCACAGGTAAGACTTGTCCACTCTCCTGTTGGAGGTTTCTCGGTAGATGAATAATAACCTGTAGTAGCTAGTGGAGAATGGATGTCTGGTTTGTTTCTTGATTTTATTTCTTCTGAAAGAAAACATCTCTGATCCAAAATTTCAAAAGATGTCTTCATTTCAACTGAAGCAAACATGATCAGTTTGACTGAGATCAAGATGAACAGTATATAATTTATAACCTCTGAGACAATTTTTTCCTGCAGTTTCCTGAGGGTGGAGGACAGTTGCTATTTATAGATACATTTTTAAAATTAGCATTCAGACCTTTACCAGAACATGAGTGTAAGTATAATAGTTCTGTTGTATATCATCAACACATTGAACCAATGTCAAAAGACTTTTCTTAGTGTTAAATACTTCTGTACTTTTAAAAATCATATACCTACAGTTTATTTGCTGAAAGCTATTTTTCTCAGTGTAAGTTGTAGGATACTTAAACAAAATTTAGCCTGGCTAAGACATTGCTCATTAAGGATTCTCCTTGACTGAGTTGGCCTGGCCTTGAGGAACAATAGTGAACGAGGCCTAGCCACTATACGACTCTATGGATCATCATATCTGGTGGAAGGGTTCTTTAAATCAGATAATAAAATATTTGTGAAGACTTACTGAATTAATGTGGTCTACAAACAGTCTACTATAAACATTTATATATGACAAAATGTAAGGTTAGATAGTGTTTTAGAAACATTTCCAACTCCTTCAAGGAGGGAGTGATAATCCAAAACCATAGAGTTAAAAATATGGTTTCTATTATGTTGTTCAGATCTTTTTCTTTGTGCCCTGATGCTTGTGTCCTGGGATATATATCCTGGTTGTCCACCTCTTGTCACTGTGTCCTGGGCTTTTTCTTAAACACTCATCAATCAGTTATTAATCAGTTGATTTCTATAGAATTTACTTCCCTCAAATAGGTTACAGAAAAAGTTAACTCCTTTATTTGTTAATGAAAATGACTCACTGAGTTTCAGCACATTGTGACTGCATTCTCTCTGAGGTCTTGTTCTCTCTGTGGAAAATAGAAGTTTTCTGTGTTGAGAGACTGAGAAGGAAAATTAAGTATCTTCATTGGTGAGTAGAGTTATTTCCTTCCTTAAATCTGGGGCCAGAAATAGATTTGCCCCACTTTACACACCACTCTGTTATGCTTTCTAAAGCCCCAGAAAGCCTTCTCCAAATAGTAGCATCTCAAAATCATTGCTTAATTACTTCATAACCCACATTGTGTGGGCTTTAAAAATGCAGGGTTTTTTTCCCCTGTGAAAAATGGCCATACCCAGCATTTTTTCTATGTAGTATGTGTTGACATTTGGTTTATACTGTTTATTTTTAGCTGTTTAAAGTAAAGGTAAACTTAAAAAAAGACTCATTAGAAGTCAAATGGCCTTTGTTTATCCATAACTTTTTTGGAGTATGAATACCTCATAAAACTTCCAAAAGGCTTGACTGAAGTTTAGCAGTGGTAAAAGTGATCAAGAAGTACATACATTCATAGCACATATAAGAATGTAAAATGGTACAGCCATTATGGAAAACAATATGGAAGTTTCTGGGAAAAAAAAAAATACCTCTTCCATGTGATCCAGCAATTCTACTCCTGGGTATGTATCCAAAAGAAATGAAAGCAATACCTTCAAAAGATATCTGCCCTCTCTTGTTCACTGCAGCATCATTTACAATAGTCAAATATGGAAATACCAAAAATGTTCACTGATGGATGAATGGATAAAGAAAATATGGTATATACAAACAATGGGATAGTATTCAGTCATAAAAAGAAGGAAATCCTGCCATTTGCAACAATAGGGATAAGCCTAGAGGCCATTATGCTAGGTGAAATAAATCAGACAGACGGACAGATACTGTATCATCTCATTTATAAGTGGAATCTAAAATACTTGAGCTCATAGAAGCAGAAAGTAGAATGGTGACTGCTAGGAGTTGGGGTGTGGGGGAAATGGGGAGATGTTCAGTGTGTACAGGCTTCCAGTTATAAGATGAACACGTTCTGGGGATCTAATGCACAGCATGGTGACTGTAGTTAATGATATAGTATTCTATAGTTGAAATCTGCTAAGAGAGTATACCACAAGTGTTTTTACCACACACAAAAAATTGTAACTAGGTGAGGTGATGCATGTATTAATGAACTTGATTATGATAATTATTTAACAATCTGCACATATAACAAACCATCCCACTGTATACCTAAAATATGTGCGCTAAGTCACTGTGACCCTATGGACTGCAGCCCACCAGGCTCCTTTGTCCATGGGATTTTCCAAGCAAGAATACTGGAGTGTGTTGCCATGCCCTCCTCCAGGGGATCTTCTTGACCCAGGGATGAACCTACATCTCCTGTGGCTCTTGCATTGCAGGTGGATTCTTTACCTCTGAGCCACTGGGGAAGCCTATACCTTAAATATACACTTTTTATTTGTCAACCATACTTGAATAAAGTTGGGAAAAAAAAGAATAGCAGTGACTCTGGTGCAGGTTCAGCTGTTTCAAAGTTAGCAGCAGCAGGAGCTGGCTGCACTCTGCATGATGTGTGCAGACAGTGATGTGGGGTAAATGATCCTTTCTGAGGCCCATGGCATGTGGTGATGCCCTTAGGGCACTGGAAAAGGATGTAAAAGTAAGATTGAGTGGCTTTCTGTGTCTTCTTGAATTTGTTTAAGCAGTAAGATAGCCTGTCTGAAATGTCTTGTAGACTGAAAAGTATGAGGGACTAAGGGAAATGGGAAAATCCAGAGGAGTTTGATGGATCTAAATTTAGATGGTAATAGGTAATTACTTTGGACACAGTTCTTGCATGAGACCAGATGACAAAGGACAGGGAGGGAAAGTTGATGAAGAGCTTGGATGGAGAGCCTATTGAGTAATCTTGGCAAATGTTCCACGGTGTACCAAGTTGAGATTCTGTTAGTAGAGAAATGGATTATCTAAATATTGATTACTTAGGAAAAAGATGGTGCCAATGGGAAGGATAGAAAACAGTGAAAGTAAATAGGAAATACTGAGATGTAACTGAGGACAATACCATGGAGAGTCATTATTATTTTCTGTAGAACAGTTCTGGAAAGTATAGCGTTTAGATACCATAGAGTTTAGATACCAGGGAGATAAGTCCATTGGATTAACCTCATACAGAGGTTGGTTCTTAGGTACTTGAAGTTTTTGTCTTGTTATTTGGTTTGAGTATTTTTGTGACCTACCCTTTCCTTATAATACTTACGTGGTCCCTCTTAAATGCAATTCAATAGTAAATAATATTAATTTTAGTATATTGGTTATTTCTGTTCGGAAGTTGAGAATTACTTACATGGTGCATGGTGGGAGAGGGAGTGGTTAGGGTTCATGTAGAAAGCATTAGAACTTTTACTTAAATTTATCATATGTGTATTATATATAAGAGAAAGAAATCACATGTGTGTGTGCTCATTTGTGTCTGACTCTTTGTGTTCCTTTGGACTGTAGCCTGCCAGGCTCCTCTGTGGAATTCTTCAGGCAAGAATACTGGAGTGGGTTGCCATTTCCTCCTCCAGGGGATTTTCCCAAGCCAGGGATCTAACCCATGTTTGCTGAATCTTATGCATTGCAGGTAGGTTTTTTACTGCTGAGCCACCAGGGAAGCCCCGCCCCCAAATTAAGAAATTAAGAAAGAAATTAAGCTTTACTAATATTTAATATGCAGGTTGATATTGGCTCCTTTCCTTAGCATGTATGTCACATCACAAAAATATGCCATGAGAAACTTGGGGGCTCCACAGGTCAGTGCCCCAACTCTTTACTTTCAGTATGTTGTAATATTTTGCAGTTAATTTGCCTCTGGTTAAGTAGATCTATGGATTATAGTCTAGATGTAAATAAAAACTCTCATAAAATGGACAAGTGGTTTACAAAGATTCTAACCAAAGAATTTTGGCTAAGGTGAAACTAGAAATGCTGGGAACTATGCAGAAATTCCCACCCTGACACTCCTCATCCTAATTTTAACCTTTATCAATCACATCACAAAACAACCACAGTTTAAAACCATCAAGAAGAGTTTAAAAAGTAAACTCTGTGTAGGCTCAGTCGGATGTGACTAAGGACCCCATGGACTGTAGCCCGCGGGGCTCTTCTGTCCATGGGATTCTCCAGGCAAGAACACTGGAGTGGTTTGCCATTTCCTTCTCCAATGCATGAAAGTGAAAAGTCAAAGTGAAGTTGCTCAGTCGTATCCGACTCTTAGCGACCCCATGGACTGCAGCCCACCAGGCTCCTCCATCCATGGGATTTTCCAGGCAAGAGTACTGGAGTGGGGTGCCGTTGCCTTTTCCAAGTACTTGTGTATGTTTATATAAATAAATATACATTTTGAGTGAATACTCAGAATTTTTTCCTGAGGGAATGTGTATGTGATTAAAAAGTTTAGAGACTGCTGCTCTTGATTATTTCTATAGCATTAATAATACAAGCATGCCTTTCAATCTTCTAACACCTATTTAAAGTTATTAACATACTTAGATATACAACTCACAGTTCTAGTAGGGAAAGTTACACATGTGTTATGAAGCCTTGACTATAATGAGACCAGGGTCATTATTGCTCCTCTGAACTTCAGGCATTGGATCAGTCACCTTTTACTTCTCTACCAACTTATACTGTTCAACTGTATCTGGTCTTCCCATAAGGCCTTCTTGCCAATAACAGCCCTCTGTTTTATGCTATTTAGAGGACTGCATTTCTTTTTCAGTCTTAAAAAACCAGACCATGTAATAATGGAACACTTAAAATCAGACATGTTTTGAAAATCTGGGATGTGTGATAGCCATGATTACAGTGTTATGTATAAATGCAAGCTCAAAATTACTCTGTTGGTTGAGACAAAGACTCAAGTATTAGTCTGTGTGGAAGGACTGGTATCTGTGTTGCCTTTGCTCAATACTGTATGTACTCAGACTACAATGCAGTAATCCCTCAGTTTTTCAGGGCTTAAATTCAGGTGGAATATGACTCACGATATGGAAATGAGGGAGTAATCCTGTCTGCACTTTAAAAGGTGATGGGTCTGAGATCAAGACGAATTTAGCATGTTTCAAGTCCTATGTTCTGAATTATTTGATTAGCGCTGACTGCTCTTCAGTGCCACTGGGGAATGTAATTGAGTAGTCATCTGCAATTTGGTTTTGTGTGTTTGTTTTGGTGCCTGTGTTTTTATGTAGGTATTTGTGTGTTTTCAGTTTTCCTTCCAATACTCAGTGTAAAAGCAGACACTAAAAAAGAGGATAATTTCCATTCGGCCATGATGGCTCAGGGAATGGATGTAAGTAGTTTCAGCAGCTCAGATTTCTCCTACTTCTCAACTAATTTATTGTGTTCCTTTCAATAGCTTTTTTGTTTATTTTATAACCCATCTTCCATATCCGCTGTAAAAGTCATAGTTTGCTTTTAGTATGGCTTAGAAAGAATATTATTTAAAAAATATTTTCTCCAGAAATTATTTATACAGCAGAAGTTTTTTTGTTTAACAAAATTTGTGTCATTTAATAAATTCTATAATAGAAAAATATAATGAATTATACCCGATCAGAAATAAGCTCGAGGCATATCTTTGAAAGAACTAGAATCCATAGTTCAAAGAGGTGTCAATTTTAATTTAATAAGGACTTTCTGTCTTAAAGCCAACAGATTATCTTTTTAATATTATTTGTCATGAATAATATTACAGACTCACTAAATGGGTTTTCTTTTCTTTTTACAAATGAAAATGAACTGAATGAACAAATGTCAGTTGTAATAGGTTCAGATTGATCGGACGCTGATCACATTAGGGTAAATCAACTAAGCTTTTTTTTAATTTAGAGGTTGTAGAAAGAGGTCATAGCAACATTATCCAGTGACTTTCCTAGGACCTTCAGGGAAGGTCCTTCCCAATTAACAGGACCTTCCCGGTAGATACATTTGGGTAAGATACACTGTGGGTAAGAAGTCTGAGTGACCAGTGGTTATGTTAAAACCTCTGGAAGTTCAGCCTTTTACACCTGCGGCCAGAGCAGTTTTGCACGCATAGTTTGATGTGAGCTGGGAGTGCTCCACTGAGCCAGGTGCATTTCATCCATGCCAGTGTTAAAAAATATACAAAAGGTCTCCTGTGTGTGCTTCAGTAAAGCACACTTAAGCTAGAACACAATGCTCATTTATCACCTTCAGACTCCCTAGACTCTCATAGCCTGGGCTTCCAGCTTTTCTGAACTGAGTGCTACAAACCAAGGATGGGGTCAGTTACCCAGGCAACTCCAGACTCAGGCCAGCAGGTCTTGAGACAACTAGTAGGATTATCCTGCATGTATAAATATGAACTATCTCTAATTAACCCACCAAGAGAATCCAGCATTTACATATTGGGGAATGTTTCCTAGGCATTTACAAAATAAAAGCACACTAGCATACTATTTAATCATTTGCTTTTGCCTTAACACAATGCTGTAGATATTGATAACTTTTCATATTAATAAATATTGATATACAATTTTATAATTATTTTAATGGCTACATAATAGCCTATGATATGGTTTTATATTGCCAGTTGCTAATCAGCTATTGATCAGCATTCATGTTTTTATCTTTGTGTTATTATAAAAATGTGACATTGAGTCTCCTTGTAGTTATGTTATCAAATTAATTTTTTTTTCCTTTCTCCTATTGAATTCTCTTACAGATTTTGTGGGAAGACAACTCATGATATTATTACATATTTAGATGTTCATGAAGGTTATTTTAATTCTGGATAATCTGCTAAACAAATAATGATTGGAGACTGGCCAGAGGTAGAGGGTAGTCTTGCTGCTGCTGCTGCTGCTAAGTTGCTTCAGTCGTGTCCGACTCTGTGCAACCCCAGAGATGGCAGCCCACCAGGCTCCCCTGTCCCTGGGATTCTCCAGGCAAGAACACTGGAGTGGGTTGCCATTTCCTTCTCCAATGCATGAAAGTGAAAAGTGAAAGTGAAGTTGCTCAGTCGTGTCCGACTCCTAGCGACCCCATGGTCTGCAGCCTACTAGGCTCCTCCATCCATGGGATTTTCCAGGCAAGAGTACTGGAGTGGTGTGCCATTGCCTTCTCCGGAGGGTAGTCTTAGGCTGAACTAATTAAACCAAGAAAAATATTTAGAGCAGGAAGGAGTTTTTTTCTTTGAGGTATAATTTATTATATATAGTAAAATTTGCCTTGTTTAGATGTATGTTTCTTTTACTATCCATAAATGCACATAGCCAGGTAACCTCTTCTTTTATTTTTTATTGGAGGATGATTGCTTTACAATGTTGTATTGGCCTCTGCCATACATAAACATGAGTCAGCCATAAGTATACACATGTTCCTTTCCTCCTGAACCACCCCACCCCATCCCACCGCTCTAGGTGGTCACAGAGCACCAGGTTGAGCTCCCTGTGTAATGCAGCAACTTCCCACTAGCTATCTGTTTTACATATGGTAATGTATACATTTCAGTGCTGCTCTCTCAATTCATCCCACCCTCTGCTGTGTCCACAAGTCTGTTTTCTATGTCTGCATCTCTATTCCTGCCCCACAAATACCTCTTTATTTAATTTCCTCCTCATTCTGAATGTTCTCTCTTGTCCCTTTGAAGTCATTCCTTTCCCACAACCCCAGCTCCTGTCAACCACTAATCTATTTTATTATATAGTTTTGCCTTTTCCAGAATATCAAAGGAATGGAATCATGCAGTATGTAGCCTTTTGAGGTTGACTTCTTTTATGTAGCATGATCTATTAGATATTCAAACATACAGCTGCATACACCAGTAGTTTGTTCCTTTTTACTTGACTCATCAGTTGATGGACATTGAGTTGTTTTCAGTTTTTGGCAGTTATGAATAGTTCTGTTGAAAACATGTACCTACATGTTTTTATATGGCTGTGTGTGCATGCTCAGTCGCTCAGTCATGTCCGACTATTTGCAGCTTCGTGGACTGTACCCTGCCAGGTTCCTTTGTCCATGGGATTTCCCAGGCAAGAATACTGGAGTGGGTTTCCATTTCCTTCTCCAGGGGATTTTCCTGACCCAGAGATTGACTCATACTTCAACACACACACATGCACACAGCACTTCAGCAAAGGTTGGGAGATTTACTGGTTCAAGGCATTCAAGGAAATTTCTGTTCAGCCATCAGCTGATCACTGAACTAAATAAGCAGAGACTTCAGTGGTTACATATGACAAAGGATACAGACTGTACCAAATTTATAGTCTAGGAAAGTCACTACGCAAATAAATAGCAGTAACGCGTTCACTTTTTCAGCAACAGCAGTAAACAGCAAAAAGAAAATACTCTGTGTGTGTGTAAATCTTATTTTCAGAGTTGCTGCATTATATTATTTATAATGTCCAATTTTCAGCCAAATATTATGAGACACACAAGAAACAGGAAACTATGGCCCATTTATAGGAAAAAGCAGTCAGTAGAAACTGTCCCTGAGGAAGACTTCAACAACACTATATATAAACCAACCAGACCTAAAAGACATCTACAGAACCCTCTACCCACAAATAGCAGAGTATAAATTTTTCTCGAGTTCACAAGGAACATTTCCAGATAAACCATATGTTAGGCCATAAAACATGTCTCAGTATGACCCAGAAGACTTCACTGGTGAAGTTCATGAATTTTAAAGAAGAATGAATACAAGTTCTTCACAACCTGTTCTGAAAATAGAGAATCACTTCCCAGCTCATTCTATGAGGTCATTGTTACCCAGATACCAAAATCAGACAAAGCCATCACGAGTAAAGAGAACTACAGATCAATATTGCTTATGAATATAGGTATAAAAATCTTCAACAAAATACTAGCAATAGCATGCAAAAGGATAATATACCATGACGAAGTGGGATTTATCCCAGGATTGCAAAGCTGTTCAACACTTGAAATTTATTCAAAAGAAACAGTCAACAGAGTGAAAAGGCAACCTAAAGGAAGAAGAAAAAATATATTTGCAAACCATGTATCTGCTAAGAAGTTAATTTCCTAAACATAAAAGGAATTTCTACAACTCAATAGAAAAAAGTTCAGATAACCTGATTAAAAATGGGCAAAGGACTTGAGTGGACATTTCTCCAGAGAAGACATACACATTTGAGAGACACATCAAATGTTGCTCAACATCACTAATCATCAAGGAAATGCAAATCAAAACTACAAATGATGAGATAGTACATCGCATATTTTAGGGTGGTTATTATTAAAAAAACAAAAGATAACAAGTGCTGGCAAGGTTATGGAGAAATGGAATTCTTGTACACTATGGGTGGGAATGTAAAATGGTACAGGCTTTCCCAAAATTACTGGAGTTCCTTGAAAAATTAAAAATAGAAGTACCATATGATCCAGCAATCATACTTCTGGGTATATATGTTCAAAGATTGAAACTAGGATCTTGAAGAGAATGCATTTCCTTGAACACTCTCTATGGTTGAAGTGATGACAGGGAAAGAGCAATGAACTGGATGCTGGGTGATGCTATCTAGACCTCTGAAGAGAAGCATCAGTCAAAATACCTTAGTCTGGAAATCACAAACTGAGAAGTTATTATGCTCCCATTGGGACATAGATAGACTAGTGAAATTTCTAAACAGAGATAGATGTTTGTCATGGGTTAGGGAGAAATTGCCTCTATGTCAATTGCCTCTAGAACTAAAGGATAGATTGTTTTTCATGGAATAAGGCTCTGGATATTTTTTCATTTTTTAAGTCTCTCAGTTGTGTCCGACTCTTTGAGACCCCATGGACTATACAGTCCCTGGAATTCTCCAGGTCAGAATACTGGAGTGGGTAGCCTTTCCCTTCTCCAGGGGATCTTCCCAACCCAGGAATTGAACCCAGGTCTCCACATTGCAGGTGGATTCTTTACCTGCTGAGCCACAAGGGAAGCCCCCTGGATATTAGAGTTGTGTATGATGTTTCAGTATTGGATCATCTAAATTTGGAGCCCTTTTTGTTGAGTCTAATAGTTTTACCCACTATTCTGTGTACAGGATAACTCTGTAGTATAGATGACACAGATTGAAAAGACTGTCTTGTTAGTCTCTTTTAATTTTGTGTCCTATCTGTCCTATCACTATCCAAAAGACTTTTTGGATAGTGATAATTATGCAGCAGTAATAATGACTAATGTCTCTTGGGGTACTCTGCTTGTACTGTCCATGAATTATCCCATGTAAACCTCACAACAGTCCTATGATGTAAGTAGCATCATGATTCTATTTTATGATTGGGAAAGTGGAGACATGGAGGGGTCAAGTAACTCACTCAAGGTTATGTACCTCCTAAGTACTAGAGCTGAGATCTGATTGGAGGCAGGTTGATTCCAAGGGCACATTGTAAACTATTACTATGTAAGTGTTTTATATGACATTCTCTCTACAGTACTGTTTAATATTGACAACTTACAAATATTACAATTATCTGGACCTACAAAATGTTGGGCTGGCAAAAAAGTTCATTTGGATTTTTCCATAGCATCTAACAGAAAAACCCAAATGAACTTTTTGGTCTACCAATAAAAATAGAAGTAAATAGTAAACAAGGTCATAAGGCAGCCACATGGCATCAAGCCCATAGTAAAGACTCAAAGTGTTGAATTTTCTAGGAGGAGTGAAGCTTTAACCAGGTTTAAAAGTAAATATTTTCAACATCCCTGTGCAAAAGGATCCCTTGGGAGCTGCTTCTCTCAGAGATTGTAATTCAGGTCTGAAAGCAGTAACCTGGAAATCTGCATTTTAACAAAAACCTGTATCATTCTGATGCAAATAGTTGGTGGCCTATAATTTGAGGGACAGTGTCTTAAAGACAGCAGGACTTGACTAGTAAGGCAGAAGAAAAAGCCTTGCATTCAGGCAGTGATAATGAGGTGGGCCATGTGGGTGAGTAGAGGGAATAATAGATAAAACATTTGCTCCAAGCCACTGGTTCTGATTGTTGCTGCTATATCATTTACTTATTTATACAAACATTTTGAGCACCAACTATGTGCTGCTTACTATAAGCACATTTTCAATAACAGAAAAAAAGGAAAATGGCTAGTCATCTTCCTCAGAGAGCTTCATCTTATAGAAGAGAGGCAGGCATACACACAAAAATAGCAATATGGTAGCACAACAATGCATATATCAACTTGCTGTGGTAATGCTACAAAAATGGGGAATGAGTAAAGCTAAGATGAACTTTGAAGGATGGATAGGGTTTGAACACAGAGATCGATGGGTATAGGGCAGTCCAGGCTGAGGGTACTATGTGAAAAAAATCGTTGTGAAGGGAAAACAGGAAAAATTCTGGCATGACAAATAGTGTGGTTTTGGCATAGAGTATGTGAGAAGAAACAATGGGGAAGATGACAGGAAGGAGGTATATAGACTAGATTGTGGAGGGCCTTAAATGTCAAGACAGAAATTTGGACTTGATTTTACCAGCAATGGAAGCCATGGAAAATTTTGGTCAAGAGCCATGAATTAATTCAGCCTGTAGTACTAAGCAAACTATTTTCATCTGATTAGAGTAATCTCTGGTAATACTTAGGAAAATATAAGTTCTCAAGCCCCTCTGCTATAAATTCTGATTCAGTAGGTCTTATGCAAAGTCTGGAAACTTATATTAGAAAACCCACTCATATGATTCTTATGATCAGAATTGTATGAACAACAGTGAAGTAAGAAAAGCCTGAAATCAGGGAGAGAAGTTGGGAGCCCACGGTCGTAGTTTAGATGAGAGGTAAAAGACAGCTCTAGACTTGGTGGTGCCTGTGTTGACTGTATTGGAGCACACAGACTAAACAGCTGCTATGGAGGTAGAATGAATAAGACTTTTGTGCCTGGATATAAGAAAGAAGGGAAAGACAATGACTAAAAAGATTTTTGCCTGAATTCCTGGAAGATGCTGGTGCCGTTAATCTCATCAGGGAATCCAGGAATAGGAGAAATAATCTTTAAGCTTGAATAGAGGAGTCCCAATTTTGAGATGCCATTAGGACATGTAAGTGGAGATCTCTTCATGCAGTTGGAATGTGAGGTCTGCCTCTCTGGAGAGGGTTGGGGAATGAAGGTAAATATTTGGGAGACATCAGATTAGAGGTAATGACTGAGGACATGCTAATAGACAACAAAAGAATGGGTACCATCTACAAAATCTTGGAAATACCAGAAAGAGAGAGGAATTCTGAGAGCAATGAAGGCTTTAAATGAGTAAAGTGTTTGGGAAACCTAGGGAGAGAACATTTTAAGAGAGAGGCAATAGTCAACAGTGTTAAACTGTGAAGGCAAATGCTTCTGATTCATGCTGTTGGCCGTGTAATCTAGTTGTGACTTAATTCTTAGAGCTGCCGTAGACATGAAACACGTTAATATTAATGCGGCTGGATCAGCCTGATTGACAAGTAACTTTACAGAGGCTCCAGAATTGTAAGTAATTCTCCCTCTTATAGTCTCTTGAGGATAAAAATTGTGTACAGATCTTTAATTGTATGATTAATTCAAGGTGGTTTATTTGTGTGATATACTTCATTCTTTCATTTACATATGTATAGTTTTGAATGGTTTCTTGAAATAATTCAAATTTATGTAATTTAAAAAGCTTGTCCTATGAATTGCTATGCCATTTTATAATCTTCCTGTTGTCATAGCAACTAGTTATATTCACCTCCTTTTTCACCTGAATCTCTCAGTCTGGTCACTGACAATTACATGCAAATGTGAGCTTTCACATCTTATAGGAAGGGTAGGAAGAATAGGGAACTTAAGATTTGTTTTTTTTCCTCTGATAAGAAGGTTAAAATTTAGAAGACTCGAGGCCAGCTTCTGTTTTATAGAAGGTTAGAGAAGAGAAAAACCTTGATTAGAAGAAACAAGCAGGAAGAGATAGGCCAATCCCTGGGGCCTGAGGAGGAGAAGTAAGAGTGTGACAGGGGAGCATCCCAGACTGAGGAGTGACCTGGGGCTTGAATGTGGCAGGAGGCTGTGGACTCCCAGGCTCACCCACTCCTGAAAATGTCTGTCACTAACTCAGCTTGTGAGAACAACAACCAGCACAGACTTGGAGCTGGAGGCATCTTCTTGCTTTCCTGGAGGTAGGAAGCCACGATGAAATCAGAGTGACTCTGCCCTTGTTTTCTGCAGGGCTGTAAAAGGGAGAGGAAGGAGGCTTTCTGTGGTGGAATATATTTTGCTGTTGTATCATTTCTGAAAGTCATAGGTACAATTACAATATTGTATTTAGGTACATTCTGAGTTCAGTAGGCTTTTGTAGACCAATCCACATGCACTGACAGGTATAGTGCAAGGATTCCAAGCATGGCTGTTGGAACCACGTGGATCTGAGTTTAAATTCCTGTAGGACTCCTTATGTGACCTTGGGCAAATTACTTTCACTGCCTCAGTTTTCTCATCTGTAAAATGGGCATATTTACATATTTAGCATAGGTTTTAATGATTTCCTGAAATTATACAAAGCACTTAACATAGTGTATGGCATATAATCAATGGTTAAAATGGTAGTTAATGTGGCAAATGTATTATAAATTCTAACAAACAGCTAGCAGAGACTTCTGTTGCAAGCTGCATGCACATGCAGTTGGTGAAAGACTGACTTGAGACACATAGATGCACTGGATTGCCTTCTATTTCTACAACAGTTTAAGTGGAATTCTTTATTCAACATGTATTTGGCAGAGACAAGGAAAACCTGACTTTTTGGTAGCAAAGACTAACTTTCTCATAACAAAATTATGTATCTTTTTCTTTATGTTCAAGATAAAAGGATTATTATTTGTAGTGAATATTATGCAACACTTAAATTTATTTAAAATGGTCTTATTTTATGGTGTTCCATTCTTTCTAAGAGGGTAGCGTTAATCTTATTCACCAAAGACTGAGATGTTCTCCATGGATTTACAAAATCTTCATAAAAATAGGTGTGGCAAGTCAAATGATTTTTTTATTACACATCTCTCTGGGATGTCTGTGAAATATGTGCTGGTTATTTTGTTTCTAATTAACGTGGTCCATAAGAGTTAAAAAGTGGAATGTTAACTCTGATTTTACTCTGCCTTCAAGACGTAAACAGTTTAGTTCAGTTTCTAGAGCTGAAACTGGTTAATTTCTTGGGTTTTGAGTCCCCTTCTTCCTCCTTGTCTCCTTCTGAGATTGTTTCTGGATTTTGGGAAGAGGAAGGTGAAGAGTGACCATGTGGTGGTGGAGGTTCTTTAGCCTCTGAAGTGTCTGGAGTGGTGTCACCATCATCACCCTGGTTGCCATCTGCCTCACGTGACCTTTGCTCTTTCCCCTCTGCTGGATAGAGGGGTGCTGCTGCTGCTGCTGCTGCTAAGTCACTTCAGTCGTGGCCGACTCTGTGTGGCCCCATAGACGGCAGCCCACCAGGCTCCCCCGTCCCTGGGATTCTCCAGGCAAGAACACTGGAGTGGGTTGCCATTTCCTTCTCCAATTCGTGAAAGTGAAAAGTGAAAGTGAAAAGTGAAAGTGAAGTCGCTCAGTCGTGTCCGACTCTTAGCGACCCCATGGACTGTAGCCCACCAGGCTCCTCCATCCATGGGATTTTCCAGGCAAGAGTACTGGAGTGGGGTGCTACTACCCTAGTTTTTCTGGTGTGGAAAACAGACCCCAGGGTGACCCTAACTAATTGCAGTGTTCATATCTTTGTGTAATCCCTCTCCTTATTTGAAGTGAGACCCAGGAATTGCTTCTAACCAGATGAATGTAGCAAAGGTGAAATGATGTCGTACCCGTGGCTATTACATTATATGCCAAAGGTGAAGGGATTTTACAGATATAATTAAGGTTCCAAATAAACTGATTTTGAGTAAATTGAAAGGACAGTTACCTTGAGGGGTGGGGGGGGTGAGGGCTGATATAATCAGGTGAGAGCACTTAAAAGAAGGACTGCCCCCTTTGGAGGTCAAAGACTCCAAGCAGGAGAGACTCCTGTGGGTCTGATGAAGTAAGTATCAAATAGTGAGGATGCCAGTGGGCAAGACACTGTGGGTGGTCTTTAGCTCTGAAGGTGACCCCCAGCCAACAGTCAGGAAAAACTCACTCAGGGCTCTTTATTTTATAGCCAAAATGAAATGAATTCTGCCAACAACTTGAGTGAGGTTGAAAGCTGACTCTGAGCCTTAGCATGAGAATGCAGCCTACCACCACCTTGATTGTAGCCTGTGAGCACCTGAGCAGCTGCTGCTAAGTCACTTCAGTCATGTCCGACTCTGTGCGACCCCACAGACGGCAGCCCACCAGGCTCCCCCGTCCCTGGGATTCTCCAGGCAAGAACACTGGAGTGGGTTGCCATTTCCTTCTCCAATGCAGGAAAGTGAAAAGTGAAAGTGAAGTCACTCAGTCCTGTCTGACTCCTAGCGACCCCATGGACTGCAGCCCACCAGGCTCCTCCGTCCATGGGATTTTCCAGGCAAGAGTACTGGAGTAGGGTGCCATTGCCTTCTCTGACCTGAGCAGAGGACCCAGTTAAGCCATGCCTAGATTTTTGACCACAGAAACCCTGAGATAAAACATGTGTATTGTGTTAAGCAGCTCAATTTGTGGTCATTAGTTACACAGCAATAGAAAACTAATACACCTGGGAAGACGGCCCCTCCCAGCAGCAGTTCCGTGCTCGGAAGTCAGTTCTGAACCTCCTTCAGTGGTGACCTGACCTTTGTTCTGCAGGCCTTGCTTCAGCTCTACTTTGCTTCCCACCACGGTGCCCCTTCTGCCAGGCTCCTTGGTCATCCTGCAGCTACTTCTTGATCTCATCTGTGCCACAGAAGAACCAGGTAAAGTTGCTCTGAAATGCTAAATTTTAGTACCTTTCTTTGTCTGACCAAACCACCCTGGCAGATTGACATAGCAATTCCTTGGGTTGGTGTGAGAGCCACACAAGGGCCATCTTTTTCAGAAGTCTGAAACAAAATGGGGTCAGATTTTCTTCTGCCTTCAGTGTTGTCTTTACTTGTTCAATGCACAGAAATCAGGGCACACATTTTGGTAATCTTGCTCCTCCTTTTCTCTTCCTCTATAATCTCTTTGGGGAGATAAGGGTGAAACCTCCTTCCTTTCTCCCAGCAGCACATTCTTTCTTTGATAGAATAGGCCTTCATTATTACAGAAAGTTGTATTTTCTACTCTAGGGAAAAATTCCATGAATTTGGCAACTCCAGGTTGAATTGGCAACTCCAGGCTTGGTTGCCGATATATTAGAGGAGGAGATAAAGATATAAACTCCCTCATTCATTTGTTCATTTGTGCACTAAATATTTGTTGAATGTCTGTTCTTTGTTGAGAATCCATTACTGGGCTCTGTTCATAGCGGATACAGCCATAAACAAAACAGAAAATACCTATTCTCCTGGCGATTATAGTCACTCAAAAGGAATGCCTGACATTCAAAGTTATTTCTTGCTGCATAATCTTATTTTGCGTGTTAGAAGCTGGAAATCACTTCATTCTTTCTCTTTGCATCCTTAAAAATATAATTTATTTGTTTACTTTTGGCTGTGCCGGGTCTGTGTTGCTGCACGGGTGTTTCTCGTTGTGGCAAACAGGGGCTACTGTTTAGTTATAGTGAGCAGGCTTCTCATTGCAGTGGCTTCTCTTGTTGAGTGTGGGCTCTAGGCTTCAGTAGCTGTGGTGCACAGGCTCAATAGTTTTGGTGCATAGGCTTTGTTGCTCTGCAGCGTGTGGGATCGTGATGGATCAGGGATCAAACCCGTGTCTCCTGCATTGGCAGGCAGATTCCTTACCACTGAGCCTCCAGGGAAGCCCTTAATTGCATCTTTGAGTGAAAAAATCCTTTTCTCTACCCCTCCCCCAGCCAGATGTCAGTCAATATGATGGTCTTATACTCAAAAAGTCAGAATAAAAAGCACATTAATGGCTTTCAAAATATTGCAATCATTGAAAATGTTTCAGTTCAGTTCAGTCACTCAGTCTTGTCTGACTCTTTGCCACCCCATGGACTGTAGCATGCCAGGCTTCCCTGTCCATCACCAACTCCCCGAGGTTTCTCAAACTCATGTCCATCAAGTCAGTGATGCCATCCAACCATCTCATTCTCTGTCATCCCCTTCTCCTCCTGCCTTTAATCTTTCCCAGCATCAGGGTCTTTTCTGATGAGTCAGTTCTTCACATCAGGTGGTTAAAGTATTGAAAGTGATTGTTTCTTCTGATTTCAGTGTTAGAAAGTGTTTTTTAAAATATTTTTAAAAATTATTTTTCACCTTCCAGATTTCTTTTGTAACTTTTTAAATGAAACAATTAAAATGTTTAAAATTTGCATAGTAAAATGAGATGTTTTTCCAGGTAACTACAGTATGCTGTTTAGTGTTTTCTCAGAGTTTTAGATGATTTGAGAGCATTGACCCAAAATAATCATCAGCTGGCAGGAATCAGGGTTGCTGAGGCTTGTGATTATTGTATGACTCTTGTACAATGCAGCAAAAATTCTGAACTGAACTGAGTACTGATGAGGAGTTTTTTTTTTTTTAAACTAATTTTAGTAAAACATTTCATTTAAGGTCCCTATTTTGGTGGGAGTAAGGCCAATTTCCATTTCATTAATTATGTAAGGGATTACATGTGGAAACTTGAGATAATTGACACAATATTTTCAATTTATTACAATGATAGTTTAGTATGCTACAGATTGTATGTTTGTATCCCCACCAGCTTTGCATGTTGAAACCCTGATTGACAATGTGATGGTACTGGGAGACAGGACCTTTGGGAGGTAATTAGGTCATAAGTGTGAATCTGCTCTCATGGCCTTAGTGTCTGTAAGAAGAGACATGGAGGGCTTGCGTCCTGTCTCTCTCTTCCCACCACGTGAGGACACATCAGGAAGGCAGTCGTCTGCAAAGTGGGAGGAGAGCTGTCATCAAAACCCAGCTACCCTGGCACGCTGATCTCAGACTTCTCAGCCTCTACGACTATGAGAAATACATTTTTATTGCTTTTGAGCTTCTAGTCTACAATAATTTGTTATAGCAGCCCCAGCTGACTAAGACAGAGTGCTAAAAGATTGGTGCCTGACTGAACCATCCTCGAATTTTCCTCTGATTGTGCGCATGACTGTGTGGGGTTAAGGGGTCATAATAAAAGCAGGTGACAGAGCCCTGGGGGTGCTTGGGGCCTCCAGTGGTGATTCATAACTATGTTTTCTTCTAGTTAGTGCTAGTTATGGTTTTATTTCTATCATCTACTGGATACTGAGATATTTTAAACAAAATATCTTTTATAACTAGTCTAGTGGAACAGCTTATACGATTAGGGTATACTTAGTGAGAAATGCAAAAAGGAAAAATTGATGAATACTCTAGGAAATGTACTTTATACCACAAGATGTGTGCTGAGTTCTTTTTTTAATGTAAAGACCTTAATATGGCAGATTCAGGCCAGAGGGGGAAAAAGTAAAATACCACCATGCAGCCTAGTGCCATTCAGAAAATTTGGAACACTCTAATTCAATTATATTGTCTGCCATTGGTGGAAAGTTCCAGTTTTCATATTCTTCAAGTGGTAGAGCAACTGTGAACAGAAGGTAACCAGGAAGGCTTATGTGATATGCCAATGTGAAGAAAGCTGAGCGCCGAAGAACTGATGCTTTTGAACTGTGGTGTTGGAGAAGACTCTTGAGAGTCCCTTGGACTGCAAGGAGATCCAACCAGTCCATTCTGAAGGAGATCAGTTCTGTGTGTTCTTTGGAAGGAATGATGCTAAAGCTGAAACTCCAGTACTTTGGCCACCTCATGCGAAGAGTTGACTCATTGGAAAAGACTCTGATTCTGGGAGCGATTGGGGGCAGGATGAAAAGGGGACGACAGAGGATGAGATGGCTGGATGGCATCACCAACTCAATGAACGTGAGTTTGAGTGAACTCCAGGAGTTGGTGATGGACAGGGAGGCCTGGCGTGCTGCAATTCATGGGGTCACAAAGAGTCGGACACGACTGAACTGAACTGAATGTGTATTTCTATCTGGAGTAATATGGCAGGCAAAAGAGAGAGCTAGTTGGTTTTCTAAATATGCTATATCAATATCTCATGATTTGGATTCTCTTAAATAAACAACTAGTGCACAGATGAATGGGGAAAAGAAATAACTCTAAATAAAGCATAAGCAAGAGATTTTGGCCTTTGAAGGAAATCAACTTTTAAGTTTCAGTTGTAGCCCAGTTTTTAAAATCTGCAATTACCAGTAATTAGTCTAACTCTGGGAGCTAGTGAAGGACAGGGAAGCCTGGCATGCTGCAGTTCCTGGGGTCACAAAGAGTTGGACATGACTTAGTGACTGAAAAACAACAATGACAAAATCTCCTCTTAATATGAAGCTTTCCTATGCTTACTGTTTACCAAATACAAGAGTTGTTAGAGGTTCAGATGGTGATAGTACTAGAAATAGGTAATAACATAATACCTCGAAGTTACATGATATAAAGACCCTTTGAGTTATTCAGTGCTTTGGGAATTTTGTTTGTTGTGTTTGTTATACATTGTTTTTAGAGGTGTGTTGGAATCCTGATTGGGTAGTAGAAACATTGGGGACCCAGTGAAGAGGAGGTAGATCCTAGGTGAAGATAGATAAACTGATAGTTAGACAGTGAGAGCTAAGATGGCTCCTACCAATAGACAGAACGGTTTCCCTACTCCAGGTAGGAGTGAGGGCTTTGTTATTGATGTACCTCAGGCGGAGAGCAGACATTAGTTCCAGCACAGCCTGTGGTTTTCCAGAAGGGGAGGCATTACGTGCCAGACTTTCATGGAGGAGAGCCAGCAACAAAAGAAAGAAGAAATGGCCCTTTGGGAAGGAGCTGAGAGAGATTTTCTGGCTGTTTTTTAAGACTTGACATATACAGCAGAGTGCTGGCAAAGCTGGGAGAAAGAACACAGGAGCAAATCTAGCTGCTGGGTCTTGCATGAACATTAGAAGAAAGGAAGAAGCATGTGGTCAAGGATGAAGATAATGGTTTTAGTAGGTTGAGGTCACTTGAATTTTCAAGGCCAAGAAGCAGTGTGTCCGCCTAATGTATGATATGTGGATGTATCTGAGAATTATTTTGGCTATTTAAGTGCTCATAACTTTCTAAATCCTTAGCCTGTTTTATCATTATTTTTTGATATGGCATTTATCACTACCACATTATATATTCATCTGTTTACTCTTAATTTCTTTCTACTTGCTTTATAAGGGGAGGCACTTGGCTTCATTTATTTATGTGTAACAATCAAATGGTATCAGATGCATAGTAAATACTGAAATCAAGTGTATTTATATATGATTGTGGTTAATGCTGGTTCAGGAAGTCTAATACATGGGCAGGGGTTCGAGAAAGAACTGGGGGAGGGGCAAAAAGTGTGTTAGTGGGTGTAGTTATTTAAAGAGATGCCCACAAACTATTCGATATTCCTCTCTCCAGAATGTGGAGCCATTTCCCTCCCCTTGAGTGTGGGCTGTACTTAGTGACTCCTGATTCACTGACTGTGGCGGAACTGATGGGTGTAACTTCTGTGTCTGAGGCCTGAAAGATACAGTGGCATTTCCTTGGTTCTCTCTCTGTCTGGTGCACTCACTCTCTGTCTGCTCATGCTGGGGGAAGCCACCTGCTGTGTCCTGAGGTACACAAGCAGCCCTTGGAGGGGCCCAGGGTAACAAGGAACCATTGTTCTGGCCAACAGCCAGTGAAGAGCTGAGGCTTCTGCCAATAACCGCAGGCATGAGCTTAGAAGCTGGTCCTTCAGCTCCGGCCGAGCCATCATCTGCCTGCGGCCCCTGCCAGTACTTTGTCTGCAACTTCAGGAGAGATCTCGAGTCAGAACCACCCAGCTCAGGCAACTTCCAAATTCCCGACCCTCAAAACTTAGATCATAAATGCTTGTTGTGTTAAGCCCCTAAGTTTGGAGGTGATTCATTCTGCTGCAGCAGCCAACTACCATCAGGAAGAATCTGTCACCCAGAAATAGTCACACAGCTGTTACCTGGGAGAGTAAAGAAAAAACGCACAAATGGAAATGCCCACACCTACTCCTACATATTTTTATTTCTTTTTTCCATTTGGTTTCTTTTTTGGTAGAAGGCCATATATTTACATTTTTATAACATTCTTCAATGCCTATCCTGCCAACCATCAATGGCTAAAAAGTGATGATGACAAGTTTTACATTTTTATGATAAAGTTCTCAGCTAGGACAGAAGGCAATTTCAACATCAAGATGTCCTTCCCCTTTTCTATTCTGTTTCATCATATAGATTATTTGTCATATGAATGAAGAAACATGACTCTGTGTGTATGTGAGAGAAAGAGAACAACCTCTAACAACCATACTGTGGCTTTTCAAACTCACATAACATACACACAGCTTGAAAACATGTACAGAAACTGATTTAAACTGATTTACAATCAATTAGTATTTTTTTTTCTTGAAAATTTACTGAAAAATGGTCCTTACCTAAAGGGGATTTAATTAACTCCTTTTTTTAAAAAAAATTTTTATTTTATTTTTAAACTCTACAGTATTGTATTGGTTTTGCCAAATACCAAAATGAATCTGCCACAGGTATACATGTGTTCCCCATCCTGAACCCCCCTCTCACCTCCCTCCCTATTCAATCCCTCTGGGTCATCCCAGTGCACCAGCCCTGAACATCCTGTATCATGCATCGAACCTGGACTGGTGATTTGTTTCACATATGATATTATACATGTTTCAATGCCATTCTCCCAAATCATCCCACCCTCTCCCTCTCCCGCAGAGTCCAAAAGAATGTTCTATACATTTATGTCTCTCTTGCTATCTTGTGTACAGGGTTATCGTTACCATCTTTCTAAATTCCATATATATACATTAGTATACTGTATTGGTGTTTTTCTTTCTGGCTCACTTCACTCTGTATAATAGGCTTCAGTTTCATCCACCTCATTAGAACTGATTCAAATGTATTCTTTTTAATGGCTGAGTAATACTCCATTGTGTATATGTACCACCACTTTCTTATCCATTCATCTGCTGATGGACATCTAGGTTGCTTCCATGTCCTGGCTATTATAAACAGTGCTGCGATGAACATTGGGGTACACATGTCTCTTTCAATTCTGGTTTCCTCAGTGTGTATGGTCAGCAGTGGGATTGCTGGATCATAAGGCAGTTGTATTTCCAGTTTTTTAAGGAATCTCCACACTGTTCTCCATAGTG
>NW_011494746.1:599910-600322 GCF_000754665.1 Bison bison bison | reverse complement strand
ATGGACAGGGAGGCCTGGCGTGCTGCAATTCATGGGGTCACAAAGAGTCGGACACGACTGAACTGAACTGAATGTGTATTTCTATCTGGAGTAATATGGCAGGCAAAAGAGAGAGCTAGTTGGTTTTCTAAATATGCTATATCAATATCTCATGATTTGGATTCTCTTAAATAAACAACTAGTGCACAGATGAATGGGGAAAAGAAATAACTCTAAATAAAGCATAAGCAAGAGATTTTGGCCTTTGAAGGAAATCAACTTTTAAGTTTCAGTTGTAGCCCAGTTTTTAAAATCTGCAATTACCAGTAATTAGTCTAACTCTGGGAGCTAGTGAAGGACAGGGAAGCCTGGCATGCTGCAGTTCCTGGGGTCACAAAGAGTTGGACATGACTTAGTGACTGAAAAACAACAA
>NW_011494746.1:576707-599810 GCF_000754665.1 Bison bison bison | reverse complement strand
GCCCAGCAGTGGGATTGCTGGATCATAAGGCAGTTGTATTTCCAGTTTTTTAAGGAATCTCCACACTGTTCTCCATAGTGGCTGTAGTAGTTTTAATTAACTCCTGGTCAGAAAAGTTTGCTGCAGAAATGTTTTCTTTTAACTAACAAATATGACTTATTTCAAAATGTGAATGCAGAATTTTGAAAGATAGTAGATATTGTTGGGATTTGGAAAAGGATTTTTCTTAGATTTTGGAAGGAAAAGCCTATAGTCCCTTTTGGAGAGCTTGTCATGCCATGATCTCCTTCTCAGCACTCAGAAACGGACAACACAGAAGTCATGCTATCTTAAACCTGGGAGATGATGTTGGCTTTGGGGTCAGAGTCATCTGGGTCTCGCCATTTACAGGTTATGTGACCTTGGACAAGTGATTTAACTTTGTTGGTGCTTAGCTGTCCCTCTCTGGCACCTCCCCCATTCACTCACTCGAACAATTCAGTGAACAATGAAGATGATGACATATGCTCTTTATTTGAAGCCAGTTAACATGGAGATAGGTTGTTAGCTTGGTACTAAAAATGACCTTCTAATTGGAAAAATGATTCCATTTCCCCCGGCCACCCATGAGGTAATTGACAGGGGCAAAAGAGCATGGTTTCAGTTCTACAGACATGATGTAAAGAAAGGCTAAGTGGGCTGAATGGAAGGGTTAGAGTTGGCTGTTAATCTGATTGTGTTAGCAGAGCTGTGGTGTAAAAGGGCAGCATAGCAGGGCTTCTTCTGAGTCTTGGCATGTGTCAGGCGTGTTTTAGAGTGTGTAATTTCAAGTTGTGGGTACATATGAGTGATCCAGAAAAGGTATGTGTGTGTGTATGTGTGTATAAGTAAAGACCGGTATGGTGTGGCTCAGCAAAGCTGGGTGACTTAATTACATCTTGACAAGATTGGCAAATTCTGATTTTCCAGACAGAAGTATATGCTGTGCTTGAGACTTGCTTATTAGTGAAAAGATCAGGATTTTCCTCTCGTCTGTAGGATTATCCCTCTGACCAGATAGCAGTGTGATACAGACTTAGGAGTCATGAAGTTGCCTTAGCCCTCAGTGTCTCTGGACCAGAGCAGGGTAAAAAATATAAAAAATGGTACCAACTAACATGTACTTGGGCTTCCCTGGTGGCTGAGTGGTAAAGAATCTGCCTGCTAGTACAGGAGATGTGGGTTTGATCCTTGGGTCAGGAAGACCCCATGGAGAAGGAAATGGCAACCCACTTCAGTATTCTTACCTGGGCAATCCTCTGGACAGAGAAGCCTGTCAGGCTACAGCCCATGGGGTTGCAGAGTTGGACACAGCTTAGCGACTAAGCAACAACACTTATCATCTAGCTATGTGCCAGGCAACATTGTTTTTCCTGTGGATCTTGTAGCTTGATATCCCCCAATCCCTCTACCTGCTGCCTTGTGACAGTCTTAAGAGGGAGGTGGTATTTATAGCTACTATTGGCATGGTGGTCATTACCCTGTGCTTCATCATTTCACTTCACTGACCCCAGTGACCCTACTTTCCACTAGCTGTTAGCATTCTAGAGCTGCTCTTTCCTTTGAATTACTGTCACTATTCATCCTGGAACATTTCCATCATCTGTTTTTTTTTTTTTTAAATTGAAGTACAGTTGATTTACAATGTTGTGTTAGTTTCAGGTGTACACCAGTGATTCAGTTATACATATATATGTATTGATTCTTTTTCCTTATAGGTTATTACAAAATAACTGAGTATAATTCCTTGTGCTATATAGTAGGTCCTTACTGGTTATCTATTTTATATATAGGAGTATGTATATGTTAATTCCAAACTTCTAATTTATCTGTCATCTGTTTTTGTCTTCTGCTTCCCCCCAACCCAAATAACTCAGTGCTACTGAAAGTCACTTACGTTTGATAATTCTCTCTTATATAGAGGCAACCATTCATTCAACCTGCTTCGTTCTAGGCACTGAAGAGAGAATGGTGAAGAAACAGACAAAATCCTTGCTCTTGCTTACTTTCTGGTAGGGGGAGATGGGTAATAAATGGGACCATAAAGTAAAATATATAGCACAAGAGAGTATAAATATTGAGGAGTAGTTAGACTGAAAGCAGGGAGTGGGAATAAGAAGTAGAGATGGGTAGAGAAGCTACAGTTTTAGGTAGAATGTGTATTGAAAGTCTTACTGAGAAAATGGCTTTTGCATAAAGAGATGGAGAAAGTGGAGAACAGATTGTTGCTATAACCTTGGTTGGACCCCTGTGAATGAGCAGCAATTATTTCATCCATCTCTTTTTGACTCAGTCCCTCAGACTACACAAGTTTTCAAATCCCTCTAAGCTCCTGCCAAGTGCTTAGCTTTTTGAGATCAGGATGCTTCCATATTTATCTGGTAGGACTGAGGATTTATCAGCACAGAATTTATGCTGCTGCTATTTATTGAAAGCCAGTCAAACAGAATGATCAAATAATCAATCCTGATCTCCTGTAGTTTATATTTTAGTTTATGGAGCTTCTAGCATCATTATCTCATTTCCTACTTTCATCTTGAAAATGTCTCCATCTTCTCTCTTCTCCTCTCATCCTGCTAGATTTATTGATATAATTGACAAAATTGTAAGATATTTAATGTGTACCACTTGATTTTGATATACATTTATACTGTAAAAGGACTCCTGCATCTAGTTAATTAACCCATCCGTTACTGTGCATATTTATTCTTTACTTACTACTATTTAAAAGAAGTAACGTACCATCCATTTATGCTATAGATCTCAACTTCTTCTACCTTCCTCTAACACTCAGTGCCATTAATGTTTGCCCTTTCATTTGTCAAATCTTTACCTTCCTGCTTCACTAGTTACTTAGTTCCCTGATGCTTCCAAATGTGTTGAGGACTTTACACTCCTAAAGAACCTCTTGATTCTCCTTCCAGTTATAAGTATTGGTGATTACTATTTACTTTTCTTTCATTGAGAAACATCTTGAAAGCTTTAACTGCGTTGTTTCTATCTCTTTACCATGATGTTACCACCGTTTCATATGGAAAATCGCAACACATGGTACATTCTGAGACAGAATAAATTGAAATTGGAGTGTTGCAGGAAATCTAGGGTATCCTGATTCCTACCTATGAAGTGAACTTACCCACAGTTTTACTGAAAGTGCTCAGTTAATAGTCCCTGATATCTTTCTACCATCAAGTCCAAAATAATTTTCTCTCATTGTCCTTGAACTCTTTCTGGAAATATACAGTAGTTGATATTTTTGATATATTTTCTCTTAGGATGTGGGAGTTATCCTTCTCTTTTTCCTCCTGTGGATTCTTCATCTTTTTCACTAGCTTCCTTTTCCTTTTATCTCACAAGAGTGCAAATTCTTTAATGCTTCTCTGCATGGACTTGCTACTTTCCTGCTTGGTGAAGAAGTCTAAAGTTTTTGGTTGTTTGCATTCGTGCTACCTCCCAGATTTGTATCCAGTGCTCTGACTTTTCTATAAACTCAGGCCAACATTTCTGTTTTATTTTTCTATAATTTAAGTATCTCCTGTATAACACACTGTAGGTTAACTCACTGTCTGTTGTGCCTGCTATAAATTCAGTTGATTTCTGTCAATGATGCCTCCATTTGTTCAGTCATCCAGGCTTGAGTGCTCAGTGGCAGTTTTGATGCCATTCTTTGTCTTTCTCCACAACCTATCCATTGCCCTGGCCATCTTATCACTCTCTCTGATTTTTTTTTTATTGTTTTCTTCACAATTTGTAAATATTTATTGCTGTATATGTAAATTTTTTGAGATAATGCACAATACCCACCTTACTCAACATTCTATCTCCGGCTACTAGCACAGTGCCTGGTACATAGTAGTTCTTATTAAAAATCTATTGAATGAATGAATGAGGGAAATACAGTTATTTCTCCAGGGTGTCTCCAGTTTTTCCATTACTTTGAATTGCCATCCCCACTACTTTATTTCAGCCCTTGTCAATGATTGTTGAGATTATTGCAATAGCATCCTACATGGTCTCCATCCTCAGTCCTTCCCCTGAGCTGTCCCTGCTATGGATAACTACCACTATTCCTCTCCTTCTAATAAAAGACATTCTTGTAGGAAAAAATTAGCCCAGCCCCCTGAGATGATCATTAAAGGTCTTCTATACTTAGTGCCAGCTCTTCATCACTGTCCCTCTTAATCTGCATTTCATACCTCTATAGGTCAAGAGCTACATGGCACAAGACTAGTTATGTAACATCTGGTTACCTTTAATCAAGAGTTGTTATTCCTGGGAGAGGGCCTTTGACAAATATTGTCCAAAAACTAGATGATCATTATCAACTCTGTAGTTATGAGAAATTAGTAATATAAGTTAGAACTCCGCCTTTATATTCAGACTCTTCTCTAGAATATATTTTACCAACAATGGGAAGGGGAAGTATAGGAGGAATAGAATTAAGACAATGCCTTAGGAATACATTGTGGTTATGGAGTGAGGAGCTATAAACAAAACTAAACTGCAAAACTTCCAGAAAAGTACATGACATGTATTATCTCTATAAGTAGCAAGGAAAAAGGGAGATTGTATATGGGGGAAGGTTGGTTGCAACAAGTAGACTCTGGAATAAATGTAATTTAATTACTTAGATGATTCTTTTCCTTTCTAAAATTTCAATCACAAAATCCCACTTAATTTTATTTGTAGTAAAGTCACCTGAATCTGGATGGAATTCATGATTTGACATATTGTGGCTCAAACAGATACGGTCCCACAGTAGATGTATTAATAGAATAAATGCTGTTGAATGAGTAGATAAATTTCCTGTCTAGAGACCATGTTTGGCATAGTAAGTGACGAAAGATAATGTAACTGGTGAATACATAACTTGGAATTCCAGGAGGAGCAGATTTAAAAATTCTAAGGGCACAGTAATATGGGGCCTTTATAATTGATTCTGAAGAGATTGAGTATTTATTGAATGAAGTAAATGTAGGGAAACTTGTTGGTTAGAAAGACTTGGGAAGCCTGTAGTGCTGGTTGGAATTCTAATCTGTCATTTACTTTCTCTATGGCCCTGGATTTTTGTGTTTTCTCATCTGCAACATTGGTGAGTATTTGTTCTTGCAGGATTATTATAAGCTTGAGATGATGAGTAAAACAATTAATTTGGTACCTGGTACTTTGCATATCACCTTTTATTTGGTCGACAAATGGTAACTATTATCCCTAGTATTTGGGCTTCCCTGGTGGCTCAGTGGTAAAGGATCCACCTGCAATGCAGGAGCCGCAGGAGACTAGGTTCAATCCCTGGGTTGGGAAGATCTCCTGGGGGAGGAAATGGCACCCCACTCCAGTATTCTTACCTAGAGAATCCTATAGACAGAGGAATCTGGCAGACTACAGTCCATGGGGTCTGAAAAAGTCTGATACGACTAAGAGTCTTATCATCTGTCACTAGTACTTAGCTAAGGAGTCTAGAGAACATCTTCCTGGAAATATTTAAGATGAAAATAAATAATTGGTGATATGACTAGTTTAGATTTTCTCACTTTCTTGGAGATAGTCCAAATAATCTTAATAGTGCACCACAACCATGAAGTAGCATTTTATGTGAAATATACAACCAATTTACAAAAAACATGGTATAATTAGTGTTTTGGTGACTTTTAGATTTGGAGATATGGAATTGTGAATAAAAGTGTTGTTTGCCAATTGCACATGTAACTGAACACAACAACATTATCAGGATGAAAAGGGCCAGGATATTATTTCTGTGGTCACAGAAAAGCAGTGAGATGTGGATAAGAGATGCCCAGATGACATCATATGGAATGACTTTCCCTGCATGTGGTTTATTTGTAGAAACTATGATATAAATGGTTGATTATCTTTATCTCTCACTCCATTGTAACAGATGGCTGGAAATATTTGCTTTCCCTTCATTCCAAAGAATAATTGCTGAGTAAAGCTAAGGAATCTTGTGATATGCAATTTGAACTATTTGAGAGACATTTTGATATATCTTTATAAAGTGTTTATTCCTAAAGCATCTAATGTGCTTCAATAGCTAATAAATCACATTCACCTGAAAGGGTGTTCAAAACCAGCAGCCCCTCTCCAAAGGTACAAAATTTGCTTTACTTGTCTAGATCAACCACTTTTCACTAAAAGGTTAATGATATTTCGTTGATTTCCCAGTAAAGGTACTCTCTACAGATCATGTGAATACCAATATAATTTTATATGTATTACAGCAGAAATGTATCAAGGCTAATAATAGTTTTTTCTTTAACTGAAACATATTTTGAACCACAAAACATTTTAAAGATTCATGTACCCTGGAAAATATTTAATATTATGCAATGATATTCTATAGTATTCAGGATATGGATAGTGTCTACCTTACTTGTTTTTTATATATATTTCTCTCCAAATATGTATCCCTTCCTCTGTACTATCTCTTGAAGTTTGGAATATATGTCCTGCTTTAGGAAATAGTGATTTAAAAATCTTAATTCATAAGCTAGGTACATTTCTTTGCAAATATACTTCTACTTATTAATTGCCTTAACTAAAGAAAATCATCTAGTTTATGTGTGCCTCAGTTTTCTATGCTATACAATGGGGATAATGATATGTTTTCTTATTTATATTACACAGCCAGCATGAACTTTAGGTATGATTAATATTTAGGTATAATTAATGATATCATTATTTGTATTAACTAAATATCCTGTTTATTGAGATATAATAAACATTTAACATTAATATGTACAGTGTGATGATATGATATGTCTATTGCAAAATGATTACCATAAGATTATTTATTTTGAAAAGTTGAAGTATAGTTGATTGCACCGAATGTATAGATTGCTTTGAGCAGTATGGACATTTTAATTTAATTCTCTAATTCATGAGTACAGGATATCTTTCCATTATTTGTGTTTTTAATTTATTTAATTAATGTCTTATAGTTTTCAGCATACAAATTTTTCAGCTCCTTAGTTACATATATTCCTAAGCATTTAATTTATGCTATTGTAAATAGGAATTTCTTTATTTCTTTTTTAGGTATGTTGTTGTTAGTGTATAGAACAGAACTGATTTTTCTATGTCAATTTTATATCCTGCAACTTTACTGAATTTATTAGTTTTAAAATTTTTTTGGTGAAGTCTTTAGGGTTTTCTGCGTATAATTGACCCTTGAATGATGTGGGAATTAGGGATAACCACCTCCTATGTAGTTGAAAATGCACATATAACTTTACAGATGGCCTGTTGCATCCTTGGATTCAACCAGCCGTGGGATGTGTACATACACTGTTGTACATACTTACTGAAAAAAATCCATACGTAAGTGGACTTGTGTAATTCAAACGATCTTGTTCAAGGGTAAAGTGTGTAAGGTCATATTGTCTGCACTTGGAGACAATTTCACTTCATCCTTTTCAATTTGTATGCCTTTTAAAATGTCTTTTCTTGCCTAATGTTCTGACCAGGATTTCCATACTGTGTAGAATAGGAATGGTGGGGATGGACAGCTTTGTCTTGTTCTTGATCTTAGAGGAAAAGCTTTGAACCTTCATTGAGTATATGATATTAATTGTGGGCTTGTCAAGTATGGCCTTTATAATGTTGAGGTATGTTCCTTCTATACTCAATTTGTTAAGACTTTCTATTATGAAAACATGTTAAATTTTGTCAAATGTGTTTTCTGAGATGATCATATGATTTTTATGTTTTATTCTGTTAATGTGGCATATTACATTTACTGATTTTTATATTTGGAGCTATCCTTGGTACCCCTGGAATAAATCCTATTTGATCAAGGTGTATAATCTTTTTAATGTGCTGTTGAATTCATTTTGCTAGTATTTTGTTGAGAAATTTTGCATCTATTATATTCATCAGAGATGTAGTTTTCATTTCTTTTTGTTTTTTTAAAAAATTGTAGTGGTAAACCTTAGAGAATTCTTCCTAAGGTGTCTTTTTTTTTTGTAATTTTTAATTTTTATACAATTTTAAGAGATTGCTTCCCATTTACAGTTATTGCAAAATATTGGCTTATATTCCCCATGTTGTACAATACATCCTTGAGCCTATCTTACACCCAACACTTTCTATCTCGCCCTCCCCCACTCCCATACTGCTCGTTCCCCCACTCATAACCACTGGTTTGCTCTTGCTGTCTATATCTGTTGAGTGTACTACTTTTTTTTTCATTTCTTATAATGTCCTTGTCTGGCTTTGGTATCAGTGTAATGCTGGCCTCTGAAAATGAGTTTGGGAGTATTCCTTCCTTTTTCTATTTTTTGGAAGAGTTTTAGATGGATTGACATTAATTCTTCAAAATTTGGTAGAATTCACCAGTAAAACCATCTAGTCCTGGACTTTCCCTTTTGGGAGTTTTTTTTTTTTTTTTTAGTTACTGATTAAGACTCATTAATGGTCTGTTCATAACTTCTGTTTCTTAAAATTCAGCCTTGGTAGGTTGTATGTTTCTAGGAATGTATCCATTTTTCCCTATGCTATGCTGTGCTAAGTCACTTCAGTCGTGTCAGACTCTGTGTGACCCCATAGATGGTAGCCTCCCAGGCTCCCCCATCCCTGGGATTCTCCAGGCAAGAACACTGGAGTGGGTTGCCATTTCCTCCTCCAATGCATGAAAGTGAAAAGTGAAAGTGAAGTCGCTCAGTCGTGTCTGACTCTAATTTTTCCCTAGGTTTACCAATTTATTGCCATATAATTGTTCATAGCACTTTTTAATGATTTTGTCTATTTCTGTGGTATCAGTTGTAATGTCTCATCTTTAGTGATTCTGAGTCCTGTTTTTTTTCTCTTACTCTTGCTAAAGTTTGTGTTTTTGTTTCTCTTAGGCAAAAAGGAACTCTTAGTTTTATTGATCTTCTCTGTTTTATTTATTTTTTTGGTCTATTTTATTTCTGCTCTGATCTTTGTTATTTTCTTCCTTCTGCTAACTTTGTGCTTTGTTTGTTCTTCTTTTTCTGGTAATTGAAGAGTGAAGTTAAATTGTTCTTTCCATGTCTTCTTTTTTCTTAAGTGTCACTGTTTTTGTGGCATTCCATAATTTTTGGTATCTTGTATTTTCATTTTTGTCTGTTACTTTCAGATTTCCCTTTTAATTTCTTCTTTGACCTAATGCTTGTTCAGGATTATGTTTATTTTTTACATTCTCATGGGTTTTTCAGTTTTCTTCTTATTGATTTCTAGTTATAACTGTGGTCTGAAATTGAAGATTTCAATCTTATTAAATTTGCTAAGACTTGTTTTTAAAATAACATGTGATCTTTTCTGGAGAATATTCCATATACAATGGAGAAAAAATGTTTATTTGCTGATGGATGGAATGTTCTCTATATATCTATTAGTTTCATTTCATCTATAATGTTATTCATGTTCACACTTTTCTTATTGAGCTTCTGTCTGGATGATATATTGATTGCTGGAAGTATGATATTAAAGTCCCTTCTACTATTATATTGGTATCTCTTTCTCCCTTTAAGCCAGTTATTGTTTGCTTAATCTGTTTAGATGTTGCAATATTGAGTGAATATATATTACCTTGTTATGTCTTCTTGATAAATTAACCTCTTTATCATAAAATAATGACATGCTTTGTCTCTTGTTACAGTTGCTGATTTAAAGTATATTTTGTATGATATAACTATCCCCACTCTCTTTTGGTTTCCATCTGCATGTAATATCTTTATCCGTTCTCTGAAAGCTGAAGTGAGTGGTCTTAAGACTGGAGTAAGTCTTCTGTAGGCAATATATAGTTAGGTCTAGTTTTTCAATTCATCAATTCACTCTTTTCCTTTGGATTAGAGATTTTAATCTAATTAAAGTACTTATGGGTAAGTACTTACTAATGCTATCTTAGTAGTTTTCTGACCGTAGTTTCCTTGTTCCTTTTTTCCTCTCTTGCTATATCTTTCTTTGTGAATTTATAGTTTTCTATAGTGATATGCTTTGTGTATATCCACAGTAAGTGTTTGCTCTGTGGTTACATCTAAAACATCTTCAGATACAGTAGTCTGTTTTACAGTGATAACAACTTAACTACAACAACATACAAAAACTCCACCCTCTACTTCCCACATTTTGTTTTGTTGCCATGTCTTACCTTTTTAAATTGTGTATTGATGAACAAATTATTATATAGTATGTGTGTGCATTATTCACTAAGTAGTGTCCAACTCTTTGCGACCCCACGGATTATAGTCTGCCAGCTTCCTCTGTCCATGGGATTTCCCAGGGAAGAATACTGGAGTGGGTTGCCATTTCCTTCTCCAGGGGATTTTCCTGACCCAGGGACTGAACTTTGGTCTCCCGTACTGCAGGCAGATTCTTTACCACTGAGTTACCAGGGAAGCCCTGGATCCACCTACCTTTGAAAATTGTGTTCTGACCCGTGACGCTGTTGTCCCAGCCACTCCCTGCCCTGATCCTGCAGTTCACAATTCAATAATTTGGATGGGATTAGAAAGAAGTTGGTCTCTTTTACAGTGAGTGTCCTACACAGCTGGGAAAACTGGGTGCTCACTGATGCATTCTCATTTTCCCCATGGGAGAAATGTGGGACAAGGAGGACTCCTCACACTTAGTTGTGCTTTTTAGGGGGAGAGGTGATGCGGTTAAAGTGAAGCTGTTCCTCTTATCCTCTTCAGTACTTCCGATCATATTTTTTTTGCTCAAATGGTGTGCTAGAACTTCTCTTCCAAACTCCTAGATTTCCCCAAAGACTCCCTTGTCCATGAGAGGTTTTCTAAATTGGTCTTCTTCCAGGCCAAGAGAGTAGTAAACTTATTTTGCCATGATGATGACATCACTTCTTAATTTGAATGCCACTTCTAGCTTGCTTTATATTAAAGAATGAGGAACATTACTATGCTATTAGCTAACAAAGCCATTTTTATTTCAACTGAAAGTGACATGGGACCTTGACTCTAAACTAATTTATTTTTTGTTCCCATTAATAGTGAGTGACATGAAGTTACATGAAATGAAAGTCTTGGATTTATTTGAATCAGTATAGGTTTGCAAAATTGCATAGAGACTAAGGATATTCACTTAGAGATTCAAAATTATTAAAGTATCTTTGGATGAAAGTAGCCCCAACTAAGGTCAGCAGTAAGATGGTACCAGTTCTTAAGGAAAAACTCATTTTAATATAAAGGGAGTTCTGGACTAGAGATTTGGCATCTCTACTAGGTTAAGGAGGAGGAATAATATGAAACTAAGAATATGAAGTTTTTTTTTTCTTACAATTAACCTTACTGGGAGCATGCCATGAGAAAACTGGCTGTACTTCTTTGCAATGAAAAATTTTAATGCTCATGGGAGGAATGGCCTTCTTCTGTAACCTAAGGAACCTTGGTACCTTGGCATAGTCTGGGCCAGCAGGAGGTGTAATGACCAGGATAGAAATCTTAACCCAGTTGCAAAGCTTCAGCTTTCTAGTTATTTTCAAGTGAAGGCTCTATAACAATTGAAATTAGCAGAGAGAAGAGGGGGAATATTTTTGATTACTGAAATTTTGACTATGTCCAATTTTATGAGTGGTAGGAACAGCATCTGGCAGTATGTTCTAGACCGATAGATACCTAGTGATTCTCTGGACATCATTTCACACTGAAGATCAGATCTCAGCACATATGAGTTATCTGAGGATCTTGTAAAAGTGTAGGTTCTAATTAACCAGATATGGGGTGAATCTTGATTCATTTCTCACAAGTTCCCAGGTGATATTAATACTGCTGGCCTAAAGATCACACTTTGTGTAGCAGAGAGTAGTAGAAAGATTTATGACCCCCAAGAAAATTTATGCCCTAATCCCCGGAACTGAGTATGTTACCTTACACGGCAAAAGCAACTTTGTAGATGTAATTAAGTTTACTAATCTATTGGCCTTAAAATAGGAAGATTATCCTGGATTATCTGAGTGGGTCCAATATAATTACACGAGCTCTTAAAAGCATAGAGCAGAGAAGAGGATGTTGGAGAGAGTCCACATATGAGAAGGACTTGGCATATGATTCCTGGCTTGAAGAAGGAAAGGCCATGAAAGTATGAGGAGGAACTGAGCTGAATTCTGTCAACATTGTGAATGCGTTTGAGAGTATTCTTTTCCGAAGCATCCAGTAAGGCATGGAGCCCTGCCAACCTCTTTGGTCTTATGAGACCCTAATCAGAGAGTCCAGTTGAGCTATTGTGCCCAGAATTATGAGATATAGAAACTATGAGGTAATAAATGGGTATTGGTTTAATTACTTAATTTGAGATAATTCATTATGACAGCAACAGAAAACTAGTAAACGAGGTAATCTAGAGCACCTAGAATCTAGGGAAGCAGGAAACCATCCCCCATAACAGGGAGAATTTGAGTCTGAGTATCAGGGAAGATATGAGAACAGTCACAGTTGGCCTTTACATTGACTAGACCCCTAGGTGTCTCAGAGTTATTAAGGAAGGCAGGACCCTGACAGACCAGAGATCCTCTCACAGTAGAGAGGTGGGGCATGGGAGTCATATTAAAATAGAATACTCAGAGAAATAGGAGGTTCTCCAAGCTGGCAAAATTGGACATCAAAGTCATAAGCTGTCTCTATATATTACAAATAATATCTGTACCAGGAGACAGTTCTCTGTGGGTCTCTTGTACTTCTTCACTCCGGTGAGAAAAAACACTGACAGATTTTTATGCAGACAATCCTTTCAAGGATATTTGTGTAGTGAACAGCCTTGAAAGATGGAGCTAGTGATGTCTTCCTCTGGAGCAGGGGAAGCTTTATTTACTGTCCAGTATAACAAAGATAATGTCTCCATCTAGTTCAAAGGTAAGGCAGATTTGCTTGCTGCCTGTTATAAAAGATTGGGTTTCCTTTAGCTTGGTATTCCTTGGCTGTGGTGAAAATCCACTCTGCGTTCAGATTGTATGTGAGATGTGCAACATTACCACACTGGGACTTGAGGAGCAAGGAGAACAAAAGTAAATGTGAAGCTCATGGTTGCTGTGCTGTGAGCAATCATGTCCTTTGTCTCTGACCTAGAAATCTGTCTTCTGTCACTGGCCAGGAAGCAGTGGCAGGCTAATACATTTGCTAGCAAATAGGTTAAAACCTCAGATCTTCGTAGTTGTTGCTCAGTGCTCAGTCGCTTCAGTTGTGTCTGACTCTTTGCCACCCCATGGCCTGTAGCCTGCCAGGCTCCTCTGTCCCTGTGGTTTTCCAGGCAGGAATACTGGAGTGGGTTGCCTTCCCCTCCTCCAGGGGATCTTCCTGACCCAAGGATCGAACTGAGTCTCCTGCATTGCAAGTGGATTCTTTACCTGCTGAGCCTTCTTAACTATGAGTAAATTTGTATGTGTTTGTATTTATGTGTATGTGCACACAAGTAGCTTCCAAATTTCAATTTTTTATCTGTCAACTATTAAGTTGAAGATTTATGTATTGTGGAAATGTCTGAAGTTTCTCAATACCCTGAATTCAATAGGTTTTTGGCTCTTAAGTCATATAGTGTATATTGAATCTCTTGCCATCAAAGAAATATTACACAGGAACTCCAGATGTTTTAATGAAATAAGCAGCTATATTAACTTTTTTGATATTTATTTTATTACCATGGTTAGCATGTATGTTAAGTAACATATATCTTTCCCAAATAACATATTACTTGGAATTTTTGGTTTTCTTGCATCATTCTCATTAGTGGTTTTGGGTTGTTGTTGCTGTTGGAAATATCTTTGCTTCATTTAAATAATAATGGTAGTAATGATAATGAGTTAGGTTTTTATTTAAAAAGTTTTCTTAAATAATACATTCTTAATTTTGGGACTTGAGCCTTTATAAACATTGTAAGAGGTGATTATTATTCTTCACAATTTTTAGGAAGAATTAATTTTGTAGGATGGTCTCAGTATGACAGTACCTTCCTGAGAAAAACATAAAAGTTTAGCAGATATTTATTGTTCTTTTTTGGTAGACTGGGAAATTCTTGGTAAGAGCCCTGTTTTCATCTTTTATGTCTGTCAAGGAGGAAGAAGATGAGTATAACCTGAAGAGCATTCAATTAGTTTCTTTTTTCAAAAATGTGTACTTGGGGGTCTGGAAAGTTTCAGATATTCGGAGTCTAGCGTGTTTAGTATAAAATACTGCTTGATGTTTTTCCTCATCAAAGCTTTTTCTTGACTATGCCTATTGAAAATTCATTGTGTCTACCAAGACAGATTAAATATTTGCATGCAGAATTGTTCCAATTTTATGAAAAGACTATAAACAATTATATGTGTATTGTTTTTGTTTTTAACCACCAGTATTTCTCCATCTGTTCTTCATAGGTTTCTGCCAAGCAGAAAAACATGACAAAGAATCTCGACCCAGTGCTACCATTTTTTGAAATGCTGGGTTTGTTTATAGAGGAAAAGCAATAACAAGTAATTGTATAATAAGGCATTGCTCCTGTGTGCAGAGTGGAAGATGATTGCTGCCAGACCCTGCTGAAATTAGGGCGGAGGTGGTACAGGAGATGATGGAGAAAAAGTCGTTCCATCCCTCCAAAAGCTGTCCTTTTTGTATAGGCTGGGCTAACCCGATAAATCAGCTTTTTAATTTAAATTTTTCACAGTTAAAAAATAATTAGTTCTTTTACGAAGTATTTTTTTGAGCACCTTCTATATACAAAGCACTGTAAGCTAAGCAATATAATTATTTTCTTTTAAAAACCTAGCAAGTCTTGCCAACCTCTCTATTCAGCAGAGGGAAAAAAGCCCAAGCTTTCTGTGCTGCAGCAGTACAGATTTGTTTTCAGTATATTGAATCCAAACCTTGAATAAGATAATTTTTCTTTTTCAACAGATCATTGTCAAAATGTAGTTTGTTTTGGCTATTATATAATATCTTCCTGAAGAGGTATTCATTCACTATTTCCAGATTAGTAAAGATCAGTTTAGAGGATTAATAAAAGGTCACCAAAATACCTTAAAGGAAAAAACCATTTCTAAAAAGAAGGGTGGTTCTTGTTTCAACAAAATGTTAGAACCACTGACTTTATCTTCAATGTTCTATCTTCCCCTTTAATTCTCACTGGGCTAGTAAAGTGCTGTGATTTGAGATTGGACTTCTTCTCACCTGGTCATGTGATACCATTTTAACATTATAAATCCTGCCCCTCTTTTTCTTTGTGATGTTGATTGTTGATATGATTTTTCCAAACTATTTCATAATATTGGAAGTATAAATTTGACACACATTTATGAAAATATCAGTGATTTTGCTGTTAGTTTGATATCCACCACAAGTTGGGTATCTAACAAGGATGCTTTTAGTTTCTGAATTATTAAGGTTATGTAATGTTCCTAGAAATGGTACATTTTATAAAATCATGAAAACGAGCCTTATAGGATTGGAGGAATGGAGTTTTGAGGTCTCTGTTGGCCCAAACTAATAGAAACCAGGATATCTTATTTGTATTTGTATTGTTGGTTCTACACAATGTAATTTGTAAACACCAGTAAAAATAGTGTTTATTTATTTTTTCATATGGGGGAAAATGTTCTATCTTGATGATAGTTTGTAAAAGGATAGTAGATTAAAAGTTCAAAGCACTTCTGTTATTGAAATAATGGAGTGAGATGGGAGTTGAAAATGTTAATATTTCCCCCGTTAAAAGGGAAAGTAATATTTCTTTTCAAAGTGTTACCACATGAGTAGTTTTTCATAGACCTTATCCCCCCAGGATATTTTTATGTTTTCTTAGTTTGAGGGGAATAGTTTAACAGCTTATTTGATTTAAGTGGGAACTATTCTAAGTAGTCTTCAAAATGCTGTGCAGATTCTCAGCTCAACACTGGCTCTTCTGTTTCCTTTTCCTGTAGTAATGCATCCAACACTTCACCACACCAGACAGTACCCTCAGCTCAAGGGACAGGCCTTCTGGATCTCCTGAGTCTTATCTTAGTCCACACTGAAGTACCCCCTCCCCTCATGTTAACCCTTACTCACCTTGAAAGAAGCTATTCACTTGGTTCTTTCTCTTGTCCTTTCATGTTTATGGGTTTTGATTTTCTGACTGCTGTGCAAACCCTGTGAGAGCCAGAGCCATGTTTTATAAGTCCTGTGTAACTCTGTGATGCTTGGAACAGAGTAGCTATTCAGAAAATTATCTTTCTTGACTGAGGGACATCTGGGACCCCAGTATGAGCGGTGTATCGGGTCCTCTATGTTTGGCTTCTATCTTAGTCAACTTGGCTGCTGCAACAAAAATACTATAGATGGGTGGTTTATAAAGAACAGAAATTTATTTCTAATAGTTTTGGAGACTGGGAAGGCCAAAATCTTCTCTCTTGTGAGGACCTGCTTCCTGGTTCATAGATTCATCTTTTTGCTGTGTCCTCACATGGTAGAAGGGGCAAGGATCTCACTGAAGTCTTTTTTTATAAGGGCACTCATTCCATTCAGAGTGCTCCAGTCTCATGACCTAATCACTTTCTAAAGGCCCTACTTCAAAATATCATCATATTGGGGATTAGGTTCCAACATACAAATTTTAGGGGGATAAAAACATTCAAGTCTGTGGCAGCTTACTTTCTGAAAAGATCCAGTGCCTGTATGCAGAAGGAGGTTAAAATGTATTAATTCCATAAATGAATGAGACAATGAATAGGATGCAGTTTTTGAATTAGGTGAAGCAGTCTCTTAAAGGAGGGCATAGAGATGGCATAGAACCTTCCACTGGAAATAGCCTTACAGAGGGGTATGTCGAGTGTGATGACAACCAGTATAGGGCACTGGAAACTGGAAAAACAGTCAGATGGCACCAAGTTTCTGCTTAAAGGGATAAGATAACTTGTTTGGACCCATACCCTGTGGGAAATACAAACTCTGATTAAGAATCTCAGCTTTCTATGGAATCTAGAAAAATGGTAGTGAGGTACTTAAATTCACAGGGCAAGAATAGAGTCGCAGACATAGACAGCGTACTTGTGGACCCAAAAGGGGAAGGAGAAGGTGAGAGGAACTGAGAATTGAGAACTGAGAGAATACACTACCATGTGTAAAATAAATAGCTAGAGGTAAGCTGCTGTATAGCACAGGGAGCTCAGCTCGGTGCTCTGAGATGATCTAGAAGGGTGGATGGTGGGTGGCGTGGCAGGGAGCCTCCAGAGGGAGGGGATATATGTATACTTATAGCTGATTCACAGCAGAAACTAACACAACATTGTAAAGCAATTATATTCAAATAAATTTAAAACAAATCCTGGAAAAAAAAAAAAAAGAATCTCAGCTTTCTGGGCCCATACCTGAAGCTTGACCATTAGAAAAAGCATTTTTAAAATCAGCTTTTAAAGTCTGATCTTTTGGAATAAAAACAAACCTTTATCAGTATTGTTGGAGAAAGTGACTGGAAAGAAAAACTGGACAGATGAACCTAAAGCTGCTGATTCAGCAGCAGCTTCCTTTAGTGCTGCTCTGATAAGTTGTGAGGGAGGAACAGCTCTCTTAGAAATATGGACTTGAAAAAAAAAAAAAAAAAGAAATATGGACTTGAGTCTTCTGCGTGAACTTGTTCCTTGCCAGGTGAGCCGTGTTACCCCCTTGGAGCACGTTTTTCTGTAAGGTTGTCTTACCCTGGAAGTCTGTCAATATCGGAGGCTTTTTTTGACTCAAGTTGAGTGCAGGGTCACGGTGTCTGGCACCACCCTCTGAGGTAGTATCTCTGTAAAAGTCTCTCAGTATTCTTTTGTTTCTGCAGCGTTTGCTTGTCATCTCATCACCACTGACTTCAGTAGGGATGGGGTTTTCTAGTAAACCTGGGTGTGCTTTGATTGTGAAAAATACATTTAAGAGAATATAGCTGAGGTGCTATGGTCTAGAGATCAAAGCACAGAAACTGGTTTTGACTTGGGCCTAGCAGAGATTTGTTATGGCTCTGTTAGCAAAACTTGATTGGTTGGAAAAAAATTGATATATATGTATCAGTTTTTTTTCCAACCAATCAAGTTCTGCTAAATATATATATATATATATATATATATATATGAAAAGAAGCACCTGGGAATATTTAGATGCTTTCCTAATTTGGAAAAGAACCTGATGCAAAAGAACAAATTCCCAAGAGCCAGCAGCTGTTTGGTCTATTGTTAAAATTATGCTGAGAGATTTTGGAGAAAGACAATATGGAGGAACTACATAAACAATGCCTTAAAATTGTCTTTAACCTTGCAAAATGATGCATTTTGCATTTTCTCATCTGTATATTAATCTCTTAGTGAATTAATATCTGTATTAATCTTCTGTATTTTTTTTATTTGGAGGAAAAAAAAACTTTCCTCCTTTTCAAGGATAGTCCCTCCATTATTGTCAGTGATCTCATTTATTTGGACTTTCAGGCTAGTAAAATAAATTTCTCTCCCTTTTTTTCATTTGCATATTTAATCCCTGTCTCCAGTGGCTCCTTTGCAATTTATCTACAATAAATTAAGATTTGCTCATCTCCTAGAATCCCCTTCTGTTAACCTTCCCTTACTTTTGGTCTGTTGTTCTATTTTTATTCTCATCATCAATAGTGCTGTTCAGTTCACCTTTATGAATTAGACACTGGGGAGGCAGAGATGAACATGGAATGTCTGTTTTCAAGTAGCTGATGGTCAAATGGAAGGTTCCGACAAAGGAGCCAACATAGTGGATTGTGATAAATACAAAGCCAGGTTAAGAGACTGAACCTAAGGAGACGGGGCCATGTGATTCCATCCGAATGAGCAGGAAACTTTCTCAAAGTAGGTGCTTAAAGGACTCATCAAGGATGAGCAAAGAAGGTGGAAAGGCCTGCATGCACAGAAACATAGAAACATGAGAAAATAGATATTTGATTTGGTTGAAGAGCAGGGACTTTGGAAGGTACACTCACAGACAATGATTCTAATTGCCAAGATAGAAAATAAGGAAGGGGGAACCAGCAGGTTTGGAATGAAAAAAGATTTTACTTCAGTTTTGGTTGTGCTGAGTTTGAGTGGAGAGATGTACCAGTGGTAGGTCGGGCCCAGTTTGTTAATGGCCCTACATGCCATACAGAGGAGTGTCAGTTTCCAATTATTTCATAACAAATTAACAAAGACTTAGTGGTTTAAAACAACACAAATTTATCATCCAGCTGTCAGATGTCCTATGAGGCTGACATGAAGGTGCTGGAAGAACTATATTCTTCTGGACATTCTAGGGGAGACTCCATTCATGGCCTTTCCCAGATTCTAGAGGCCGCCTGCAGTCCATGGCTCAGGGCTGCATCACAAGCTCTGGACGTGAGACCTGGATATCTTTGGAGGGTTGTTATTTTGCTTACTACATAAGGTGTTTGAATTAATCCTGAATGCAAGGAGAAGCTATTGACATATATTTATCCAAAGAATATGGTGGTGCTTTAGAGATTCATGCTTCACAAGGATCACTTAGTTGGAAGTATAGATATTTGAGGCAAGGTGAAAAAGGATACTGCAGTTTTCCGTGCAAGAATTTTGGGATCCTGAAACATGGCAGGTAGCAGTGTGATTGGAAGGGGAGAGGGCAGACTTAGAAAATGGATGTAGGGACTGATTGAGGTATTTAGAATGAGTCATCCTGGATGATGCTGAAGTTCCACCCTTAGGGAGCCTAGATAGATGACAATTCCCTTACCTGAGATAGACAATAAAGAAGGAAGTGCCAACTTATCTGGGGAGATGAAAGATTTAACTTCAGTCTTGGTTGTTCTGAGTTTAAGCTGAGAGGCATGGTACCCAGTTGAAAAAGATCTGCAGCCCAGGAGAGAGGACTGTATTTGGAATCATAAGACAATCCTTGCATGGAAATAAAAGAGGTAGCTTGAGGATAGGATATAAATTGAGAAGACTTGCGGCAACTTCTGTGAATAATTTCAAGGTCTATATTATTGACTGGTTTTACACAGCTGATATACTTTTACAAGTGCTATTGGACATAAACTAATGCATGTTCCATATTTTGTTCAAACTCATGATAAATTAAGAGTGGAGGCTCCTTGAGGATGGGGCCAAGTCTTTATATATCTGCATCCACTTCTGTGTCTTCCTATTGATTGAATGAGTATCTGTCCACACTCAAGCATAAATTTAGTTTGGAGTTATGTTGGACTTTGTTCTAAAATGCAAATCCCAAGTAATTAAAATAAATTCTTTGGTTTATTGATGCATTTTATAGTATAACTTACAAGCAGAATATTTGGTTTTCTCTGTCAATTGTTTTTCAAAGTTACAATCTTTATCCCTGTTCAATTAGGTTAAATATAGATACTTCGTAGGGCATTATCTGAAATGTATATGTTGTTGATGCTGAATACTTAAAGAAAAACTGTCTTCTCTTTACCTTAGATCAGTGGATAGAGTTTTTATCCCAGTTTATGTCTGTTCCACACAACTTTATGATCCTGTTAGTGTCAGAAAGAAGCTGTGAGAGACAATCCAAAATTTCCTCCGGAATTACTACCTTTCCCAGGATTTATTTTCTTACTTGATAAAATCGTCACTGTTGTTTTTGGACCAGAGGCCTTCACGGTTGTCATTGGCTTCACTTTCCTTCCCTTTGTTCAGCTGGCCACCCGGATTTGTTAGTTCCCTTTCTGAAATGGCTCATCATTTTCTACTCTTATTTTTCCTGAACTCTTGAAATAACCTTTTAATAAGTCTCCCTGCATCCAGTCTGTCTTCAGAGCTAGTTCATTTTAAACATTGTCACAAAGCAAGTTTTTTGAAACAACTGATTGAATCCCATATAAACCTATCAGCAGCTCTACGTTGCCTATAAAATAAAAATAAAGCTCCAAACTTCTGACACCTGAGACCCAGCCTGCCCTCCTCCAGATAGTTCCCACTGGGGACCTCCCACTTGTGCTTTGTCACTTTTCTCCTGCTCTTCTGATTGGAAAAGCCTTTCTTCCTCGGCCTTCCTGGCCTCTGCGTTGGTTTAGTGAACACTGACTTATTTTCAAAGGTTCAGCTCAGAGGGCATCTTTTTTGTGTGCCTTAGACTCTTACCTGCTTCTACTCCAAGTGTTCTCACCATATTAGCCTTCTGTACTTTAATTCTTTAAGTGTTCCCATCCCTACTCCTCGCCCTTCCTGACTACTCTCGTCTGTGGATCCTTGGCATATAATTTCTACTTAATAATGGAGTGGTTTCATGGAAAATCTGGCGAGAATCTAGTTCCAGCCTCTCCCATGATTGTGCATCTCTGAGCCTCTTTCTTTGCCTATAAAATGGGAGGAAATTCAAGTACATCAGATCAACTCATGACAGCATGAGATGGCTGCCACAAGTGTTCTTAATTTACCTATGAGTTTTTAAAAAATTAATTTATTTTTCATTGAAGGATAATTGTTTTTCAGAATTTTGCTGTTTTCTGTGAAACCTTAACATGAATCAGCCAAAGGTATACATATATCCCCTCCCTTTCGAAACTTTCCCATCTCCCTCCCCATCTCATCCCTCTAGGTTGATAAACAGCCCGTTTGAGTTTCCTGAGTCACACAGCAAATTCCCATTGGTTATCTATTTTACATATGGTAATGTAAGTTTCCATGTTACTCTTTCCATACATTTCACCCTCTCCTCCCCTCTCCCCATGTCCATAAGTCTATTCTCTATGCCTGTTTCTCCATTGTTGCCCTATAAATGAATTCTTCAGTACCATTTTTCTAGATTCGGTATATATGTGTTCACTTCAGTTCAGTTCAGTCACTCAGTTGTGTCTAACTCTTTGCAACCCCATGAATTGCAGCACCCCAGGCCTCCCTGTCCATCACCAACTCCCGGAGTTCACTCAGACTCACATCCATCGAGTCAGTGATGCCATCCAGCCATCTCATCCTCTGTCTTCCCCTTCTCCTCCTGTCGCCAATCCCTCCCAGCATCAGAATCTTTTCCAATGAGTCAACTCTTTGCATGAGGTGGCCAAAGTACTGGAGTTTCAGCTTTAGCATCATTCCTTCCAAAGAACACCCAGGGCTGATCTCCTTCAGAATGGACTGGTTGGATCTCCTTGCAGTCCAAGGGACTCTCAAGAGTCTTCTCCAACACCACAGTTCAAAAGCATCAATTCTTTGGCGCTCAGCCTTCTTCACAGTCCAACTCTCACATCCATACATGACCACTGGAAAAACCATAGCCTTGACGAGATGGACCATTGTTGGCAAAGTAATGTCTCTGCTTTTGAATATGCTGTCTAGGTTGGTCATAACTTTTCTTCCAAGGAGTAAGCGTCTTTTAATTTCATTGCTGCAATCACCATCTGCAGTGATTTTGGAGCCCCCAAAAATAAAGTCTGACACTGTTTCCCCATCTATTTCCCATGAAGTGATGGGACCGGATGCCATGATCTTCGTTTTCTGAATGTTGAGCTTTAAGCCAACTTTTTCACTCTCTACTTTCACTTTCATCAAGAGGCTTTTGAGTTCCTCTTCACTTTCTGCCATAAGGGTGGTGTCATCTGCATATATGTGTTAGAATGTGGTATTTATCTTTCTCTTTCTGACTCACTTCACTCTGTATAATAGGTCCTAGGTTCATCCACCTCATTAGAACTGACTCAAATGCATTCCTTTTTATGGCTGAGTAATATTCCACCTGACCTGCCTCTTGAGAAGCCTATATGCAGGTCAGGAAGCAACAGTTAGAACTGGACATGGAACAACAGACTGGTTCCAAATAGGTAAAGGAGTACGTTCAAGGCTGTATATTGTTACCCTGTTTATTTAACTAATATGCAGAGTACATCATGAGAAATGCTGCGCTGGAGAAAGCACAAGCTGGAATCAAGATTGCTGGAAGAAATATCAATAACCTCATATATGCAGATGACACCACCCTTATGGCAGAAAGTGAAGAGGAACTCAAAAGTCCCTTGATGAAAGTGAAAGAGGAGAGTGAAAAAGTTGGCTTAAAGCTCAACATTCAGAAAATGAAGATCATGGCATCCGGTCCCATCACTTCATGGGAAATAGATGGGGAAACAGTGGAAACAGTGGCAGACTTTATTTTTCTGGGCTCCAAAATCACTGCAGATGGTGATTGCAGC
>NW_011494746.1:525469-576607 GCF_000754665.1 Bison bison bison | reverse complement strand
GCCAGCAATGGTCCGTCTCGTCAAGGCTATGGTTTTTCCAGTGGTCATGTATGGATGTGAGAGTTGGACTGTGAAGAAAGCTGAGCGCCAAACATTGATGCTTTTGAACTGTGGTGTTGGAGAAGACTCTTGAGAGTCCCTTGGACTGCAAGGAGATTCAACCAGTCCATTCTGAAGGAGATCAGCCCTGGGTGTTCTTTGGAAGGAATGATGCTAAAGCTGAAACTCCAATACTTTGGCCACCTCATGCAAAGAGTTGACTCATTGGAAAAGACTCTGATGCTGGGAAGGATTGGAGGCAGGAGGAGAAGGGGACGACAGAGGATGAGATGGCTGGATGGCATCACCGACTCGATGGACATGAGTTTGGGTGAACTCCAGGAGTTGGTGATGGACAGGGAGGCCTGGCGTGCTGCGATTCATGGGGTCGCAAAGAGTCAAGCATGACTGAACTGAACTGAATATTCCATTATCTATGTATACCACAACTTCTTTATCCATTCCTCTGTCGATGGACATCTAGGTTACTTCCATGTTCTAGCTATTGTAAATAGTGCTGCAGTGAACAATGGGATACTTGTGTCTCTTTCAATTTTGGCTTCCTCAGGGTATATGCCTAGGAATGGAATTGCTGGGTCATATGGTGGTTTTATTCCTAGTTTTTTAAGGAATCTCCACACCATGTTCCATAGTGGCTGTATCAATTTGCATTCCTACCAACAGTGCAAGAGCATTTTCTTTTCTCCACACCCTCTCCAGCATTTATTGTTTGTAGACTTTTTGATGAGGGCCATTCTGACTGGTGTGAGGTGATATATCATTGTAGTTTTGATTTGCATTTCTCTAATAATGAGCAATGTTGTTCTCATGAGGTTTGAAGATGAAGAATGTGCAGGTTACTTAAGTTTCAGACCAGCCATTTTTATCATTTTTTTCCAGGCATGCCTGGTAAAACAATTCCACGGGACTCTATTTTAACCTTATCCAGTTTTCTGGATTTCTCAGGAGATTTGCTCTTTCACATACTACAGACGCTGTTGGCCAAGGTTAAGGAGCAGGTGGGGCTACAAGTAACCTTTGTCAGTAAAACCTGGCGTCTGTTGTGGAACATGAGAATCTAACTTGTCACAGGCTTTGAAAGGCCATATTTATCCAGCTTTTTTTTTTCTTTAATCTTCATTCTCAGATCACCTCTACTTCCTAAAAGGCTCTGGACTTCTGATTGAGTTATGAGAATGTACTCAGGCAACTGCGGAATAATCTTGCTTTTACCTTCCCAAGAGTTGAGAAGCTGAGCTTAGGTTTTATGAAAAGTCCAGGAGGTAGATACCACATCATGTAAAGGTATTATTAGAAGTGGTATATTAGTTTGCTAGGGCTGTTGTAACCAAATACCAGAAGCTCAGTGGCTTAAAGAACATAAGTTTATCGTCTTACAGTTCTGGGGGCCTGGAACTGAGATCAAGGGGTCGGTGGTAGTGGTCCTTTCTGAAGGCCATACCTCTCTCCCAGCTTCTGCTGGTTTCCAGGCAATCTTTGGAGTTCTTAGCCTGTAGATTCATCATTCCCATCTCTGCCTTCATCTTCACGTGCATTCTCCTTGTGTGTGTATCTGTGTCAATCTCTGTATTTCTTCTTATGAGGACACTAATATTGGATTAGGGCTTGCCATTATAACCTCATTGTGATTACTTTTGGAAAGACTATTTCCAAATTAGGTCACATTTTGAGGTACTAGGGGCTTAGGGCTTCAACATACTGTTTTGGGAACCTAATTCAACCCATAATAAGTGGTATGTATTGGTGTGCATGCTGGCTATGGCTCTGGAGTCAGGTCTCAGAGGCCCACGGCTGAACTTGTGTCAAGGGTTAGCCCTTTGGTGTGGGACTGTGGTGTTTGGGAAGCTGGCAGGGTGCCTGGGCACAGGTGTGAGGCAGTGGCCATTTACCAATTAGTAGGGAAGAATTTTAATATCTTTTATAGCTAATTATCATCCCTGAGTTGAGAGGTTGACGTACTCTACAGTATATTTTAGGGCTATTGGGAAGACCATTCTCTCTTATAATTCCCATTTGTTGGTTGATACCATAATTTATATTTTCATTCACTCATCACACTAACTTAAAATGTCTGAGTACTGCCAAAACGTGAATTCCTCAGCTATGCTTAAATCTGAGACCCCAACTATTGTCTCTGATCGTTTGTTCAAAAATCTAGTGCTTGTTTTCATTTCTCAGTTTGAAATTATGTTGTAAAAACCAAAGTGGCCAGTAGCTTGACTGATAATTGTCCAATTTTCTTTGACTTTAAATTATATAAGTTGTTCCTCACTAACTGTTCATTTGGTGCTATGCACTGTTCTTCCTCATAGCAACTCTAGGAGGAAGGTGTTTTCTACTGTCTCTTTTTTGTTCAGTCACTCAGTTGTGTTCACCTCTTTGTGACCCAGCCTGCAAGGCTTCCCTATCCTTCAGTATCTCCTGGAGTTTGCTCAAACTCATGTCCATTGAGTCGATGATGCCATTCAATCATCTCATCCTCTGTCACCCCCTTCTCCTCTTGCCCTCAGTCTTTCCCAGCATTAGGGTCTTTTCCCAATGAGTCGGCTCTTTGCATCAGATGGCCAAAGTACTGGAGCTGCAACTTCAGCATCAGTCCTTCCAGTGAATATTCAGGGTTGATTTCCTTTAGGATTGACTATGTCCATTGAGTCGATGATGCCATTCAATCATCTCATCCTCTGTCACCCCCTTCTCCTCTTGCCCTCAGTCTTTCCCAGCATTAGGGTCTTTTCCCAATGAGTCGGCTCTTTGCATCAGATGGCCAAAGTACTGGAGCTGCAACTTCAGCATCAGTCCTTCCAGTGAATATTCAGGGTTGATTTCCTTTAGGATTGACTGATTTCCTTGCTGTCCAAGGGACTCTCAGGAGTCTTCTCCAGCACCACAGTTCAAAAACATCAGGTCTTCAATTACTGTCTCCTAAGAGATGAGAAAATTGAGCAGTTAATGCAAGTTGTCCAAAGCCACGACTAATAAGGCTTCTGGAGTCTGTGTTGCTAACCAGTGTACTGTTGTCCCTCTGTGTTAATAACCTGTGTGATAAACAAGAGAGACTATTTTCATTGTTCTTGAGTCAGCCTTGTGATAGACGTTAACATGATTTTGTCATAATCTATTTTAGATTCACTTTCTGGTAATGAAAAGCATAGTAAAATATACACAGAGATAGAGAAAAACAATTCTCCTCTCTTCTTTTGCTCCAGCAGAGGCCACAGTGTTTTGCTCTAGGCGTAGCCTTGTGGGTCAGGGAATGGTGTTGTGTTATCTGAGGGACCTCCTGGCCTCAGCTTTTGATAAAATATGAAAATTTAACTCTGGAGATTCATTGTATTTATGGAAGCTGTCAAGTAAAAAGCTGCTAATTGATTTATCTATGCTGCAATATTCAAATTCGAGTGCCTTCCCGTGTTGTGAGCATTTTAATTGAATCTAAGATGACTTTCTCAGATGACTTTCTGTAATGAGGTGTGATAGGGGCCATGTTTTATTGGTGCTATCTAGCTTGGCTGATGGTGGCTAAGGAATCTAGGCATAGAAACTACATATTAATTAATCAGTTTGTTGATCCTACAAATATTTATTGACACCTCCACTGGGCTCAACATTGTGCTATGTGCTGGAATCTAGAGCCAGCCTTCACTGTGATTGAAATGACATGCTGAAAGGAGTGTGGTGGGCTCCGAAAATCAACCCATTACCTCGGGAGTTTTGCCTCAGGCTAGGTTGGTCTTCTCCAATACAATATTTATCACCAGTGGATAAAGTTCAAGACAAGATTTTTCCAAAGAGGGATGAGCGGTGGTGAGCTGTAGAATCTTGTAGTTTTGCTGCCCTTCTTTTGTCTGACTTTCAATTCTGATACAGTCAATAAGACCAGAAGGGGAAGAGGTCGGGGAAGATGAGAACTCCCAACAACATCAACAGGTCTGGCAAAAGACCTGGGCCATCAGCGATTAGTTTGCAACTTTAGCTCTGATAAAGTTTTGGAATTATCAATGATTAGACTTTTCTGTATTCTCATGTATTATGTTTTCTGTTAACATAGAGTGTGGCACATCATAAGCATTAGTTTAATGTTAACTGATTAAAAATTGAGTTAAATATAATTTCTCCTATGGGGCAGATGCTTTTGCTTTTAAGCATAACTGAACCTCTCAGTTCCAGAGATCATGAAATTTGAAGACCTACAATAATTAAAGCAGTAAACAAAACCCCACAAATCAAGGGAAAGGCACATCCCTTATTCTAACACTCATAGAATGGGTGAGATAAAAATTAGGGCTACAGAGGGTAACAACTTACTGGTCTAAGGCTTTCATACTGGACTCTTCAAGAAGACTAATTTAGCATGGAGATGCAATAGTATTAAACTCTGGTTCTTTTATGCTAGTACCTCTATGAATTAACTACTCAGAATTTCGAACCATAGTTAACTGTCCCAATTTACTCCTCTAAGATATTTCAACTAAGAGAACCATGGAGGCACACTCTGCTTGAACAGTAGATGTCAAACCTGGTCGATGAATTTGGTTTCTTCTGCATACCTGAGTCGATGAATGGGAACTGCTGATAAACCTATACAAATGAGAACTTTCTGGAAGGTGGGGCAGAGATGAAAGACAGCTGTTTTTGATTTTGCCTGGTGGTTCCACATTGTCCTGTTTTACTATACTTTTGGCTGTCCTTGGTGTATACACATCCCTGCGCTGCTAATGGTTGATCTCTTTTTGGGAGTGCTAGTCTCTAAACAAATGTTCCAAGTGGGAATTTAGGGCTTAAGAAATTTTAACTCAGAGCTAGCTTTAATATTTTTGGTTCACTTGCTGCTTGCCTTCATATGATGCTTTCAAGACAGTCCTTCAAACGTATATTTATAATGAGTTAGGTGACCATACCAGTTTAAAGACAAACCTATGCTGTATCTGCTGTGCCAACTATAGAATAGTTATTACTCTGTTTATTAGCTAACTCCAACAATAATGTTCATTAATAGAATTTTTATATTATTTTTACTTTTACCAGGAATCTCTAGTTTTCCTGCTTTATGAATATTCAAAATAAATAGTGCTAAATTTTTCTTTCTGGAGAGAGCTGCTTTTCACGTCCTTGAATCTCCTGTTTCTAGGGTATTTTATGGCGTTAAGCTGCCTCTTAGGGCTCTCTTATTTTCAATCCTTGAGCTCATTAATAATTCATGCCCCAGCTGTGTGAATTGGGAGGTTTAATTAGCTATTACTATTTTCCAGAAAAGAAAATTTCATTTATGAGTTTTATTTCATGGAACAAACTACTCAAGGAACTTAGGTGTTTAAAAATATCTTTATTTGAACTGACTCTCAGGCTCCAAATTTATTCTTCATTGCATTTCCACTTTATTTTAGGTTGGAAAGCTTATTTACAAAATATTATTTTTGTAGATTAGCATATTTTTGCCCTTTAAGTGCTTACAGTATTTTGGGAGTGCTTTTGCTTGGCCTTTTCCCAATACCCTATTTTCATTGCTGTCTCAAATCTTAAGTGGTTAGTGTCACATATTTTTTTTTATGGACTGAAAATTTGTGAGACATTTAAAGAGCCACTTACATTTTTGTCTAATATTCCATAATCTTTTGTACTTAGTTTAAGTAAATTAAGTATCTTTTAAAGACCTGAGATAATTACTTTCTGCTATCATATTTTGACGTGAGTCAAATCTCAGGATATTGGACCTTCAGTCAGGCAGAACTTGGCCTCAAGACCAAGACAGCATGTACATCTCCGTCAAAGTACAGACAGGGTTGTTCTGAGAGGCTCTGTACTTGTTTACCTCTTGATCAGAAGATGTGCATGCATGCTGTCACTTTCAGTCATGTCCAGCTCTTTGAGACCCTGTGGACTGTAGCCTTCCAGGATCCTCTCTCCATCGAATTCTCCAGGCAAGAATACAGGAGTGGGTTGCCATGCCCTCCTCCACGGGATCTTCCCAACCCAGGGATTGAACCCACGTCTCTTACATCTCCTGCATTGGCAGGCAGGTTCTCTACCAATAGTGCCCCCTGGGAAGCCCTGATCAGAGGTATGGCTGTTCAGTTATCCTAAAAGCACAAAATTAAAAAAAAAAATTAAATTACTTTATTTCAATTTGAATGCTTAAGAATTCATAGGAAACAGGAAGAGCAAGGATGTTGCGAAATCTAAAACCACAATTTCAAAATCTTTGAGCCATTGGGTCTGACCAATTTTCCTCAGTGTTAATCTAAAGGGATGATGAGATGACTTTGTAAGGTAAATTTTCTGCTAAATGTAGTACAAAAGGAAACCTTTGGAACTGGAGAAATTTATAAAACTAAATTTGATTTTAACTTATTTGGGTGAATTAACTTTATTTCATCTGAATAAGTGTCTCTAGATAAACTTGAGAAAATCCAGGAACTCACTGAACAGATAAATTTTTATTTGCCTCTGGAATGACAGTCTGTGAGTCAGTCTGGGAAAATATGCTAACTAAGGCAAATTCTTAGACATTTAGAGATTTACATGTGTTTATTTTCATGTGAACTATTATATTCAGGCTGAAGACATTTTGGAAAGATTGTCCCAACTTCTTTTGATGTTTATAGCTACTTTATGAAATAATCCCTCTTCTTTAATTTATAGTATGCAGAATTCTGTACCTTGTCAGCTCTCAGCTTCTTTTGCTGTATTTTAATTGTTTGCAATTAAAACTTATACTGTTAGGAGCAGTTTTATTTATTGATTGATTAATCACCTAATTTCAAGTTAGGTGTGACTACATGTGTCTGATTTACCACTAGGACATTTTATGTGGTTTAAATGATTACAGAAAGGACTGTGCTAAATAGTGATTTACTGAGTACCCATGAGTGCATTGACCATACCAGGGAAAGATATATTCCTTTATCTGGCTTCATTTCTGTCTCTACTATAAATAACCTTCAAGCCTTCTGGGATCTTGGTTTGGTTTTTGGTCACTGGCTAATTGGTGTTTGAATTATAATTTCACAAATTATAAACAGAGGATTAAGTCACAGGGTATAAAACTCATATTTTTTCCTTATGCAAAATTAATTTATTTCTGTGAAAGTAGATGACATTATTTTTCACACCGATTTCATTTTCTTGGGATAAGTGGAACTGGAAGAAGGTCTGTTTCCTCATTATGCTATAATACCCCCTATTCAAAAACCATGGCCATATTACATTTTACATTCCTTTTTCTGCTTTGCCTTGGTAACATTTCTGTGAAATTATTTCAAGAGCTGATTGCATTTCAGAGCATGTTTTAAATGGAAATATGGGCCCTCCAGGAAATTTGTGTTATCTTGGAGGTACTTTAGAAGAGGAGAAAGAAGCAAAGATGTAAGTGAGAAGAAAGCAGGTAAGAGGACTCTTTCAGTTTAGGTATGCATAGAGAAAGCCATGGGCTTCCCCGGGTGGTGCAGTGGTAAAGAATCTACCTGCCAATGCAGGAATCGCAGGAGATGCAGGAGATGTGAGTTCGATCCCTGGGTTGGGAAGATCCTGTGGAGTAGGAAATGGCAACCCACTTCAGTATTCTTGCCTGGAGAATTCCACGGACAGGGGAGCCTGGAGGGCTACAGTCCATGGGGTCGCAGAGTCGTCCACGACTGAGTGACTGAGCATGAACACAAGAGAAAGCCACATTAATTGATAGAAGTTTTTCTTTTCTTTTTACTGGGGACTCTAAATGGTAACTGTCAAACTGTCATTTTGCATTTTCACCTTTTGCTTTAGTCAGAATTCTTTTGGTTGCTAGTGACAGAAAACCTAACCCAAACTGGCTTGACTTGTTTAAACATTGGAATTTATTGGTGCATATGAGTGAGATGTGACACCAAGGTGTGCCTTGATTCATGGCTCAGACCACACTGCTAAGAACTGAGTTCCTGTTATCCAGTGTTGGCTTTGTTTGGGGACCTCACATAGTTATGAGGTGCCTGCCAGCAACTCAGATGTTTAGATCCAGGGTGAGAAAGCAAGGATCCTTGTCTCGGTGTTGCCAGAAAGTATCCTGAGAGTCACAAGGACTAGACTGGATTAGCTTACTTGCCTACCTATCCTACCCCAGACACTGTGGCCAGGGAAGGTCTGACTCTAACTGAAGGGGCTTCACCCCCAGAACTGTGGAGGGGGCCTGTCCAGATCACATTATTTAACAGTAGGAGGATCTTATCTCCAAACAAAAATTAAGGCAGTTGCCAAAAGGGGAGAAGGAGTTTGGGGAGGTGAAGGGAATGTTCAGTGTCTACTACACATACCATAGGGATCACCCTTTGGACTGGATTTACTATACGCATTATGTTAAGCTTTTGTTCCCAGGACTCCATAAAACTCCCAATCCTGAGTACCATCTGAAGTATAATCATTCAGTAGGAGGAATATGCGTGCTTAGTCACTCAGTCATGTCCAACTCCTTGCGACCTCATGGACCATAGCCTGCCAGGCTCCTCTGTTCATGGGATTTTTCCAGGCAAGAATACTGGAGCGGGTTGCCATTTCCTACTCCAGGGGAACTTTACAACCCGGGGATTGAACCTGTGTCGCTTGGATCTCCTGCATTGGCAGGTGGAATTTTTACCACTGCACCACCTGGGAAGCCCTCTGAGAAGTATTTATCCATTATTTACTCTCAGGACTCCAAAGAGCAGGGATTAATCCTAGTCATAGCGTTTAACCTTTATTGAATACCAAGTAAGAAAGGGAATATTTCCAATATCCAAATATTTGATTTTAAATATGCATATACCACTACATGATGCTTTGAAGTTTATCTAAAACTGTAGTGTGTAACCTTTTAGAATTTGATAATGTCTATCCACTCTCCCCAAAAAAGTACATGGGTACATACAAAGTATGACACAGAATTTTGTGGGGAGGGGAGATCCAACCAGTCCATTCTGAAGGAGATCAGCCCTGGGTATTCTTTGGAAGGAATGATGCTAAAGCTGAAACTCCAGTACTTTGGCCACCTCATGCGAAGAGTTGACTCATTGGAAAAGACTCTGATGCTGGGAGGGATTGGGGCAGGAGGAGAAGGGGACGACAGAGGATGAGATGGCTGGATGGCATCACTGACTTGATGGACGTGAGTTTGAGTGAACTCCAGGAGTTGGTGATGGACAGGGAGGCCTGGCGTGTTGCGATTCATGGGGTCACAAAGAGTCAGACACAACTGAGTGACTGAACTGAACTGACTGATCCATTCTCCCCAAAAAAGTACATGGGTACATACAAAGTATGACACAGAATTTTGTGGAGAGGCGATAGCAATTCCAATTGAAAACTGATGAAATCCCACTACGTATCCAGAGATGGCTTGCCTTTTGTGATATCCTAGAAAAAAGTTGTTCAGTTTAAATTTGAAATTGCCAGGGCTTGATCCAACTTTGGTCCTAGAACAGTCTTAGTCTACTAGTCATCTCAGAAGCTTCCTCAAGGCTTTACTTTCATCCTTCACTTATATGTAGGCATTTGTGCTTTTTTTTTTTTTTTTTCCTTAGTCTTTGAATAAAGATTCTCTCCCCTGTGTCTCTGGACAGCCACTGATGGAGACCTCATGGCCACTCAGTTCAGTTCAGTTGCTCAGTCGTGTCCGACTCTTTGCGACCCCATGAATCGCAGCACGCCAGGCCTCCCTGTCCATCATCAACTCCCAGAGTTCATTCAGACTCACGTGCATCAAGTCAGTGATGCCATCCAGCCATCTCATCCTCTGTCATCCCCTTTTCCCGCCTTCAATCTTTCCCAGCACTCTGCATTTTTTCCGCTGAGTCAGTTCTTCGCATCAGGTGGCCAAAGTATTGGAGTTTCAGCATCAGCAGCAGTCCTTCCAATGAATATTCAGGACTGATTTCCTTTAAGATTGACTGGTTGGATCTCTTTCAGTGCAAGGGACTCTCAAGAGTCTTCTCCAACACCACAGTTCAAAAGCATCAATTCTTCAGTAGTCGGCTCTCTTTATAGTCCAACTCTCACATCCGTACATGACTACTGGAAAAACCATAGCTTTGACTAGATGGACCTTTGTCAGCAATGTAATGTCTCTGCTTTTTAATATGCTGTCTAGGTTGGTCATAACTTTTCTTCCAAGGAGTAAGCGTCTTTTAATTTCATGGCTGCAGTCACCATCTGTAGTGATTTTGGAGCCCAAGAAAGGAAAGTCTGTCACTGTTTTCATTGTTTCCCCATCTATTTGCCATGAAGTGATGGGACTGGATGCCATGATCTTAGTTTTCTGAATGTTGAGTTTTAAGCCAACTTTTTCACTCTCCTCTTTCACTTTCATCAAGAGGCTCTTTAGTTCTTCTTCACTTTCTGCCATAAGGGTGGTGTCATCTGCATATCTGAGGTTATTGATATTTCTCCCAACAATCTTGATTCCAGCTTGTGTGTCTTCCAGCCCAGCGTTTCTCATGATGTACTCTGCATATAAGTTAAATAAGCAGGGTGACAATATACAGCCTTAATGTACCTCTTTCCCGATTTGGAACCAGTCTTGGTTAGAAGCTTGGAACCATGTTGTTCCATGGCCAGTTCTTAACTGTTGCTTCTTGACCTGCATGCAGATTTCTCAGGGGGCAGGTCAGGTGATCTGGTATTCCCATCTCTTGAAGAATTTTCCACAGTTTGTTATGATCCATACAGTTAAAAGCTTTGGCGTAGTCAATAAAGCAGAAGTAGATGTTTCTCTGGAACTCTCTTGCTTTTTTGATAATCCAACGGATGTTGGCAATTTGATCTCTGGTTCCTCTGCCTTTTCTAAATCCAGGTTGAACTTCTGGAATTTCCCAGTTCACATACTGTTGAAGCCTGGCTTGGAGAATTTGGAGCATTACTTTGTTAACATCTGAGATGAGTGCAGTTGTGTGGTAGTTTGAACATTCTTTGGGATTGGAATGAAAACTAACATTTTCCAGTCCTTTGGCCACTGCTGAGTTTTCCAAATTTGCTGGCATATTGAGTGCATCACTTTCACAGCATCATCTTTTAGGCTTTGAAATAGCTCAACTGGAATTCCATCACCTTCACTAGCTTTGTTCATAGTGATGCTTCCTAAGGCCCACTTGACTTCACATTCCAGGATGTCTGGCTCTAGGTGAGTGACCACACCATTGTGATTATCTGGGTCACGGAGATCTTTTTTGGACAGTTCTTCTGTGTATTCTTGCCACCTCTTCTTAATATCTTCTGCTTCTGTTAGGTCCATACCATTTCTGTCCTTTATTGTGCCCATCTTTGTATGAAATGTTCCCTTGGTATCCTAATTTTCTTGAAGAGAACTCTAGTCTTTCCCATTCTATTGTTTTCCTCTATTTCTTTGCATTGATCACTGAGGAAGGCTTTCTTATCTCTTCTTGCTATTCTTTGGAACTCTGCATTCAAATAGGTATATCTTTCCTTTTCTCCTTTGTCTTTCACTTCTCTTCTTTTCACAGCTATTTATTTGTAAGGCCTCCCCAGACAACCATTTTGCCTTTTTGCATTTCTTTTTTCTTGGGGATGATCTTGATCACTGCCTCCTGTACAATGTCATGAACCTCCATCTATAGTTCTTCAGGCACTCTATTAGATCTAATCCCTTGAATCTATTTGTCACTTCCACTGTATAATTGTAAGGGATTAGATTTAGTTTATACCTGAATGGTCTAGTCAATGCACTAGTTTTAGCAAACCCCCTCTTCCAACAACACAAGAGAAGACTCTACACATTGACGTCACCAGATTGATTATATTCTTTTGCAGCCAAAGATGGAGAAGCTCTATACAGTCAGCAAAGCCAAGACTGGGAGCTGACTGTGGCTCAGATTGTGAACTCCTTATTGACAAATTCAGACTTAAATTGACGAAAGTAGGGAAAACCACTAGACCATTCAGGTATGACCTAAATCAAATCCCTTACAAACTGAGCAGGGGCGCCCACCCAAATCACATATGAGAGTTCTGCCTCTCAGTGTTCTTTCTGATGAAAATACTCAAGTCTCTGGTACAAAAGAAACATTCTTCTTAGCTGCTGCATTGGCAATTCCCTTTTCTGTCTACTCAAACCAGTTCTTCTCGAATGGGAGTTCAGTTTGGAGGTGGTCTCTTAATTACCAGTAATCTACCTGCAAGTGCTATTGGTAGGTGTAGGAAGGTGGTGCTATAATTTTATGGGGTCCATGCTTCATGTCTGCTTGAGGTGACGAGGTTTCATTTTCACTTAAAAGAGTGGATCACACAGACTTTCAGCATGCATTCTTCTCTTTTAAGCCCTCATTTGTTCTACCATCAATAGCTAAGTGAAGGGCCATGGGTGCTGCCAGCATTCTTGCAGCCTTTGCTCTTTGTTTCCTGGATTCTCTGTGGCAGTGGAATGGGCTGTTCTTGTTTAGAATCTAAAATATGGAGCTGGTTAAACACACTGGCAGGGAAGCCAGTGGCAGTAGATTGTCAAGTGGTCCTTGAAACTGGGCAGGAATGAGTGCTCAGAGGCAGCTGATGCCAGAGTGTTACTTGGAACTTCTTTTCTGTCTTTGGTAAACATAGGATTTCAGCTTTGAGCTGGAACTAACCTGCTGTAAGAATTCTTTGGGTACATAAGCAGGATTGGCATGGTGCAGACATGGTAGCCCAGAGGCTTATGCCCTGTGTGCGAGTCAGCATTTCTAAAATCCACATCAGGTGGATGCCAACATCACAGAGGAAGAAGTGTAAGCTAGGAGGCAACCCAGAGGGAGTTAGAAATGAAGCCAGATGGGGTCAGCTCCCAGTTGGCGCCACAGGAATTAAGGGAAGAGGAAAGGTAATACCTCAGGGAGACATTCTAAGGCAGCAGTGAAATGCTAGGTAATAATCAGGTGATGCACAAATACAGAAAACATTAATGCTGAACAACTGAGTGGGAAAAAGCAACACATAACCTGACCAAATACTGTTCAGGAACCAATCTTGAACAGATGCAGCTTACATAAATGTGGTCCATTTAGACCTGTGCAAGGTATTTGTTTTCTCAGGTCCCACATACTTTCTGATATTACATCCAATAACAGTAGGTCAAATGCTCAAATAAGCCCTGTTAGGGAGATTCTGGCTTTCATAGGGTAGACTCAAAGGTGGCCAAGCATGTGGGTTCCCAGGGAGGACAGAGTAAACCTGTTTTTAACCTTTCTCTTGACCAGTTCCTGTCCTGCTCTTAGCAAGCAGCTGGGCTGTTGCCGAGTTCCACCCCAGTTCCAAAGCAGATCCTGAGACAGGATACAAATGAGTAGTCTTCACCAGGTTCCTTCCTTCCTGCCTCCTTCCCTCCCTTTACTCGTTCCTTCTCTCATCTACAAATATTTACTAAGCACCTACGGGGTGTCAGGAATTGTGCTTGATGTTAGGGATTTCTAGGAGAGAATGCAGATGTAGTCCCTGCCCTGCTGGAGCTTGCAACTGAATAAAAGAGAATCAAATAATCATACCAATCCATGTATAATTATAAACCTTGATAAGTTCCATGAAGGGAAGGTACAGGGTGCTATGTGCATGTACAACAGCAGGGCCTTAGTTTTAGGGCTTAGAGGAGGCCTCTGTCAGGGTGCACCGTTTGAGCTCAGGTTTGAAGGATGGGTAGGAGTCTGCTAGTCAGTTGAGAGTGGGTTCCCTATGTCTGTAAAGGTCTTATGAAGTAAAGAAACATGGGAAGTTTGAAGAGCTGTAAATAAGATTGTAAGTGGTTGGAACACACAGAGAGGAGAATAGTTTGACATGAGCCTGGAGAGAGAAGTGGGCAGAGTTAGTCTGTAAGGACTATGCCAGTGTTTTGTTCTCTGTCTTGTTAACAATGGGAAGCTATTAGTGTGTTTCAAGAACTGGTGAAGGGGAGTGGAGCAGGGCTGTCATCAGGCTTACATCTCAGAAAGAATTGAGGGCTGAGAAGGCTCTGGCTGATGTAGGGGAAGGAGCTGAGAAGCTGCTGTGGTTGTTGAAGGGGGGTGGGGTGGGGGGTAGGGGGGATAGGGTGGGAAGTGATGGTGCCCGGATTAACATTGCAACAGAGAAGTAGGTTATTCCCACAGGTACTTAGAAGGCAAAATTTGCAGGACTCGGTGATAGACTGCCTATGATACTTACTTGCGGGTGTTTGGGGTGGGGGTTGTGAAAAATTCCAGCATGACTTCAATGCTCTTGTTCACAGAAGTAGGCTGGATACTGGTACCACTCACTGAGAGAGAAAGTGGAAAAGTTGTGAGTTGTTCTTGAACATGTTGAAATATAAGGAATTTCTGCAATACTTTCCCCTCCTTTAAAATGGGGTTTGAAATTAATTCACAGCACAGAAGAGAATCTTTGACTAAACCACAGTATTAAGATTCTGTTGAATGTCTGCCCCAAATGTTCAGCTTCTATTCAGATCTGAGAGGTGATATTTTGGGGTCAACCAGACATAATTCCAAGGCTGTCTATGACATGGACAATTTACATTTAAACCTTGGTTTCTTCAGTAAAGTGGGAAACTCATTGAGATGAAAGATGTATTAAGTCATATGGCAGGAGTCCAGTGCCATGTATGAAGGAAGGACAATTTGGATGCTTAGGAGAAGTTTTGGGATCTTTCTATAAATTAATAGCTCAGGGTTGCTAAGGAGAAACATGCCTGTGGACTGTTTCCCCGTCCTCTTCCTAAGTTCCCAGGGATAGACATATGACTTTATGCTGCTCAGGAATGAAATTCCATGCTAGGATGTAGCAGAACCTGTCAACCTGCTCATTTAGCACTTTCTCTAAGACAGACAAGAGTGTAGTCCCAACAGGGCTGCTACTCTCTTATTTTCTTCTGTTTATTTTCTTTTTTCCCCAAAGCCACATAGCAAAAATACGTACTTCGGTTCTTCCATTCACTTTAACTTCATTTTACTTTGTCAATTCTAATATTCATCTTTGTTAATCATTACTGACAGTGTGTGGATCATCTCGCACAATGCCTAGCATGTAGAATCTACTCAACCGTCATCATTTCTTTTTCAGCAGAAGCCCAGTGTTTTGCATTTACAGTGACTTTCTTTAAGGCCCTAATTGCTCACATCTGAACGGGGAGTTAAGTCACCCAGGTGAACAGAGCTTTCCTCCCATATTTAGTCTGACAATGGTAGAAGATATTGAACTTAAATCTTCTTAGGAATTGGGGTCCCTAAGCCCAGTCTGCTGTTTGGCCAACTATTAGACTTCGGAGATATCATTGGATTTCAAGGCTAGTCACCCCACTCCAGTACTCTGGTGGGCTGCAGTCGCTAAGAGTTGGACACGACTGAGCAACTTCACTTTCACTTTTCACTTTCATGCATTGGAAAAGGAAATGGCAACCCACTCCAGTGTTCTTGCCTGGAGAATCCCAGGGATGGGGGAGCCTGGTGGGCTGCTGTCTATGGGGTCGCACACAGTTGGACACGACTGAAGCGACTTAGCAGCAGCAGCAGCAGCAGAGATATAACTAGGCCCTGGGGGGAATTTTAACATGTTGCTCCTGGAAGATGATTTTGGCCATTCTATATGGACCATGGGTTCAGACTAGTCTTTTGCTCTAGGAAATTTCCAACTATCAATATTGAATGTTGAACTCTTTGTTCACGCAGTAAATGCTGCTGATGTAATAATAAAATACTATTCTTGTCAAATTTAGTTCTGTTCTTTACATATATTCTTAGTACTGGGAAATTTGATGTGGGCATATCTTTATTGGTGTTTCCCCAGTGGCTCAGTAGGTAAAGAATCCATCTGCCAATGCAGGAGACGCAGGTTCGATCCCTGGGTTGTGACTATCCCCTGGAGGAGGGCATGGCAACCCACTGCAGTATTCTTGCCTGGGGAATCCCATGAACAGAGGAGCCTGGCAGGCTATAGTCCATAGGGTCAAAAAGAGTTGGACACGACTGAAGCCAATGAGCATGTGTGCATGTATCTTTATTATCAATGGGAAGGTGCTGAATTATAAATTTTCATTTAAATATTGCTAACTGGATACTTTGCACATAACATTGTCATGGTCTCTCAGGTGTTAGGCATGAGACTTTTTTCTTCTTGATTTTGGAGAGTTAAGTGTCAACAGGGAAATAGAAAACAGGTAATTCAAACATGTTTAGCAAATGAAGATTAATTTCCTGACACTACTCTTGCCCCTTTTCATGAATGAGAGAAAAATGTTTTTCCATAGGAAATTTTTAGTATAATATTTGTCATTCAGTCTCAAAGCAAATAGGAAATTTGCTTATAGTTTTGTGCTCCTCACTAGAATTATTTTTCAACCAGGAGGATTTTCTGAAATCAGAGTTTGGTCTTTTTAGTCCTGTGTAATTCAAGGGAGAAGACCTCATTCAGTGTTTCTTCAAGTCCTTCCTCATGGCTGAACCTTGCATAGCTCCTGTTGACTGGTACATTTTTGAGTGAGGGTTTTACAAAAATGTGGCTGCAAAAGTTTTATTTTTGTACCCATCCAAACACTAGGTTCTACTAAATGCAAATGGGCTGCACATGATTGGAGTGATATCATTTTATTAAAACTCTTCCCATAACCCAGCTCTAAAAGGCCTTCTGTTTCTATTATAGCTAAGTTATTGATGCTAAATAGTTCAGCAAATTGGGTTGTTGAAGCGCATCTGCCATGCATTATTCATGAATCTCGTCTTTCACAAATCAATGCTGTCTGTTGCCTCGTCCTGGAGTCCTAGCACTTCCCAGGAAGTGTGCTTCCTTTGTGAGCCAAGAACCGGTGTCATATGCACAGCCATCAGGCTAGCACTTGGTTACACTGTTGTCCTCGAAATGTAGTGCCTAATGGGGAAGAGGTTTAATTAATGTGCTACAGTAAGGTGTCTGTTTATAAAGAAATAATGTACTATAAAATTAAGCCACGTATAGTGAATGTACCTCCTAATGGTGAGGCTGGCATTTTAAGTGATCAGTAAATCACTTAAATATTAAGACTTTCTTGAATAAGGGTAATAAAAGGAGACATTTGGAAATGGTAGATACCGGTACATACAATTATCCACTAAATAAAACATTTTTATTGTGATACCAGTGTTAATCACATTGTAGAACGGGGCTGATCAGGAGCAGAGCGAAATAGTATCTGGACATTTTCATTTCTGACGTGATTAGCCTACATGAGAATGTAAGTTGCAAATATTTAAATCAGACTTTCCTCAGATCAGCTGTGGTTTAGTTTCCTGAGGCTGAAAGATTACTTGTAAAACTGCTAGAGCTGCTTTGTCCCACGGTTTAACCCTTCTTTATTTGAATCGAGGTATCTGGGTTTGTGACTTTTCCCAGCTTCCTGCCTCTGGGCTGTCTTTCTAGCTTGTCGGGCAGAAACCTATTTTCAGGTTTTTCCTGCTCTCCTCACCATAAAGGGCTCTCTCCCACTTTCAGCATCCGCAGGCATGATCAGTCCTACATGGTCTCCTTGACCTAGTTCTCCAGGTGGTGCTAGTGGTAAAGAACCCCGCCAATGCAGGAGACTAAGAGACGTGGGTTCAGTCACTGGGTAGGGGAGAGCCCCTGGAGAAGGAAGTGGCAACCCCTCCAGTATTCTTGCCTGGAGAATCCCATGGACAGAGGAGCCTGGTGGGCTACAGTCCATAGGGTCGCAGAGAGTTGGACACATCTGAAACGACTTAGTATGCACACTCACACCCCGTTGCTTATAAGGAAGTTGACTGAGGGCTGAGGTGTGAGGCTTGCTGTTGCTCATCTGTGCCCTGGAGCTATTTAATACTCCCTCTATGTCCAGTATCCTTTGATCACGGTGGTCGCACCAAAGGAGACCAGATGGACCAGGCAGTTGTACTATTTTACTCCAAGGGCTCAGGCTTTTCCAATAAACCCCTTTTTGTTTCTGGCAGAAAACACTTTGATTATCAAAATTTTCTACTTTAAGCCTTATTAAACAACATGCTCCCAAACCATCATGTGTATTTCCCTCCCTCATTAAAAAAAATTAAAAAAAGAAAGTTAACAAATGGTTACACTATTTAGTTATAATTAAAAACTAAACAAACAATCAAAAACTTGTATTCTCAAGCCTTTGCATAGTATGTATGATTAAGTGTATTCTGCAAAATGGAAATTATCTGTCTGTAAAGTGTTAAGCCAATAATAATATATTCAAAATGCTTTAGAAGACATCTATTTATATTTAATCTTTTAATAGGCTACTATATGTGAGCTGGATTATCTTTAGAGGGTTTTGTAAAATGGAATTGTAAATTTCAAGATGTTGTGCTTAATGGGTTGTGGTTCTGAATCCCAGATCTCTACTGATGAAAATTTGGCAGGTTGGGAAGTGAGATGAGGGTTTAATGAACAAAATCTAATCTAAGAGATGGAAATGCTGTTCCTCTTAAATACAGAGAAATTAATGGGGTGGAAAAGGCACAAACAATTTCTGCTGCGGCACTGAGTGATTTCCGTAATGGAGAGGATGGAGGCTGGCTGGTTGGGGCGTGTGTTAGGCAAACACTGCTGGTGACTAAACCTGGCCACCAGGTATTATGAAGCCTTTGTCATCCCCACTCCAGATCCCTTAGCTTCAGTTCATACTGGTGTTCCAAGGCCCTGCAAGGAGATGCTTTTGATTGGTTTAAAGGCCAGTGGATGCTTGTTTCTTTAACTCAATAGAACATCATGCAATCAGGAGCTTTCTTACTGTGACCTTGAGTAATAAGGGCAGGACCACTGTTAGAAGATGTGGATTTAGAGATGTTAATCAATGGAAAAGCTTTCTCTTACCTCCAGTTAATTTTCTGTCCTAAATGCTGAACAAATTTCTCCTTTCTTCTAGCATAAGTTAAAATCTCTTTAAGAAATATCTCTAACTTGGGATTTAGTTATGAGCCAAAGCCAGTTGCTAGGGGCAACCAGGACAGAAGCTGTTAATTAATTAACCTCTGTCATTGTGTACAAATTAAGCCCCTGAGTCCTGGCTTGAAAGCCGATGGGCTGGGTGGGCATGCTTTGCTGGGCTTGGGGATTGGGCTTGAACAGCCTGGCTTCAACCTCATCCTGCCCTTTTCTATCACCAGTTCCCAATAGGAAGTTAGTAGCTTTTGTCCAGGAGTCAGTAAGGGAAGAAGATGAAGAGGCAGGATTCCTCTGCTTATGGAGAAAACATCCTTAAAGGGAATAAAACAAAGACTTGAAACTAACATAAGCTATTGGTTAGTGCCTAGCAGGTGGCAAGAGAGTCCTGTTACCTCTGTGTGAGCGTGTGTGTATTTGGTAGGGGATGGGTGAGAAGTGGAAACTTTTGGACAGCTAGACGTTAATTCCGGTTCTGGCAGTGAAGAGCACATAGCACTGTGGGGTCCAGGAGATCTGGATTCACACAGTACCAGAGAATCACAAACATGGCGCTAGAGAATTAGTGACACAGAAACCAGGCATTTGCTGACTGTCCTTCTGCAGGTGGTCCATTTGGTTGGTGGCTAGTGGATGGCTCAGGGCCTGAAGTGCTAATTGTCACCAGAACAACATCAGGGGATGGCAGGTGAATTTGCTCCTGAGAGGAACAAACCAGAAACATTGGGGACTTTAAAGTTTTAACCTAAACAAAAGAACAAGCCAGAGCAGAGAATAATGGCTTGCTTCCAAGTTAAAATTTATAATGAATTAATAAGGATTATAAATAAAATGATGACCACAGTCCTGGGAGCTATTGGAAATGATCTGTATCTTAGGCTTCAGATTTACTTTTTAAAATGTTATTCTAGAGAACAGTTATTTTTCTCTTTGAAGTCTTTCTTATTGTTTGTAAATGTTTTCTAAAATTTTTAAAATGGAAGTATAGTTGATTTACAGTATTGTGTTAGCTTCAGGTGTACAGTGAAGTAATTCAGTTATGTATGTGTGTGTGTATACGTACATATATATATATTCTTTTTCAGATTCTTTTCCATTTTAGGTTAGTGCAAGATACTGGATATAGTTCCCTGTGCTATGCAGTTGGTTCTTGTTGTTTATCTATTTTATGTATAATGGTGTATATCTGTTAATCCCAACTGGCTTGTCTTAATTTTGCTAATGATTTCTTGTTTTAACACAAATAGAAATTCTTCATATTAAAATGTATTTTGTTGTCATTACTGGCAAAATATAGTTCATGCTCTGCATTGGCTCCCTATGAGCTACGAAATTCTGGGTCAGCTATGCTCAGGGCAAAATGGAGGGCAAGCCATTTTACTTCCCATAGAATCTGGTCTTGCTTCCTCCATTGACTGGGGAAAGATTGTGCAGTTGCTGGAGGATTAAGAAAGGGTAAGGAAGAGAAGTGTGTGTGTGTGTGTTTGTGTTTACTAGAAGTAAATTCTGTGAATCAAGGATCTTAGCTGTCTTGCTCACTGCCCTGTCCTCAGTGCCCGGCTTCTACCAGACATTTGAAGAATAGGTCTCTATAGCTAGCTGTGAGGCCCTATATTGTCTGGCCTGGCTCACTGTTTACTACCTCATTGTCCTCATTTCCTATGGTTTTTCCTACTGCTCATTCAGAATCAACCACATTTTCCTTCTTGTAGTTCCCTAAACACCTCAAGCCTAGTATCACCTCAGGGTCTTTGTACTTGCCATTATTTTAGCCTGGAATATGCCTCCTGGATTTAGGAATGGATTTCCGTCTCACCTCCTTCAGGTTTCTGGTCAAAAGTCACTGCATCAGGGAAGCTTCCCTGGCCCTCTATTTAAAATAGCCTTCCTGCTGGCATGGCCTTCCTGGTTTCTCATCTTAGCTTTGTTTTCCTTCTTAGCATTTATTGTCTTTGGCATAAGCATAATCTATTTCTGGCTTGTTGATTGGTCTGTTTTTGGTCACTAGAACATAAACTCCAACAGGTGAAGAGTTTTTGCCTGTTTTGTTCACTGCTGCTTTTTAGGACCCAGAACAAGGTCTGGTGCAGAAGAGGCCCCCATTAAATTAGTTGAATGAATGATGGAATGAATAAATATCATGTATTATTTTGACTATACTTACACATATTGATAATATAGCAATTGTAGCTCAATATTTTCTACTTTACTCACATATGTAACTTAAAACAAGTGATTTCATTAGGGCTTATTCCACAAACACATTTGACAAGCTTGAATGGTTATTTACACAAATACTGCAAAATGGATAATTACTTCAAGAATTAAAAAACTGACACAACTGAAAACACAAAACAGAAGTTCAAAATGGAAATTTAACTTATTTTGCTAGTATGAGATCAGAAAATGCAAGAGAGCTCCAGAAAAACATCTATTTCTGCTTTATTGATTATGCCAAAGCCTTTGACTATGTGGGTCACAACAAACTGTGGAAAATTCTTCAAGAGGTGGGAATACTAGACCACCTTACCTGCCTCCTGAGAAATCCGTATGCAGATCAAGAAGCAACAGTTAGAACTGGGCATGGAACAACAGACTGGTTCCAAATCGGGAAAGGAGTACGTCAAAGCTGTATATTGTCACCCTGCTTATTTAACTTATATGCAGAGTATATCATGCAAAATGCTGGGCTGGCTGAAGTACAAGCTGGAATCAAGATTGTTGGGAGAAATATCAAGAATCTCAGATATGCAGATGACACCACCCTTATGGCAGAAAGTGAAGAAGAACTAAAGAGCCTCTTGATGAAAGTAAAAGAGGAGAGTGAAAAAGTTGGCTTAAAGCTCAACATTCAGAAAACGAAGATCATGGCATCTGGTTCCATCACTTCATGGCAAATGGATGGGGAAACAATGGAAACAGTGACAGACTTTCTTTTCTTGGGCTCCAAAATCACTGCAGCCATGAAATTAAAAGATGCTTACTCCTTGGAAGAAAAACTATGACCAACCTAGATAGCATATTAAGAAGCAGAGACATTACATTGCTGATAAAGGTCCATCTAGTCAAAGCTATGGTTATTCCAGTACTCATGTATAGATGTGAGAGTTGGACTATAAAGCTGAGCGCTGAAGAATTGATACTTTTGAACTGTGGTGTTAGAGAAAACTCTTGAGAGTCCCTGGACTGCAAGGAGAGCCAACCAATCAATCCTAAAGGAAATCAGTCTTGAATGTTCATTGGAAGGACTGATGCTGAAGCTGAAACTCCAATACTCTGTCCACCTCATGTGAAGAACTGACTCATTAGAAAAGATCCTGATGCTGGGAAAGATTGAAGGTGGGAGGAGACAGTGACAACAGAGGATGAGATGGTTGGATGGCATCATTGACTCGATGGCCATGAGTTTGAGTAAGCTCCAGGAGTTGGTGATGGACAGAGAAGCCTGGTGTGCTGCTGCAAAGAGTTGGACGTGACTGAGTGACTGAACTGAACTGATGAGATCAAAATCAATTAGAAAGTACCACCTCCATCGCTCAACAATGACTTTGTCTGCAGTAGGGTTTACAGTAGGCTTTCCTTGTTCCTCTGCTGGTTATGATGTTGATTCCTGAGCACAGAGTAAAGACCTAATTTCCTGTCTCTCCAGAAAAACATAACCTCTGTTTCTGTCTTGGGGATGTTTGACTTTCTATTATTATCCAGTAACACCACACTCAAATTGCAGAAGATAATGCTGTGAGAACTGAAATTGCAAAAAAATATTTCAATCAAGAAGTGATTCTTTTGTGATATAAAATCTCCTAAAAATATCCAGAATTAAAAGTGAATAAAGGGACTTCTCTGGTGGTCCAGTGGTTCAGACTGTGAGCTCACAATTCGGGGAGCCTGGGTTTGATCCCTGGTCAGGGAACTAGGGGCTTCCGTGGTGGCTCAGACAGTAAAGAATCCACCTGCCATGCAGGAGACCCAGGTTCAATCCCTGGGTTGGGAAGATCCCCAGGAGAAGGGAATGGCTGTTTACTCTTTTAAACAAAAATTTTAGTTTAAAAAAGTGTGGGTGATTGTTTTGATTTGCTTAATTTCTAGAAACATTTTCTCTATATATGTAATTCTTAGAGAGAGTGCATGTGTGCTATGCATGCTAAGTCACTTTCATTGTGTCTGACTTTCTGTGACCCTACGGACAGTAGCCCGCCAGGCTCTTCTGTCCATGGGATTCTCCAGGCAAGAATACTGGATTGGGTAGCCATGCCCTTCTCCAGAGGATCTTCCCAACCCAGGGATGAAACCTGTGTCTTTTATGTCTCCTGCGTTGGCAGGTGGTTTCATTACCACTGGATTAAGGCATTTAGAAACACACTCTCTCACAAAATAGTCTGCCTCCCAGTCAATACCTCCTGGTATTGGTGGTGAACAGTGGAGAATGGTGGAATCCCCCTTTAAAGAGAGGGGGGATATGCGGATGGGCTCACATGCACTGTGTCAAAAGCATCACGATGTGTTATCTCTAAGCAGTGATCTTGAAGTAAGCTTCTCTGCATCTCATCTGAAATTCTACTCTTAGAAGCATTTGCTGAGCTCAAGTCGTTACTGACCCTTGCAAAACTGACAAAGGAACATTTCAGAGAGGGGAAACTAATTTATTCTGACTGCTTGTCAAGCATCATCTTAACTAGCCTTATCTTTTTGCCCTAAAAGGTGTAAGATTCTAACCTCTGCTTCTGCAGCATCCACATTAAACGGCAGAATGGCCAAGCAGCTCCTATCAGGAGGTTTATACATTAGTACAGCACCATTAAGAGCTGGGAGTACTTAAAGCACTGATCTTTTGAAATCAGGGGCCAGATGGTCAGATAAATTGACCTTCATTGCTCTCTTATTAGCAGAACACATCTTTTCTTTTTAATTCAAAATGGTTGCCAGGAAAGTGGATGAATTCACTGAACTTTTAGGTTTGAGATGCAGAACTCTTGAGCATATGGCTGCTTGAGACATATTTGGGAGTAATATTGTGCTAGCTGTACTTCCCATAACTTTCTTCACAAAGGACTTGACGAATGCCTTCCTGACCTGGCGGGGGGAGGTAGGGCTACAGATTTGGGGAGTTTTTCATTAACTAAAGCAAAAATCATAAAAAATTTTTTTGAAGTATAGTTTATTTACAGTGTTGTGTTAATTCTGCTGTACAGCTAAGTGATTCAATTACACATGTGTATTTTTTTTCCATTAGCAGGAATATTGGATATAGTTCTCTGTGCTGTACGGTAGAACTTTGTTGTTAATCCATTCTATATATATTATTAGCAGATTGCACTGGCTAACCCCAGACTCCCAGTCCTTCTCTGCCCACCTCTTTCCCCTTGGCAGCCACAAGTCTGTTCTCTGTCTGTGATTCTGTTTGTTTCATAGATAAAGTTCATTTGTGTCATATTTTAGATTCCACGTGTAAGTGATACGATAGTATTGTTCTGACTGCACTTACTATAAGGGCACATACTAAGTGTGCCTACTAGAGTATGCACAGTCTCTAGCTGCACCCATATTGTGGAAAATGGCATTATTTCCTTCTTTTTATGGCTGAGTAGTATTCCGTTGTATATATGTACGATATCTTTATCCATTCATCTGTCAATGGACCTTTAGGTTGCTTCCATATCTTGGCTATTGTGATTAGTGCTGCTATGGGGTCACACAGAGTCAGACACGACTGAAGTGACTTAGCAGCAGCGGCAGCATGAACATAGGGGTGCGTGTATCTTTTTGAATTACAGTTTTGTCTGGATATATGCCCAGGAGTGGAATTGTTGCATTGTATGGCAACAACCAGAGGAAAATTCTTGAATCACTATTTCTTTTTTTTGGCTGAGGTTCACTCTAACTGCACTTCATATACTGTCTAATTCAGCCATTGCAGGGGGCTGGTATATGTGCCTTGGGTATCAAGTCACAGTTGCTTACAGGAGGGAGCTGGTGGATCGTAGGGGTGAGAACAGTGATTGCAGAGGCAGAGGTGTGTGGTAGATAGAGCCCTCTTGCTCATTTGTGTGTTTTCTAGTTGGTCAACTAGAACATAAGCTTCATGAAAACATGGCTGTTGACAATTTTGTATTCCCAGGCATGGTGACTGGAGTCATGCGCTCAGCAAACATTAGCTGAGTGAATGAAAAGACAAAGAGTTTCGCTGGAAAATACATGGCCTTTTCCATTTATTGCATTCTGATGTGGCAGATCCAGAAAGGAAGAGATACCACATGACACTTGGAAATGGCCAAATAGATTGAGGCTGTCTGGGGAGGGAGGGATTCAGAAAGACTTGCAGGGTATACTGGAAACGCTATGGAAAGCAGGTCCAGACCAAGATTTAGACATCATAGGAATGCTCTTTCCATAAGTAGTCACGGTCCAATCCTTCATTCTGGGATTCTGTCCCTTCAGCTACTTTACCTGCTTCACAGAAATGTTAAGATAATAAAAGGAGATAATAGATTTAAAAGCACTTCTAAAAGAGTGTACTCTTATGGAGAAAGCTACTATTTAACTGTTGAAAATATGTTACATTCAAGTTAAAATTGTTCCTAAGTGCTCAGTCCCTTTAAAAAGTGATTGCTGCTGGCAAGAGCCATTTTGATGGACAGTTATTGCCTCCCAACTGAAGTGAGTAGAATAATCAGTTTCCATGGTGTGTCTGATGACCTGTGGCTGAAAAGAGAGCCTCAGGGGTGATCGGGTAACTGTTATCTCATAGAAAGCCGGCAGCCTGGGAACATGGGGATGTGGGAGAGATGTGCTCAGGTGACAGCAGGAATCCATATCTCTGCCTGATCTGGAAATTCATTTCGATGAAGTAAATAAGCCAGGGGAGCAAAGTAGAACTGCGTGAGAAGCAGCTTCTTGTTGCAGTTGGAATCGGTTGGTGAGGCAAGTTTTCACTTTTGGCAAGGACAGTTTGAATATTCTGGTTGATCACTCGAAAGGCTTTGAACCTAGTCCACTGGATGCTTGAAGGGCTAGGATTGGAGTATGAATGGCTCCAGCCTGCTCCCTCTGGCTCCACCCACACCCAGGGAGCCTCCAATCAGTGTACACGCGAGGTGCCCTCCCCAGCCTGAAAGACTAAGCTCTAGTTCCCTGCAAGCAGCAGACCTTGGCCTGTCTTGGGCTTCGGTGTTTTCACATGGAGGAGCGCGACCTGGCTTAGGGAAGGTAGACCAGAAGAGGGGTGTATAGAACCTGGGGATGAGAGGCTCCTATTTGTGTGCAAAGTTCCTGGGCGTTGAAATGTGATCTAGAAGGAGAGAAGCGGCTCCGGATGAGCAAGTCCCTTGACCTCCCGGACTCCTCACCCTAGGAGGAGAGGTGAACCAGGAGAGGGCCAGAACAGGGAAGGATTAAAAAAAAAAAGGGATTCAAGACAGTGGTCCAGTTTCCAGATCTAAGGGAAGTACATTTGATATCAAAGCATGAGCAGGCAGGTTAACTGCAAGAGCTCCTAACTGTCAAGTGAGGGATTGAATAGCAATTCTAGGTAGCTGTTTATTGGAAGGTAAGTCAAGCAAAACTCTCCAAAGGGTTGCCACATGACTCAGAGGAAAGTTGTAGTCTTTGCAGTGGCTCCAAGGCCATGCATGATCTGCCAGCCCTCTCTCCTGTGACCTCCCTGACCTTACCTACCCTCTTCCCCCACTGCCAGCAACTGTGCTCCATCAACACTGGCCTCCTCATTGCCTTTCAAGGGTGCTGGGCATGTTTGCAGCAGCTTTCCCCTCTGTGTGGAATATTCTCTGAGAACTGCCTGTGCTCTCTGTTCAAATGTTCTCCTTCCACTAACCTGATAGGCCTATTTAAAATGGAACCAGGCACTCTGATTCCCCCACCCCTTCTTTCTCCTTCCCTGCCCTACTCCTGATCCCATCCATCACCTAGTAAGTTACTTATTGATTTTTTTTGGTCTGTCTCTCCTCTTGGGAATGTAAGTTTCATAAGGCAGGCTTCAGTCCCCAGGAGAATGTTTGGTATATATTAGTAGTAGGTGCTCAATACATCTTTGTTGAATTAATTAAGTAACTTCTATTAAGTAACAAACAATGAGAGGAATTCCTGAAAAAAAGATTGTCAGTTTCTTAAAATGCATAGGATGTATAATTTCTTAATTTTCTTGCCATATGCAGGGGGATAATATCTAAATATTTAAATGAAGGCTTTTCTTTCTCATCAATTTTCTTGTGGCTTCATAGGTCTCATTTATTGAGCCAGTAGCATTTACTGTCTTCTGAGACTGAAAACTCAAGACCAGAGGAAAAAAGAGTCAAAGAATTCCAGGGGAGGCTCTTGAAATCAATAAAAACCTCTGAGAACAGAACCTAGAAATATTTATTGGATTGTATATATTCTGTCCTTCTCCCTCTTATTTTTTCCCTTTCCCTTTCCTCTGCTGTCTTTTCCTTTCCTCCTCCTTCAGATTTGGAGCAAGGCACTCTGTTAGGACTGCAGGACTCAGAGATGGATGGTGTCAGTTCTCAGGAGTTGACAGTTTGGTGAGGGAGATTTCTGTGGAAAGAAATCATTTCAGCATCATGTGCACACTGCTGTCATGGAAGTATGCCCAGGCGCTGTGGGAATCAAGCTGTTGGAAGATACCTCGATTGGCCAGTGGAGACAGAAGAGGCTGCCAGAGGAGCCCTGGGCACATGGGTGGAATTCTATACAATGGAGACATGGAAGACTATTGAGTTATTGTTGAGGAATTATGAAATCATTTTAGGTCTGAAAGAGTCTGGTTATTTATAAAATTCACTTTTTCAGACCCCTTTCCTACTCATTCTGCATAATTTCCATCTGTCTCTCTCTTTCTATGTACATAATATACACATATGTATATATGCATATCAGTACCACTGGCAAAGGTATTATTAATATGGCTCCTGTAGGAGTAATTTTAGCAACCGCCATTAGCAACCACCAAGACCTTGGCATTGGTGACCTCATTTACTTCTACTAACACACCAAAGCAGAAGAAACCAACACCACCCTCATTTTATAGTTAAGGAAACCACAGCACCATGAATACATAACACACAGTGATACCATTATTTGAGTCTTTCTGATTTTGATTGTCCATGTGTTCTTCTGCATCACCTGTATGTGTCAAAAATATGTTTATATCCTAAGATGTAGGACAAACATGTATGTGAAAATATGCTGCTGAAAAAGTGGCAGAATGAACAAGCAGCAAATGTGTGCATTCTGGAGAAGCAGTAGCTGTAAGAAACCCCCAAGACTGAAGAGGACTTGTTGACTGCTGCCTGTATCTTAAATGCCATGAACTTTCTTATGCCTTCCTTTTATGAGCAGAAACATCTGCTTTATAATAATGTTCACTTTCCTTACAGGAGAGTATTTAAATGAAGTTATCAAAATTTTACTTGATGATTTTAGAGAATTTTAGTGCTCAGAGAGGTAAAGAAATGGGGGCAGGTTCCCGTGCTGGCCTGGTATGGTGGGAATTCCTTTGCAGTTCTGTCAATGAGATTTAATCATGTTATCTAGGTACCTCAGTGTTTCTGTTCTAATGTCTTATTCCTGTTCAATTGTGTTAATGGGTAGTGGTTTTAGATATTTTGCAGTGTTTCCCATGGTACTTTGTGCTAGCCAGAAAGCTCTAAGGACACATGCTCTTTGCAATTAATGTTTCCCAAAACTTTGTAATTCACATAACTCTTTGATAACCAGATAGTGATTCCTACTCATGGTGTTTAATGTTTCAGATGATCTCCAGTTATCTGCAGGAATGTAAGGAATTTAACATTTTCTAATAAAATGTATTATAATTTATTATTATTTTTAACTTGGAATGAATTACCTGTACATAGCTGAAAAGCTCAGTGGAGGTTTCCATTTCCATTTCCATACTCAGTGGAGTATCCATTTTTGCTTTAATTACAAGCAACCTTGGCCACTATTTAAAGTTCTCATTGCTGCTTGCACCACTGTATATCTGCAGCTATGTGATATTAATTTTTAATGAGAACCTGAAATCTAGGACTATGCTCACTGGTTTTTATTGTATGTGTCTTTGGGAGTTTCCATTCTGAATAGAGTTGTTGACTAAATACTAGTCTTATAATCCATTGATGAAATCAAGATAAATGCATTAGCCCCATTCTAAAATTTTCTTCAGTTCTATCCCACTCAGTTCTCTGCTTTGGCCTTTATATATGGGTGTATTTAACTGAAATAACTGAAGTTTCCTATTCCCTCATTGTTTTACTTGTAACAATAATATGCTCATCAAGATTATGTAATAAAGGGGTTCTCTGGTGACAGCACTAGGTTGGGTATTATCTTGGAGGAAAGAAAGAGTTTTTACAGTTAAATCTGAATATTATAAGAGCAGATATAAAAATAAAATGTGAAATTCTTAAGCATAAGGATCATTTATGTCTCATTCACAGTTGGATCCCATATATGTGACACATATTAGGTGCTCAAAATGCTTGAAAGAATGACTCACTTATAAAAATGGCATTTATTTATTTTTTGCATGTTTTTACTAATATTTTAATTAATTAATTTAATTTCTTTACAATATTGTGATGGCTTTTGCCATATATCGACATGAATCACCCATGGGTGCATATGTCCCCCCATCCTGAAACCCCTCCCGCCTCCCTCCCTACCTCATTCCTCTGAGTTGTCCCAGGGCACTGGCTTTTGAGTGCCCTGCTTCATGCATAGAACTTGCACTGGTCATCTATTTTGCATATAGTAATACACATGTTTCAATGCTATTCTCTCAAATCATCCCACCCTCCCCTTCTCCCACATAGTCCAAAAGTCTGTTCTTTACATCTGTGTCTCTCTTGCTGCCTTGCATATAGGATTGTCATTCAGATCAGATTAGATCAGTCGCTCAGTCGTGTCCGACTCTTTGCGACCCCATGAATCGCAGCACGCCAGGCCTCCCTGTCCCTCACCAACTCCCGGAGTTCACTCAGCCTCACGTCCATCGAGTCAGTGATGCCATCCAGCCATCTCATCCTCTGTCGTCCCCTTCTCCCCCTGCCCCCAATCCCTCCCAACATCAGTCTTTTCCAATGAGTCAACTCTTTGCATGAGGTGGCCGAAGTACTGGAGTTTCAGCTTTAGCATCATTCCTTCCAAAGAAATCCCAGGGCTGATCTCCTTCAGAATGGACTGGTTGGATCTCCTTGCAGTCCAAGGGACTCTCAAGAGTCTTCTCCAACACCAAATTCCATATATATACATTAATATACTGTATTGGTGTTTCTCTTTCTGAATTAGTTCACTCTGTATAATAGGCTTCAGTTTTGTTCACCTCATTAGAACGGACTCAAATGCATTCTTTTTTTATAGCTGAGTAATATTCCACTCTGTATATATACCACAGCTTCCTTATCCATTCGTCTGCTGATGGACATCTAGGTTGCTTCCATGTCCTAGCTATTGTAAACAGCACTGCAATGAACATTGGGATACATCTGTCTTTTTCAATTCTGGTTTCCTTGGTTTATATGCCCAGCAGTGGGATTGCTGGGTCATATGGCTATTCTATTTCCAGTTTTTTAAGGAATATCCATACTGTTCTCCATAGTGGCTGTACCAGTTTGCATTCCCACCAGCAGCGAAAGAGGATTCTCTTTTCACCATACCCTCTCCAGCATTTATTGTTTGTAGACTTTTTGATGGCCATTCTGACCAGCATGAGATACCTCATTGTGGTTTTGATAAAAATGGCATTTAGCATGATGCTGGCCATGTGGTAAATTTTCAGAAGCTACTTATTGATCTAGTATGAACCTTGGGCCCTCACGCAAGGGAAACTGGACTAACTTCCTAAGTCTTGGATGTGGCATGACTGCCAGTGGGGAATCACATAAATTTTCTTCCTCTCCTTCTTCCTATCTGCTCCATTTATTATCATCCTTCTGTTGCTGCCAGCTAATCCAAAATCCTGTATGATTCACTACCATAGGCGAATATGTTTCAAAGTCACTTCTTAGAGTAAAACCTTGAACTTCCTCTCATAGTATATTTGAAATTTACATCTCAAAACTCACTGCAAAATTTCTGACTCCTTCAATTCTGGACTCTGTCTACTGCCTAAAATAGTGTGAGTGCTAAAAATACATGCACTCTGCCCCAAAGAGTTTACTATGTTCTCAGTAGAAACTTTAAACTTTCCCTTAAAAGTTAGATAAATTTGGCTCGATGGCAAAAGCAAATTTATTTAAAAACTGTTTTTATACTTGTTTCATAATAGTAACATTTTATCTTTTTTACAGTGATTTATAGGCACTGGAGCAGAACAGGGGAGTCATGGAAAAAAGCAATTAACGAATAAAGGAAGAAAGTACCAATAGTGAACAGGAAAAAAATCTTCTGAAAGCTAAAGAAGAGAGAATAATTGATGGTTCCATTTTAGCTTAATGTTATTTCTGGATCTCTTTTATAATGTGTTATTTACTGAATAGTTTATAGTTGACAGAAAATAAACAGCATTTGCAATATAATGTCTTTAGCTCTGCCATCCACTTGCTCATCCCCCTTGCCTGTCAAGCCGGAACTTCCACCAAGATCTGTCAAAGTCTCCTGTGATGGAGTCTGTTTTTAATAAGCCCAGCACTATAATTACCTTATTGCGAAGTTAAAACCAAATGACACTTATGATGAAGGTTTCAAGGCTAAACAGTACTCAGTGAAGCACACCAACTGTCAGACCGGAAATAGTGGCTGGAGAATTTGTTTATTGCTTGACGAGGGTCACTTCATTTGTACTTGGAAACTTTAACAGCTACAACAGGTAAAGATAGAAAAAGAATGTGTGTCCTCGAAAATAACTTAGAAAGATATACTTATTCATAGATTTTGGGGAAGATTAATTAGTGGGCTTCTGTGCTCAGGAACAACTATACTAGGTATTTCTGTAAATATTTTCAACTTAAAATTCCCTAATGATCCAAAGAGTTAAAGCATTGTCCGAATTTTGTAAGTGAGGAATCTGAGTCTTTGCGAGTTTTAAAACTGTGGGCTTGAGGCTACCCAGCTGGTAAGTGATCAAGCAAGGCCATGAACCCAATCTAGATGATTCAGAGTTCAATGCAGCTGACCCTTAACATTATAGCTGCCATAAGCTCAGGTGTTTGGTCTAACATGGCCCAGATCGTGGTCTGGATGGAAATGGGATGCAGGTTAGACATGTCCTCATACTAAGTTACCAAAAACTAAGGAGGTAAGAGACACTTAGATGAAAGATTATCCTGTATTTTGTGACAAAGATCCATCTCTATTTTATACTGTTTGAAGCTTTACTTTTCTGTGACAATCACAAGCAACTGTGAATTGATATGTCAGTGAATGCTGCATCACACATAGCATCTTTCACTGAAGAAGCTCTGGAAATAAATGGAGTCTTGCCCTCCTCTTAACATGTGTGGATGACAATGATAGAATGTATGTCTGAAAGCTTAAGAACATCATTTTTATTTAATGGATAATACAAGATGGATCGTCAAGTCATCTGGCTCATTCAGAGCCACCAGGCTACTAAATCTGGAATCCCTTTTCTCTATCTAGTATCGCAAAGCAGAAAGATGGGACTTCATTTCTAGTCTTCTCTTAAATTACTTCTGGGCAATGGTAAAAGCATCAGACTCTTTCTAGTTCACTTGAGGGTTAGTGTTGCACCAACCTCAAAAATCTCTCCAGTGGCACAGCTGGGAAGAAGAGTGCCCTATAGTGGCTGTGCTTTGCAATGCAGTGTTAACCTTGGTGCCACCAGACCTGTAAGCAATTTACTAAGCAAGTAGGGTATTTCTATTCTCTGGACTAACTAACCCCTAGAAGGGCAGGGGTTTAAAAGGATGAATGGATGAAGTGGAAAAATAACTTAAATATTTGACTCAGTCACAGGTTTATAAAATCTGTGTGAAAGAAAGGTATATTACAGGCTATGGGAGTTAACATTCAATCATTGCCATGCTATATTGGCAAAGATGGAAACTGTTGAAATTGAACTGTTGTCTCTTGGACGGCATCTTTGTGCAGTGCCTGGAAATGTCTTCAGCTGAGCCATCAAATACCATGCAGCCTACAAAGCTCAGTGAGGGAGTCAGATAACATGTGGGTTGTTGGAAAGCTGGAACCCTGACTTACTAAGCAGAATACTTACTCTTCCCCAGCCCTCCTCCTCCCCCAGTAGTGGGTTGCTTCTCAGCCTGGGTTGGGGAGAGGGTCTGGGGATTGGAGTGATCACTGAGGGACTTCAGGGTTGTTTCATTTGTTCTTAGTAGCCATGAAAGGGGGATCTGGCCCTCAATTTTCTGCACATTTCTTTAAAAGGAAGAGTATTTGACGTCTCTGTCATTGCCATTGTCTTCATGCTACCACTTCTGAGGCAACAGTCTAAGTCTTCTCTCAGCATTTTGCTGTATTCACATGCCTTACTCAGAAGCTGTAAGGTTTTCTATCATTTCTATTAAGAATACTAGTACTGTATCTACAACCTTTAGACCTGATAGCTTTTCATGTTTCACTACTACCTCTAGTCACATACAATCACTTTGTAATATTAAAATTGCTCATGGCTAGACCAAATGTGTACCTCATGTGAATAGGATGGAGTTAGTTTAGAAGGACAAACATTGGCAGGGAGCTCATGGGGCTATATTCCAGCCTAGTGTCAGAGGGAGGGATTCCTTTTGTTGGTGTTTAGTTGCTAAGTCATATCTGACTCTTTTGTGACCCCATGGATGGTAGCCTGGCTCCTCTGCCTATGGGATTTCCCAGGCAAGAATATTGGAATGTGTTGCCATTTTTTTCTCTAGGGGATCTTCTGACCCAGGGATTAAACCCATGTCTCCTACATTGCCAGGTGGGTTCTTTACTAATGAACCACCAAAGTTTCTAACTCATGCCCTTCACTTGGATCTAAAAATAATCAAATAATTTTGTGTGTTATTTCCATCTCCAACATCCAGACCAGGGTACAACAATGAAAGTGAAGAAAGTGTTAGTTGCTCAGTCATGTCTGACTCTTTGTGACCCCATGGACTGTAGTCTGCCAGACCCCCCTGTCCATGGAATTTTCCAGGCAAGAATACTGAAGCCATTTTCTACTCCAGGGGTTCTTCCCAATCTAGGGATCAAACCAGGGTCTTCTGTATTGCAGGCATATTTTTTATCATCTGAGTCACCAGGGAAGCTGGTACAACAGTAAAACAATAAAAAACATTTATGCAAGAGTATGTTATGAGAAATAAGCTACACCAAGGGCCGGAAATGAGCAGGATTCAAAAAGAGCTGTTGTGAGTTTGAATTGCCTGGGAGAGGTTACCAGTAAGAGTTAAGAGCGTGACTTGAGATACAGAGTGGCATAGCAGGCCAGATCTTCTGTCTGGTAGGGCCACGGAATAAGGAGCAGATGCCTGGAACTAGGGAGGCACTATCCTGCAATGTCTGGATTCAATTCTTAAACTGTAATAGTAATGGGTGTATAATTGCTATTACAAAGATTACGAAGGTCACTTAATACCTCTACATTGATGCATTTGACTTAAATTTATGAACACCATTTTTAGTGTTTATAGTGAACAATGTTTCTTAGTCATATCAGAATCATCTTGAGTGTTTAAAAAGGTACTTCTGGGCCCTTTCCCTCTTTCTGACTCTCACTCTCTTAGGATGGGGCTTAGGATTCTGCATTTAAGATAACCTCTAGAGAAGAATGCTGTCCTCTCTAAAGTTGGTGAATCACTGGTAAAGAAGAAACTGAAAGTCCATGTGCATTTATAATAGGACTTAGGGATATGTTATTGGGTAGTTGAAATCTTGTCACGTGAGGGCTGTTGCTGATACGTGGCTTTTCCTGCATCTGAGAGATATCATTTTGCTGCTTCAGGCAGAGCCTCATGGAATGGAGTCCTCATGGGTTTGGAGCCTGGACCTCAACTTTGCATATGCAGAAATTAAATGGGATATATTTACCTGCAGAGAGGCTGACTCTTGTTAGTACATTTGCAGGGGACTTGCTGATTAACAGAATGCTGCTTTATTAAATTGTTATAGAAGTTATGTCTGACTCAGGAACCATGACCACACTGGTAGGCCCTCAGGAGAGACAATATATGGCAACAGGTGACTCAGTGAACAAAGAGTTATCGAAGTGCTTTGAAACTGAGTACTAGTCTCCTTCTCTGTCCAAACTGGACTTTTCTTGAGCATCTCATTCCTGGTGCTCTCTTCATGTATTATGTGGCTGTTCACAAAGTTAACACTTAAGAGAGCTATTGAATGAACAAGTGATTCTAAAGCAAGGGGATCAGATAATCATAAGGCACATCTGCAGTAATCTAGGCCAGTAGTATGGATCATTGTTCTGTGCATCAGGGATATTTCTGCCTATGAAAAGAGATGCTCTATCCTGGGCACCCGTGGAAACTGACAAATTCTTAGTTCAAGATCTCCCTTACTTTAACTGTCTCTGCAGACCCCTGCTCTGTGTTCTATATTTAAATATGTAACTCTATCTCATATGGTCAAGGTAAATTCTGAGTAGATACTCCTTTGTTGATTTGTTTAATAGTTTATATGTCAGTTATTTGCCTGATGTCAACCTTGACCACCTTATTAAATTGAGAACAACAATGGACATGAGTTTGAGCAAGCTCCGGGAGTTGGTGATGGACAGGGGAGCCTGGCATGCCACAGTCCATGGGGCTGCAAAGAGTCAGCCACGGATGAGCGGCTGAACTGAACTGATGGTAATCTTATTTAAATAACCATTCTTTTTGGGGGACTTTTTAATTTCTCACTTCAGAGAATGTAACATTTTCGGCCTTGTTTTCATATTCTGAAACATTTTAAAATTATTTTTTAATGTGGACCATTCTTTAAAATTTATTAATTATTATAATTTTGCTTCTGTTTTATATTTTGGTTTGTTGGCTGCAAGGTATGTGGGATCTTAGCTCCCTGACTAGGGATCGAATCTGCACACGTTGCATTGGAAGTGGTTAAGCAGAGTCTTAACCACTTGACTGTCAAGGAAGTTCCTTTGAACTTCATAGTTTGTTATATTCTCTTATAACAAATTGTTTCTAGTGTTTTTGATGAACAGTTAACTTGTGCAGAGGTTTTAAAATAAGATTTACCAATGACAGATGCACAGGAATAGTTATGATAATTTTAAGGTAGGGAAACAGTTGAGTTATTCAAAAGGACAGTGCATGTTCTATTTCAAATTAACTCTTGTGTTTTTATACATAGGGAAATTTCTCACTAGTCTGAAATCCCGACAGTGAAACCCTCTTAAAGTCATGAAAACCTCCTTATCTGGTTGATTCTTCTAGAGATGATACCTTTCACATATACTTGAAAACACTTACTAAGGTTTGACACTATGGTCTGCCTTCCAATATCCTCTTCATTGCCTAGACTCATCTAGAAGACTTTGAAGAATGAAAAGTCTGAAGAGGAACTTCTTCAAGAAAAGAAATTTTCATTGCTGATAAATTGATAAGATCTTTAAAGCATGTCATATACATAAAAAATTTTAAAAATGACCAAACATCTATCTGTCTCTTAGGCAAGCAGAGAGTTCTTGTCTTTTTTTTTTTTTTTTTCATTTAATAACAGCAAGATGTCACCAGCTCACAATTTCTAGTGGTTTGGACTAGAGAATGGGAAGTGCATGTGTGTATGTGTAAAATAATAAATAAAACATTAAAACATTGAAACTCAATGAGGCTACTGCATATAATGTAATATCTTGTCAGAGTAGTAAAAGAGCAAGATTATCATTTTCTTTACCTGTTGGTAAATAGGTGCGTTATAGTAAAGAACACAAGCATCTTTTTTAAAATCAAAATAAGGTATAAAAAACAGATTCTCAAAATTTCAATTTTCTTATTCCTTTTTAAAAAAAATATATATTTATTTTAATTGGAGGCTAATTACTTTACAATATTCTATTGGTTTTGCTATACATTGACATGAATCTGCCACAGGTGTACATGTGTTTCCCATCCTGAACCCCCCTCCCACCTTCCTCCCCATCCTATCCTTCTGGGTCATCCCAGTGCACCAGCTCCGAGCATCCTGTATCATGCATCGAACCTGGACTGGCGATTCATTTCACATATGATAATATACACATTTCAATGCCATTCTCCCAAATCATCCCACCCTCTCCCTCTCCCACAGAGTCCAAAAGACAGTTCTATACATCTGTGTCTCTTTTGCTGTCTCACGTACAGGGTTATTGTTACCATCTTTCTAAATTCCATATTTATGCGTTAGTATACTGTGTTGGTGTTTTTCTTTCTGGCTTACTTCACTCTGTATAATAGGCTTCAGTTTAATCCACCTCATTAGAACTGATTCAAATGTATTCTTTTTAATGGCTGAGTAATACTCCATTGTGTATATGTACCACAGCTTTCTTATCCATTCATCTGCTGATGGACATCTAGGTTGCTTCCATGTCCTGGCTATTATAAACAGTGCTACGATGAACATTGGGGTACATGTGTCTCTTTCCATTCTGGTTTCCTCGGTGTGTATGCCTAGCAGTGGGATTGCTGGGTTGTATGGCAGTTATATTTCCAGTTTTTTAAGAAACCTCCACACTGTTCTCCATAGTGGCTGTACTAGTTTGCATTCCCACCAACAATGTAAGAGGGTTCCCTTTTCTCCACACCCTCTCCAGCATTTATTGCTTGTAGACTTTGGGATTGCAGCCATTCTGACTGGCGTGAAATGGTACCTCATTGTGGTTTTGATTTGCATTTCTCTGATAATGAGTGATGTTGAGCATCTTTTCATGTGTTTGTTAGCCATCTGTATGTCTCCTTTGGAGACATGTCCGTTTAGTTCTTTGGCCCATTATTTGATTGGGTCATTTATTTTTCTGGAATTGAGCTGCAGGAGCTGCTTGTATATTTTTGAGATTAATTCTTTGTCAGTTGCTTTGTTTGCTATTATTTTCTCCCATTCTGAAGGCTGTCTTTTCACCTTGGTTATAGTTTCCTTTGTTGTGCAGAAGCTTTTAATTTTAATTAGGTCCCATTTGTTTATTTTTGCTTTTATTTCCAGTATTCTGGGAGGTGGGTCATAGAGGATCCTGTTGTGATGTATGTTGGAGAGTGTTTTGCCTGTGTTCTTCTCTAGGAGTTGTATAGTTTCTGGTCTTATGTTTAGATCTTTAATCCATTTTGAGTTTATTTTTGTGTATGGTGTTGGAAAATGTTCTAGTTTCATTCTTTTAGAAGTGGTTGACCAGTTTTCCCAGCACCACTTGTTAAAGAGATTGTCTTTAATCCATTGTATATTCTTGCCTCCTTTGTCAAAGATAAGGTGTCCATATGTGCGTGGATTTATCTCTGGGCTTTCTATTTTGTTCCATTGATCTATATTTCTGTCTCTGTGCCAGTACCATACTGTCTTGATGACTGTGGCTTTGTAGTAGAGCCTGAAGTCAGGCAGGTTGATTCCTCCAGTTCCATTCTTCTTTCTCAAGATTGCTTTGGCTATTCAAGGTTTTTTGTATTTCCATACAAATTGTGAAATTATTTGTTCTAGCTCTGTGAAGAATACCGTTGGTAGCTTGATAGGGATTGCATTGAATTGAGATTGATTGAGATTGCTTTGGGTAGTATACTCATTTTCACTATATTGATTCTTCCGATCCATGAACATGGTATATTTCTCCATCTGTTAGTGTCCTCTTTACTTTCTAATAAGAGAAAAATATAAGAATAATTTTTGTCCAGATTTCTTTAGGGAATATTGACTTCCTTTTTCCTCTTTTGACTGTGATTTAGCCAATCAAAAACATAAAAATGCTAGTTCAGAAAGTGATGATGTGCATAATATGCCAGACTAGTAGTGATGATTAACCAAAAAAAAAAAAAAGATTTTCCTCTACAATAGAGTTAATTGTGTTTTTCTTTTCCCGTGATGGTTTTGTAAATTATTGGATTTCCTTATTAGATGTTATACAGTAAATTGTTAGATGCACTTGTCAGGAAGTGACTTATTATGTATACTTATCACTGAAAAATATACCAAATAGCATGTTGGGAAACATTTATTGAAGGAGCATCTATAATCTATTAGTGCTGTTTTTTAAAGAAGAAAAGAATCCAAATATACTTTCATGGTTTGCCTTTGTTTGCAAGTCTATTAAGAGCTAAATATTTCAGCTGCCCACAACTTGGTAGGTGATTGCAATTAAGGGTAGCATTGAAATACTATAATTTCATAAATACCTGTTAAGCAGCAGGAATTTACTGAGCTTTTATTAGATGCCTGGCTTAGTAAAGTCTTTTTCATGTGGAGGAGGAAGGTGAGTTTCAGAAAGAACTGAATGAATTGAAAATAAACTGCACATCCCAAAGTATTCTTGGAATTCTGTAGGTGGAAATTAGTATCAAAACTCTCCTGAAAATCCTTGCTATGTGGAAAGTCCCTGGACTATGCTTTTGTTTGTCTCAGAGAAGCTCCATGAAAGTATGTTTTCTTTTGTGAATCTGTTCAGAGAGACACCAAGAAGCATCCTCCTCCTCCTGGTGAGGAGGATCTGGAGTTAGAATTGAAATATATCCTGGCTGAAAATGCCCTAATTCTTTTAAAGCTAACTCAGCTTATTAAATGCCAGAGTTCTCACTCACTTGGTAAAAAACAATTAATGATGAATGCTGAGCCTCAATTGGCACTTTATATCTAAACAAAATTCACTCTGTTGGTGACTGCTTTTTCAATCCCTATTTCTGATTAGTTAATAAGTTCCTTGACATTGTTACAAAAATTAATGGAGCTGGATTTCTGATGATGTTACCCATAATGGAAAGTATGATATCTTGACTATGGAACTTCAGGGACAGGAATATTCAGTGTGTGCTTTGGGCAATCACAGAGGTGTGCTGAGATAGATTGTCAGCAAAGTTCTGAAATGTGGGCATGGTTTTGGAAAGACTGAGCAGGGTAGACATACTGGGGGCAAGAGTAGCAGAGGTAAAAGCATAGAGCTGGGAATGTGAATTGTGTGTGTGTGTATAAATGAACATGATAGGAAGAGACAGTTTCCAGCGACTGCAGAGACTATGCAAGTTGACATTCTATGGTAGAAAGCTTTGAGGGCTTATAAGAGAAGATTGTATTCAACAAGGTAGGCAAAAAAATTGCCTTGTAAATTACTGAAGGAGAGAAGGCCATGAAGAATGTTCTGGCCTAATGATTGGAACAGAAGGGGAGAGATGGAAGTCAGTTTTATTATTAGAATAGATACCCAATTAGTGGGCCTCCCCCAGTATTTGAATAGCTTTAATTCTGTTTTCTCTTTCACTTACTTAGTACAAATGAAACCCCCTGACCAGCTGTCTGGCCCCATAGTCTTCCCGCCCTGCCTCAGTGCTGTCTGGGAGGGACTTTTTTGGTAGATGGTTTTAGACACACCAGCATGTGAGTCCAGGCTCTGTCTGCCACCTCCACTCTACCCTATGACAATCATCCCATTGCCCTGTGTTGGACCTGAGGACATGCCACCCATGGTGCTATCTGCCCTTTGGAGAATGGACCCAGGAAGAAGCATATGCAGGTTCCAGCTCAGGGATATTTGGGCACATGGAGTGATATTTAGAGGGTGGAACATAGCTCCAGGTGGCTCATCCCCTTGACCCCAGGCCTTTCTCATTCTTGGAGAGAGGCTTGGCTGGTAGAGGGCCATACAAGAGAGACCCTAGTCAAAAGCCCCTGAATGCTAGTTTTTAAAAGCTCCTAGTGCTGTTTTTCTGGTTAGTGTACTTAGACCTGGAGGCATTATGAGTTATACATAGACATCTCAATCCACCATTTTGTTCTTTTAATAAACATTTACAAAAAAGGGTGCATCTTTGTGAAAAACAAAACTCTAACAAAATATTTTTTTTTCTGAACTTCTCACATCATTTCTTATGATAGGAGGGGCAGAGAGGCAGAGTTAGGCCCTGCCAATCTCCCTTGCATGGTTTTAATATTATTCTTTCACTTATTCAGGAATTTATTGAATGTTTTTCTCTTAAAGCATCTTCAGGGCACTGTACTGAGTAAATACTGCAACTATAAACAAATGTACACAGCTCCTTTTCTCAAGGAACCTATAGTTCAATTGAGAGGCAGACTTTAGGTAAACATTCGAAAGATCATGGTAATTAATGTAATTAATGGCATTTCAGATAATTACAAGAGAAACAACTAAGGGATATGATGATGCTGAAAGGTCAGAGAAGGCTTCCCTGAAGGAGTGACTATTATTGAATAAATTGAGAGGTGAATTTTTTTTACAGGGGACACAGCTGTTGCTAAGACTGGAGGAATACTGGCTATTCAAGGAATCACAGGAATGCAAAATGGAGAGAAAACGATGCAGAGTGACAGTAGTTAGACAGCAAGCTGAAAGTGCAGATGATTTAAGGAACATGGAAGTCCTTTAAAGGTTTTTACCCTGAAAGCAATAGTAAGCCATGGAAATACTTATTTAAAGGGGATAGGATAGTGTGCTCAGACTGTATATTTAAAATCTCCCTCTGGCCTCATTGAGGAAAACATCTTACCGGGGAGATGGGTCACTTGAGGAGGTCAACTAAGAGGCTGTTGGTAGTAGTAAGGAAAAGATAATTATAGCTTGGATGAGAAGTGATGATAATGGACAAGGGGAGAAGTATATGGATTTGAAAACTATTTAAGAGGTAAAATTAATCAGACTTCAAGAGGGAGATTCCAAAGGTGATTCTCAAGGATCAACCCTAGGATTTCTCTTTGTAAACATTTATAGTGGCTGGTAGACCAGAAGGGAGATTTCCCGGATAGCTCAGCTGGTAAAGAATCTGCCTGCAGTGCAGTAGACCCTGGTTCGATTCCTGGGTTGGGAAGTTCACCTGTGAAGGGATAGGCTACCCATTCCTGTATTCTTGGGCTTCCCTGGTGGCTCAGATGGTAAAGAATCTGCCTGCAATGCTGGAGACCTGGGTTTGATCCCTGGGTTAGGAAGATCCCCTGGAGGAGGGCATGGCAACCGACTCCCTGATTCTGGCCTGGAGAATCCCATGGACAGAGGAGCCTGGCGGGCTACATTCCATGGAGTCGCAAAGAGTCAGACATGACTGAGCGATTAAGCACAGTACAGGACAGATCAGAAGGCCTACAAATAATGATGACCAAATAAATATGAACTAGAGGGGAAAGGAAGAAAGCCAGGGGAGTGTGTTCCAGAGATGAAAGGAAGATAACTTTCACGAAGAATGTTTCTGAAATAGCAAATACAATAAAGAGTAAGAAATATTCTTTGGACTTAACAATGTGGAGATCATTGGTAACCATAGTAAATATTGTTTTGGTAGAGCAATGGGGGCAGAAGCTGAAATTAGTGGGTCAAGAGGAAATGGATAACGTAAATATGGATAATTCCAGATTTGGCTGAGAAATGAATATGAGATAAAGGTCTATATGGGCATGAAAGAGTTTAAAAAAATTTTTTTAAATATTAAAAATATTGAACCACTTGAGGATGTTTAAATTTTCTTGGAGCAAGTCCCAAGAGAGGGGAAGTAATTGAATATACTAGAGGAAGAGTGCTCTCCTTACTGCAGCATCCACCAGTAGTCATTGTGTCATCAAAACTTTCTGTTCTCTGGAAAAATTCTGAGGGTAAGAATTGAGAGCTTTGAAGCAACAGCAGTAAGATTAGGAACTTTGCTAGGGCAGGAAATACATCAAGGAAAAGAGTGACAGCTCTGATACTTGAAGGACTGATTTAGAATTCAGACATTGTTTTGCAGCAGCAGAGCCTGTGATTATGCTGGGTGGGAACGTGACTTATATAGACCTTTTTCATAGAGCCTTTCATTCCTTGGGGTTCCCGGAACATTGTGACTGTAAGTATCTGTGCTAGTTTATGAAGCTTGACTTACTCCATTGAAATCACAGGAAGAATGTTATTTGATTTATGAAAGGAGTTAGCCAGCCATTCACCTAATTTTGAAACAGTTACAGGAATAGGAGGAAAGAAAAGAGATATTGAACCAGAACTGTACAACTTGCTAGTTATAGAGATGCCTAAGGAAGATAAAGATTTTTTAATATTTAGAGTCATAATTCATTCAAATGATGTTAAGAAATCAGTTTTCAAGACAATACAAAGTCACTGATATAGACAAACTTCAAGCGGATTTTTTTTAAAAAAAGTTTGACCTGTAGAATAATATGGAAACCTTAGTTACTTTAAGTCCTTCTTGAAATGAGAAAGGGTATGAAATGTTAAAAGAAATGTATCTTTTTTCTATTAAGTTCATGAAATTATTAAAGCAAACCAGTAGCATTTCTACTTAATAAACTGTATGATGTAGTTGTGTAGCAATGGTAGTAACTGTGCATTTGTTATCTCACAGTTTTGTGAGACAGAAGTTGGGTATGAGTTAGCTAGGTTTACTGCTCAGGGACTCACAAAATTGACATGAAGGTTTTGGCCAGAGTTGTGATCTTATCTGGAGCTTGGGGTCCTTGTCCAAGCATCTCCTGGTTGTAGTTATAGGACTGAGATCCTGCTTTGTTGCTGGCTGTCTGCTGGGGTGACTCTCAGCTCCTCAAGTTTGCCTGCCATTCCTGGCCATGTGGCCATTTCCATAATATGGCAGTTTGTTCCTTCAAGGCCTTCAGAAAAGAATCTGCTCCAGCTTTGAATCTCTCTGATTCCTTTTATCTCTGTGCCCTAGACCCTCTTTTTAAAGGGGTCTCATTTGATTAGGCTAGATTAGACTCACCCACACTTAGTGAAAGTCACTCAGTCATGTCTGACTCTTTGAAACCCCATGGACTATACACAGTCCATTGAATTCTCCAGTGGGTAGCTGTTCTCTTCTCCAGGGGATCTTCCCAACCCAGGGATCAAACCCAGGCCTCCTGTATTTCAGGGGGATTCTTCACCAGCTAAGCCACCAGGGAAGCCCAAGGATACTGGAGTGGGTAGCCTATATCTTCTCCAGGGGATCTTCCTGATCCAGGAGTTGAACCAGGGTTTCCTGCATGATAGGCAGATTCTTTACCACCTGATCTACCAGGGAAGGTCCACTAATACTCAAGAGGAGGGGATTATATAAGGTGTGCGTATGGGGCCGCAAGAATTTTTGGTACCATTTTAGAATTGTGTCTTCCACAAATGGCTCAAATTGCATAGACGTTAATAGACTGTACACAGAGGTAAGCAGGATTAAGGAAGCACAGTAGGAATGATGAAGCTGCCTGAGAATAGCAACAGCAGGATATTGTTATCAGAGCCTGGTGAGAGTTTGGGACTGTAGGGGACGTCTATGGCCTTGTGAGAAGGCAGCTACTGCCAGAGTCTTAGACTGAAGCAGAGAATTAACAGAGAAGAATCCCCTACTTCTGTTTTCCTGCCTTCTAATCTCCTGTGTATGGCTTCCATGGGTGAAACTGAGCTTGAAACTGAGGGCTCCAAACCTGGATCAAGCAGTCCACAGAGGTCAGCCTTGCAGAGCCCAGAGAGGCAGAGAAGATAAGTGAATTGACCATCACAATGCTCAAGAAATGGTAATTGTTATTGTTAAGGGATCTCTGGTTTATGAGCATATCCATAAGTCTAGAACGATAAAGGACCAATCTCCCCTGTCAACATTCTAAGTGTTTCTGATAGGTGGGTGATGACATAAATGTGGGAGAATGAAACTGGCCAATTTATTGTGAGTAGAGATGGAATAATGAGCTAACCTTAGCATGTTCCTTTGTCTGGAGGAGATCATTGATATGTATTTGTAGCAACTGCCAAGGTAATGATGAAATTGTAAAAGTTGTTAATGAATAGGAAATTATTTCATAAATATGTGCCAAATGAACAGAATGCTAACTCACACTAGTGAAAGCAAAATTCACTCAGTCATGTCTGACTCTTTGTGACTCCATGCACTACACAGTCCATGGTATTCTCCATGCCAGAACACTGGAGTGAGTAGCTGTTCCCTTCTCCAGGGGATCTTCCTAACCCAGGAACTGAATGCATGTCTCACACATTGCAGGCGGATTCTTTACCATCTGAGTCACTCACATCAGTACTTAAAAAAAAAAAAAAAAAAACTCATTGATATTAGAAAAAAAGAATTTAGTGGATCCTACTGACAAATTTTGTGCTACAGTAGGGAGTGAACTTGTTCAAAGGAGGGAGGCAAAAGAGTGTGTCCTTTTTGAATTCCATTGACTGAACTAATTGCATTTACTATGTCCATAAACAATGGCTTATGAAAACTAACTTTGGAATCAAAATTATAATTCCTACAATGATCACATTGAACCCATAGCTATCCAGTGAGAACACTGAAAGTCAAGATTAGTCTTGTTTATGAATTCCTTCAGTTGAGTTCAGTTGCTCAGTCGTGTCCAGTTCTTTGCGACCCCATGGACTGCAGCACGCCAGGTTTCCCTGTCTATCCCAACTCCTGGAGCTTGCTCGAACTCATGTCCATCGAGTCGGTGATGCCATCCAACCAGCTCATCCTCTGTTGTCCCCTTCTCCTTCAGTTGCCATAGTAAAAGAAATAGCATCTCTAATAAACTTTTCAGCACCAGGATTTTAAAATTTATAGTTATCCTTCCTCTGGCAGAATTTATTTTTTCATCTTAATGTGTAAACAACAAAGCATTTGTTTTTATTTGAAAGTCTAATTTTTATTTATTTTAATTTTTAAAATTAATTACTTAAAATGTTAAATAAGCGTATTTATTTATTGGCTGTGTTGGGTCTTTGTTGCTGCATGAGCGGGGCTACTCTCTGGTTGTGGTGTGCAGGCTTCTGTTGTGCAGGATGGGCTTTCGGGTGCTCGGGCTTCAGCAATTGTGGTGGGCTCAGTGTTGCGGTTCCCAGGCTCTAGAGCACAGCCTCAGTATTTGTGGTACATGGCTCTGAAGCATGTGGGATCTTCCCAGACCAGTGATCAAACCCACCATATCTCTTGAATTGACAGGAGGATTCTTCATCCCCGAACCACCAGGGAAACCCCTGAAAGTTATTTTTAAACTCCACTGAGTCTGTGTGTGGGGAGAGAGCAGGAGGGGGGTGCGGTTTGTCAGTTTCTAGCACAGGGATAGTTGAACCTGAAAATTTAACCATGTACATTGAACAGGACAAGGCAGACTCAGATTCTGATTTTTATGTAGGATCTCTGATTATATTTTAGAAATTGAAAATAGAAATTAGAAACCACTTTACCATGGGACTTCTTGTTTAGTATTTCCAAGTTTCTGATTATTCATTGGTGACCAATGAGTTTAGATTTCTAGCCAAATTAATAACACACTTAGTATAGTTAGGAAATAAGAGAATAATACATATTTGACATTTTTCTCCAAATGTGCAAAGTCTGATTTATGAACTTTCAATGTTCCACCACCTGTAATGCTTATTTTTATGTTAATTTTGCATTGAAAAAATTGCCTTAATGTTCTAATTAGCATTTCCATCGTATTTGCTAACATACTTTCATGCTTATCTTATGCAGTGGAGAACTATAGTTAAACATTCCTCTAGGAAAATTCAAAAGTTCTTCATCTGGATACATTTTTCTGATAAATACTATAGCAGGGACCTCAGAAGGAACACTGGTAAGGAATACTGAAGATGGAACGGAAAGTCTGAAGCATGGAGACAGTGTAATATTGTGTTAATTTCATTTTTAATATCAGACTTGGAAATTTTTCTGATATACTTTCTGCTTTGACTGCCTATATCCATTTATATTATTTAAATTGTCCCAGTAAATGTAAAAATTTCTCTCTGAAATGTATGTAGAAGATAGGATTTTACCAATGACCATCTGGTATTGTTTGAGTACCAGTGGAAAATTTGCTCTATTTTTATTAAAAAGACTTAGTCTTTACTTCCTTCATTCTTATGAGTTGTTCAAACCAATCTAAACCTTTCCTTTTCTCTTCAAATTTTCATTATTCTTGGATATCTAGCCTGGATAATAAGAATTTAATTTTATTTCATGATTATTGCTGCTCTATTTTAAATTTTCCCTCAATTTAACTCCAGTTATTTTAGAAACAGTGATCACCTAGGTAGTTAGAATAACCCAGCATTTTATGGTAATGTAACCTACCACTTTATAATTTAACAACTGTATTTTAATATATTTTTAAGAATGAAAACTTTCAAAGTGATGAATGTCACACCTTTGTTAATGACTTGAAAATCATCCAGTATCATTTACTCTTGGCACTTGTTGTTTTCTGTTTCCTTCTTCAGATTTAGTTCTTCACTAAAATAGGCTGGAATCACTCCAGAAGGATGCATTGCATTAGTATAATTGGACAGCTCTCTCTTTGTGAATCGGAAGGAAGGGCAGTAGAAAGCAGCAGTATTTTGTGTCCTTGGAAACACTGTTTGAGGAGCTGCTATTTGGGGAACTTTCTGACCTACTTTGTGCGGTCCAGTGGCCACATAGCTGGTGGAAGCCTTGTTCTGCGTGCCACTTGTGTCATGGATTGGGAGGGTTCACGACCCTTCTGGAGGTGGGATTTATGACCCTCCTGTCCTGGGATCCCAGCCTCATTATACACAATGAGATTTATCTTTAGCCTGTTAGTGGAAAAAATGTGGTCATGTCATAAAATGGAAGTTGTAATCTTTCGAAAACTGAAGGGAAACTGGGTAGCCAGATAATAGAAAATCCATTTTTGTTTTCAGGCTGTTTTACTTCAACAGAAGTAATATGTCTGTGGGTGGTAATGAATTGTAGCCAGCCAGGGTTTAACACTGATGTGCACCACGCAGATTTAGATTCCCTTCATCTTTGTGTAACTGGCTCCCTACACCAGAACTGCAGCATTCCAGATGTGATAGGAATGTGAGTATTTCCATAAAGTACAAATGCTGTTGACTGTTTAGTAACTGTGATGGTGAGTGCTTAGTAATGAACTTCAGTGTTTTCCTGTAATGCTAATTTCTGGAGACACAATAAGCTTAATTGTTTTAGGAAAACTATCTGGGCACATGGTATTTATATTCTGGTGACTGTGAAGTTTAGGTAGACAATTGAATTGGCGAGCCCTGTATTCAATAAATTTGTCTAGGATAAGCTTATTTTGATTAGTGGGCTAAAGCTGTTTTATATTTACGCCCTTGTTGTTTCTGGAATAAATTCTAGGTCAAGGTAACTCAAACTGCTAAATGAATATTTTTTCAGTGAAGTCTTGTAAGTTGGGGACAGTGCTCTTAAATCTTCTTGGCTGAGTTGCCATCCATTGAATTGCTGGGCTGAGATAGGATCAAAGTCATTTTTTATACCTAAAAAAGTTAAGTTTTTATTAAAAAAACAGACTCAATCCAGAGAGTATCTTCAGTCATTGAAAGGGAAGGTCACTATATATTTTTCATTCTTGTAAATTATCAGCTGAAGTATTTGGAACAGTTCTAGAGAAGAAGAAAGTCAGATTTCTTGCTATGAGAAATTACAGCTCATGCTAAAATGCTCTCATGATTTGTGTTTTTAATCAGTTTATTGTTATTATAGTTAATACACCTACTATCTCTGAGGAGTAGGTTAAAATTATTAACCCTACTTTACAAAGCGTGGAATCGAGACACACTCATGTTAAGTGGGGTCGCAAGCTCCCACAGTAACTCACTGACTCAGGGAGGATTAGTCTGGTGTTCATGGGCTGTATTTAGTCCATGAAGTCTTTGATTTACTTGTAATGAATTACACTGTTGCACCCTCTGTTCCTATTTGGAAAAGAAGTACTGACATTTGACCATCTTCCTTTTTTTTTCCTTCTGAGCCATTGAAGATAAACTTATGGTGGTAAAATCCTTTGTAAAAATCTTTTGTAAAATGTGCATATTTTGTGGTTGTAACTTTCAGTTTCATTTTAATGTTAAATACCTTAGACAAATCTGAAAATTAAATTTAAGCCATAGGTACATTTCATCGCTTGGCTTCCCAGTGGTAAAGAATCCACCTGCAGTGCAGGAGACGCAGGAGATACTGGTTCCATCCCTGGCTCAGAAAGACCCCTGGAATAGGAAATAGAAACCCATTCAAGTATTCTTGCCTGGAAAATCCTGTGGACAGAAGAGCCTTGTGGGCTACAGTCCATGGCATTGCAAAAGAGTCAGACATGACTGAGCAACAAAGCATGCATATTTAATTGCTATTCTTTTCATTTCTATATATTTGGATGCAGTTAATCAACAAATATTTATTGAGCACTTACAGATTAAAATTTGTGTTGAGTGATTGTCAGCCACAGACTTTCCTAGTAAGTGTTGTGATATTTTTCTCTCAGGTGAGATATTGACAGTACTTGTAGCAAATTTTGGGTCACAACTCAGCTTTCCTCAGATGGTACTGGATGACTTAGATAAGATCATGGTATAAATTTTCAGCATTGGAGTGCTTAAGAGTGATTAGTTCATTCTCATACCATATTGCTGCTTTCTTCTCTCACTGCACACTTGGAGGCACACCTTACACTTCAGGTACAATTTGTTCTGCTTGATCCTTTACATTCCAAGCTCCAGCCATCTGGAGAAGTACCTTGAAGACGCTCTACTGTCTTCTGTACATGAGTTTCCTTAATCAGGTTACAATACTTTACTCCCTCTGCACCCTCTGTCCCATGTCCCAGGCTGACTCCCTAGCTCTTAACTCCAGTTTTCAAATCTTAGCTTACGTACTAAGATTTAAAGATCAGATCCTGCACAGTATAAACAAAATTTAAATTTGTGGTCTATTTCATAATCCTAAACAGAATCTTCCCTTTTCTTTCTAAGCAATCCTCTATGGAATTATCCTTAGAAACAATTAACCCCAAATCCTTTCTCCAGTTCAGTTCAGTTGCTCAGTTGTGTCCAACTCTTTGCGACCCCATGGACTGCAGCATGCCAGGCTTGTCTGTCCATCACCAACTCCTGCAGCTTGCTTAAACTCCTGTCAATTGAGTTGGTGATGCCATCCAACCATCTCATCTTCTGTCATCCCCTTCTCCTCCTGCCTTCAATCTTTCCCAGCATCAGGGTCTTTTCAGATGAGTCAGTTCTTTGCATCAGGTGGCCAAGGTATTGGAGCTTCAGCTTCAGTAACAGTCCTTCCAATGAACAGTCGGAACTGATTTCCTTTAGGATTGACTGGTTTGATTTCCTTTCAGTCCAAGGCACTCTGAAGAGTCTTCTCCAATACCACAGTTCAAAAGCATCAATTCTTCAGTGATCAGGTTTCTTTATGGTTGAATTCTCACATCCATACATGACCACTGGAAAAGCCATAGTTTTGACTAGATTGACCTTTGTCGGCAGACTAATGTCTCTGCTTTTTAATACGCTGTCTAGGTTGGTCATAGCTTTTTTTTCCAAGGAGCAAGCGTCTTTTAATTTCATGACTGCAGCCACCATCTGCAGTAATTTTGGAGCCCAAGAAAATTAAGCCTGTCACTGTTTCCACTGTTTCCCCATCTATTTGCCATGAAGTAGTGGGACTGGATGGAGAAGGCAATGGCACCCCACTCCAGTACTCTTGACTGGAAAATCCCATGGACGGAGGAGCCTGGAGGCTGCAGTCCATGGGGTGGCTGAGGGTCGGACATGACTGAGCAACTTCACTTTCACTTTTCACTTTCATGCATTGGAGAAGGAAATGGCAACCCACTCCAGTGTTCTTGCCTGGAGAATCCCAGGAACGGGGGAGCCTTGTGGGCTGCCGTCTATGGGGTTGCACAGAGTCGGACATGACTGAAGTGACTTAGCAGTGGCATAGGATGTAGGTAGAGCAGTGTCTTGCAGTTGTTCTGGGAATCCTAAGTTTTACCAAAGCTGCTGTTCTCTCTTCCTAGTGGTTTTGACACCGCCCCCCGCTCCCCCACCAAACCCCCACCATTAAATAAAGAGCTGTCTCAGCTGCCATAACTGCCTTGACTGTGTCCACTGTGGGCCAACCATCCTTAGCATTTATTTGTGAAATCCTTTTGAATCCATTTTGTACTAAATTGGTGGTTTGAACATCAGCTCAGATGAATGAAACTGTCTCTTCCTGATCCACAGAAAAGAGGCCTGAAACTTCTCCTAACTAGGGAGTTTGTTCTCTTGTGGCTTAGCTGGTAAAGAATCCACCTGCAATGCGGGAGACCTGGGTTTGATCCCTGGGTTGGGAAGATCCCTTGGAGAAGGGAAAGGCTACC
>NW_011494746.1:524636-525207 GCF_000754665.1 Bison bison bison | reverse complement strand
TGTGTATATATACCACTGCTTTCTTATCCATTCGTCTGCTGATGGACATCTAGGTTGCTTCCATGTCCTGGCTATTATAAACAGTGCTGTGATGAACATTGGGGTACACATGTCTCTTTCCATTCTGGTTTCCTCAGTGTGTATGCCTAGCAGTGGGATTGCAGGGTCTTATGGCAGTTCTATTTCCAGTTTTTTAAGAAATCTCCACACTGTTCTCCATAGTGGCTGTACTAGTTTGCATTCCCACCAACAGTGTAAGAGGGTTCCCTTTTCTCCACACCCTCTCCAGACTTTATTGCTTATAGATTTTTGGATCGCAGCCATTCTGACTGGTGTGAAATGGTACCTCATAGTGGTTTTGATTTGCATTTCTCTGATAATGAGTGATGTTGAGCATCTTTTCATGTGTTTGTTAGCCATCTGTATGTCTTCTTTGGAGAAATGTCTGTTTAGTTCTTTGGCCCATTTTTTGATTGGGTCATTTATTTTTCTGGAATTGAGCTGCAGGAGTTGCTTGTATATTTTTAAGATTAATTCTTTGTCAGTTGCTTCATTTGCTTATTTATTTTCT
>NW_011494746.1:520005-524536 GCF_000754665.1 Bison bison bison | reverse complement strand
TTTATTTTTGCTTTTATTCCCAATATTCTGGGAGGTGGGTCATAGAGGATCCTGCTGTGATTTATGTTGGAGAGTGTTTTGCCTATGTTCTCCTCTAGGAGTTTTATAATTTCTGGTCTTACATTTAGATCTTTAATCCATTTTGGGTTTATTTTTGTGTATGGTGTTAGAAAGTGTTCTAGTTTCATTCTTTTACAAGTGGTTGACCAGTTTTCCCAGCACCACTTGTTCAAGAGATTGTCTTTTCTCCATTTAAGCCGACTTTTTCACTCTCCTCTTTCACTTTCCATTGAGAGGCTCTTTAGTTCCTCTTCGCTTTCTGCCATAAGGGTGGTGTCATCTGCATATCTGAGGTTATTAATATTTCTCCTGGCAATCTTGATTCCAGCTTGTACTTCAGCCAGCCTGGCACTTTGCATGATGTACTCTGCATATAAGTAAAATAAGTAAGGTGACAATATACAGCCTCGATGTACTCCTTTCCTCATTTGGAACCAGTCCATTGTTCCATGTCTGGTTCTAACTGTTGCTTCTTGACCTGCATACAGATTTCTCAGGAGGCAGGTAAAGTGGTCTGGTATTCCCATTTCTTGAAGAATTTTCCACAGTTTGTTGTGACTCACAGTCAAAGGCATTGGCATAGTCAATAAAGTAGAAGTAAATATTTTTCTCGAACACTCTTGCTTTCTCTGTGGTCCAGTAGCTGTTGGCAATTTGATCTCTGGTTCCTCTGCCTTGTCTAAATCCAGCTTGAACATCTGGAAGTTCTTGTTTCATGTATTGTTGAAGCCTGGCTTGGAGAATTTTGAGCATTTTTTGCTAGCATGTGAGATGAGTGCAATTGTGTGGTAGTTTGAACCTTCTTTGGTATTGCCTTTCTTTGGGATTGGAATGGAAACTGACCTTTTCCAGTCCTGTGGCCACTGCTGAGTTTTCCAAATATGCTGGCATATTGAGTGCAGCACTTTCACAACATCATCTTTCAGGATTTGAAATAGCTCAGCTGAAATTCCATCACCTCCACTAGCTTTGTTCATAGTGATGCTTCCTAAGGCCCACTTGACTTTGCATTCCAGGATGTCTCGCTCTATGTGACTGATCACACCATCATGGTTGTGTGTCATTAAGATCTTTTTTGCATAGTTCTTCTGTGTCTTCTTGCAACCTCTCCTTAATATCTTCTGCTTCTGTTAGGTCCATACCATTTCTTCCCTTTATTTAGCCCATCTTTGCATGAAATGTTCCCTTGTATCTCTACTTTACTTGAAGAGATTGCTAGTCTTTCCCATTCTGTTATTTTCCTGTATTTCTTTGCATTGATCGCTGAGGAAGGCTTTCTTATCTCTCCTTGCTATTCTTTGGAACTCTGCATTCAAATGGGTATATCTTTCCTTTTCTTCTTTGCATTTAGCTTCTATTCTTTTTTCAGCTATTTGTAAGGCCTCCTCAGACAACCTTTTTTCCTTTTTGCATTTCTTTTTCTTGGGAATGGTCTTGCTTACTGTCTCCTGCACAATGTCATGAACCTCTGTCCATAGTTCTTCAGTCACTATGTCTTATCAGGTCTAATCCCTTGAATCTATTTGTCACTTCCACTTATAATCATAAGAGAATTGATTTAGGTCATACCTGAGTTGTCTAGTGGTTTTCCCTACTTTCTTCAATTTAAGTCTGAATTTTGCAATAAGGAGTTCATGATCTGAGCCACAGTCAGCTCCTGGTCTTGTTTTTGCTGGATACATAGAACTTCTCCATCTTTGACTGCAAAGATTATTATTTCTGTAGTAGTTGCTGCTAAACAACCTGGAACTCTATATTCCATGTCCAAGAAAAATATGCAAATGAACTGCTTCTTTGTCTACTTTGGTATTAATATTATCCGTTTGCATTCTTTGTTCCCCTTTGCTTGGTTTACCTTGACTATTTGTTTACTTTAGTTTTGTGATTTTGTTCTAATGAGATTGATTTTGGCTTTTTACTTTGACAAATTTTGCTTGTTAACTGAATTGACTATTGAAGACTAACAGCCAACATTATATTTAATGGGAAAATATCAGTGGCTGTCCTAAAACCAGAAATAAAGTGGGACTCTTAAATCACTATTATTGCTTGAACATATTCTTGAATTTATGGAAAATGCAGTGAATTGTGAAATAGAAGTAGGAGATATCAGTAATCAAAAATAACATTTAACATATCATAAGTAGATGATATGAATTTTTGGTTTAAAAACAGTCAAGAGAACCATTTGAAGCTATGATGATTTTTGAATAATTTCAGTAAGCTAGAAACAAGGTAGAGGGCAATGGCAACCCACTTCAGTACTTTTGCCTGGAGAATCCCATGGATGGAGGAACTTGGTAGGCTATAGTCCATGGGGTCGCTAAGAGTCAGACACGACTGAACGACTTCACTTTCACTTTTCACTTTCATGCACTGGAGAAGGAAATGGCAACCCACTCCAGTGTTCTTGCCTGGAGAATCCCAGGGATGGGGAAGCCTGGTAGGCTGCCGTCTATGGGGTCGCACAGAGTCAGACACGACTGATGTGACTTAGCAGCAGTAGCAGCAGCAGAAACAAGATAGGGAAATAATATAATGCTAACAGTTTTCTTATAAATTAATAGTAACTAATTAAAAGATAATAGATTAAAAGCATAGTAAGTTATTAAGAATAGCAATATCCATTATATTAACAAAGCTTTTGAGAGCCTTCTATGTGCCTGCATTGTCCTTGCCCAAGGGCTTAAATTGTGATATGCAAGATTAACATACAAACCTGCAACTAGAGTATAGTATGTTCAGTGTACAGGTAACATTCAGGTTAAGGATGTTTCAGCTGAGTTCTAAGGGAAAAGTTGGGTGAATTTTAATAGGGAAACAACAAACACCTGTTTTTCAGGTATATGGAGTGATGATGGACAATAGTATTAGTTGATGAGAGGGAACCTCATGCATTCAGGAAGACTGGACTGTTGGGTGCAAGGGAGGGAATAAGAGCGATGAAGCTGGTGAGAAAATGTGTGGTCAGTTCACTAAAGGCTCTGTGAACTGTGTTGAAGGTGATAAGGAAGTCCCACCTGTGACTGTCTCCCCTTCTCTTGGCATCTTGAGGATAATATTGGTAGCTTGGATAATACTGGTTCAGTGTCTGTCATTCTGTTCTGAAGATGTTTGGTGTGAGGATGGTTGTAGAGTTTTCTTTTCTCCTTCTATATAAACAGGGCAACGTATTTGAATTACTTTCTGATTGACTGGTATGCTGAGCAGGATGTTTCCCTGCACCAAAATCCTTCTCAGGGATTGGATATGAATTGATAAAAATCCAACAGTGAGCCTTGGACTCTGAAGGAAGGTTTTAAGATGGTCTTTATAGTCAAGGAGGTAACCCACTCTGGTGTGTCTGAGGTCAGCTGCTGCTAAGTCACTTCAGTCATGTCTGACTCTGTGCGACCCCATAGACGGCAGCCCACCAGGCTCCCCCGTCCCTGGGAGTCTCGAGGCAAGAACACTGGAGTGGGTTGCCATTTCCTTCTCCAATGCATGAAGTCAGCTGAGGTCCACACAAAACCTACAAGAGGACTGGATATGGAACGTGTGGGGTTTAGCAGATAATGGCATAACGAGACTATAAATATCTGGATTTGCCTGATGGCTACACTCTGGAGAACTGCATGTATGTAAAATAAAGTGTTTTCCTTAGGAAAGTGCTATCCAAGTCTGACACTGGGTTTTCACGAAAAATATTGAGGTTCTCTTGAGAAGCTAGGGGGGCTTCCCAGGTGGTGCAGTGGTAAAGAATCTGCCTTCCAGTGCAGGAGATACGGGGTACACGGGTTCGATCCCTAGTTGGGAAGATACCCTGGAGTAGAAAATGGCAACCCACTCCAGTATTCTTGCCTGGAAAATTCTACAGACAGAGGAGCCTAGCAGGCTTGTATAGAGTCAGACATGACTGAGCTCACATGCACGTTGAGAAACTAGGATGGTTCATTGCTTCTGCCAGTTGAAGGTAATGAGATTCTAGCTGGGTGGGAAGATCATGAGTTTATGTGCCTGGTTCTGTTGCGGTCAGACATGCCATTGGTCTTTTGGCTTTTAAGAGTTATAAGTTAAATTTCACAAGAGAGATCATCCATCTTACTTGGCATTGACTGAGCCACTTGATGGTAATATTAATAATAGCAGTTAACCTTTATAGAGCACTTAATATTTTTCAAGGCTCCATGCTAAATGCTTCCCTTGAATCTTCACACCCCTATAAGGCAGATAGAAATTATTATCCCCTTTCTACCAAATAAGTGGCTCAAGACAGGAGAGATGGTATCTTGCTTATGGTAATATAGGTAGCACTTGCCTTCAGGGAATGAGTTTCACACCCACACCTGTCAGATTCCCAAGTGCATCCTCTTAATCAGGGGTGTTTGGGGTTTTGAGAAGTGGAATTTTGATTTGGAGTGGTTGGTCAGGCTGTCAGTTTTTGTTCTATAGACACCAGAATACAAGTTGAATGTGGCTTTGTTGATTAGAA
>NW_011494746.1:517053-519905 GCF_000754665.1 Bison bison bison | reverse complement strand
CACCCCCCAAAATCAAAACATGCACATGGAGTTCTTGGGATAAGATGCAGCTGCTGATCATTTTTGATATATTTATCTTCTTTCTAAATGGCTTATGTTGACTGATTCTGGAATGGAAATGTGAAGTGGGAGGTACAGATATAGATGAACAATAAGTACAGATGTGCAGAGCAAGGTCTGAGATATAGGCAAGGTGTGGCTGATAAGGGTCAGGAAGAGGAGCTCCTGAAAGAGCTCACAGTTGGCCCCATAAACATGAACATATGTTCTTTTTGGGGGGAATCCTTATATTCTTGTTTTTTTTAAATAACTAAAGATATTTTTGCTTAAGCCAATTATTTAGCATATAAATAGACTTTTTATTATAAAGCAAAACATGAAAATATAATAAAGCACATATACTGTCCACACAAATAGATCTAACATTTGAATTTTACTTTCAGAATGGCATTTGTCATGATTTGTAACTAGCAAATAAAAGTAATTTCCATTTTATTTCCTATATGCTTGATCTTCTCTGATTAGATGTGCACACTTTGTAAAGCACTGCCATTCTACATTTTCCCTTAAATTGATTGCCTTTAAATCACTGTATGTTTGGAGAAAGACTGTTTTGCCATAGAGATGGTGCCTGAAGTCATCAATAATCAAATTAAAATAGGAAGCACCTGAGAAAATCTTGTGGTATTCATGTAGTATTTTAAGATAGAATCTCAGCAAATTCATAAATAGTTTTGTCTTAAAACTTTGCTTCTTTAAAAAAAATATATATATATATTTTAATTGGAGCTAGTTACTTTACAGTATTGTAGTGGTTTTTGCCATACATTACCATGAATCAGCCATGGGTGCACATGTGTTCCCCATCCTGAACCCCCCTCCTACCACCCTCTCCATTCCATCCCTCAGGGTCATCCCAGTGCACCAGCCCTGAGCACCGTGTCTCATGCATCGAACCTGGACTGGCAATCTATTTCACATATGATAATATACATGTTTCAATGCTATTTTCTCAAATCACCCCACCCTCACCTTCTCCCACAGAGTCTAAAAGTCTTTTCTTTACATCTGTGTCTCTTTTCATATCTCGTATATATGGTCATCATTATCATCTTTCTAAATTCCATGTATATGTGTTAATATACTGTATTGGTGTTTTTCTTTCTGACTTCACTCTGTATAATAGGCTTCAGTTTCATCCACCTCATTAGAATGGATTCAAATGCATCCTTTTTAATAGCTTAGTATTATTCCACTGTGTATATGTACCACAGCTTTCTTATCCATTCGTCTGCTGATGGACATCTAGGTTGCTTCCACGTCCTGACTATTATAAATAGTGCTGTGATGAATATTGGGGTACACGTGTCTCTTTCAATTCTGGTTTCCTTGGTGTGTATGCCCAGCAGTGGGATTGCTGGGTTGTATGGCAGTTCTATTTCCAGTTTTTTTAAGGAATCTCCACACTGTTCTCCATAGTGGCTGTACTAGTTTGCATTCCCACCAACAGTGTAAGAGAGTTCCCTTTTCTCCACACCCTCTCCAGCATTTATTGTTTGTAGACTTTTGGATAGCAGCCATCTGACCAGCGTGAGATGGTATCTCATTGTGGTTTTGATTTGCATTTCTCTGATAATGAGTGATGTTGTGCATATTTTCATGTGTTTGTTAGCCATCTGTATGTCTTCTTTGGAGAAATGTCTATTTAGTTCTTTGGCCCATTTTTTGATTGGGTCGTTTATTTTTCTGGAATTGAGCTGCAGGAGTTGCTTGTATATTTTTGAGATTAATTCTTTGTCAGTTGCTTCATTTGCTATTTTCTCCCATTCTGAAGGCTGTCTTTTCACCTTGCTTATAGTTTCCTTCATTGTGCAAAAGCTTTTAAGTGTAATTAGGTCCCATTTGTTTATTTTTGCTTTTATTTTCATTATTCTGGGAGGTGGGTCATAGAGGATCCTGCTGTAATTTATGTCAGAGAGTGTTTTGCCTATGTTTTCCTCTAGGAGTTTTATAGTTTCTGGTCTTACGTTTAGATCTTTAATCCATTTTGAGTTTATTTTTGTGTATGGTGTTAGAAAGTGTTCTGCTGCTGCTGCTAAGTTGCTTCAGTCATGTCTTACTCTGTGCAGCCCCACAGAAGGCAGCCCACTAGGCTCCCCCATCCCTGGGAGTCTCGAGGCAGGAACACTGGAGTGGGTTACCATTTGCTTCTCCAATGCATGAAAGTGAAAAGTGAAAGTGAAGTCTCTCAGTCGTGTCCGACTCTTAACGACCCCATGGACTGTAGCCTACCAGGATCCTCTGTCCATGGGATTTTCCAGGCAAGAGTACTGGAGTGGGTTGCCATTGCCTTCTCCGAGAAAGTGTTCTAGTTTCATTCTTTTACAAGTGATTGACCAGTTTTCTCAGCATCACAATCTCTTTAGATTGTCTTTTATCCATTGTATATTCTTGCCTCTTTTGTCAAAGATAAGGTGTCCATAAGTGTGTGGACTTATCTCTGGGCTTTCTATTTTGCTTCATTGATCTATATTTCTGTCTTTGTGCCAGTACCATACTGTCTTGATGACTGTGGCTTTGTAGTATAGTCTGAAGTCAGGCAGTTTGAATCCTGCCGTTCCATTCTTCTTTCTCAAGATTTCTTTGGCTATTCGTAGTTTTTTTTTTTCTTTTTTTTGTATTTCCATACGAATTGTGAAATTATTTGTTTTAGTTCTCTGAAAAATATTGTTGGTAGCTTGATAGGTAGTTGATAGCATTGAATCTATAGATTGCTTTGGGTAGTATATTCATTTTCACTATATTGATTCTTCCGATCCATGAACATGGTATATTTCTCCATCTATTTGTGT
>NW_011494746.1:477754-516896 GCF_000754665.1 Bison bison bison | reverse complement strand
GAATTGTTTCCTTAATTTCTCTTTCTGTTTTCTCATTGTTAGTGTATAGGAATGCAAGGGCTTTCTGTGTGTTAATTTTATATCCTGCAACTTACTATATTCATTGATTAGTTCTAGTAATTTTCTGGTGGAGTCTTTAGGGTTTTCTATGTAGAGGATCATGTCATTTGCAAACAGTGAGAGTTTTACTTCTTTTCCAATATGTATTCCTTTAATTAATTTTTCTTCTCTGATTCCTATGGCTAAAACTTCCAAAACTATGTTGAACAGTAGTGGTGAGAGTGGGCACCCCTGTCTTGTTCCTGACTCACCACTGAGGATATGTTTGCTGTGGATTTGTCATATATAGCTTTTATTGTGTTGAAGTATGTTCTTTCTATGCCTGCTTTCTGGAGGGTTTTTATCATACATGGATGTTGAATTTTGTTAAAGGCTTTCTCTGCATCTATTGAAATAATCATATGGTTTTTATCTTTCAATTTGTTAATGTGTTGTATCACATTGATTGATTTGTGAATATTGAAGAATCCTTGCATCCCTGGGATAAACCCCACTTGGTCATGATGTATGATCTTTTTAATATGTTGTTGGATTCTGTTTGCTAGAATTTTGTCGAGGACTTTTGCATCTATGTTCATCAGTGATATTGGCCTGTAGTTTTCTTTTTTTTGTGGCATCTTTGTCTGGTTTTGGTATTAAAGTGATGGTGGCCTCATAAAATGAATTTGGGAGTTTACCATCGTCTGCAATTTTCTGGAAGAGTTTGAGTAGGATAGATGTTGGTTCTCTAATTTTTTGGTAGAATTCAGCTATGAAGCCGTCTGGTCCTGGGCTTTTGTTTGCTGGAAGATTTCTGATTACAGTTTTGATTTCCGTGCTTGTGATGGATCTGTTAAGATTTTCTATTTCTTCCTGGTTCAGTTTTGGAAAGTTATACTTTTCTAAGAATTTGTCCATTTCTTCCAAGTTGTCCATTTTATTGGCATATAGTTGCTGATAGTAGTCTCTTATGATCCTGTGTATTTCTGTGTTATCTCTTGTGATTTCTACATTTTCATTTCTAATTTTGTTGATTATTATCCCCCCCCCCCCTTTTTTATGAATCTGGCTAGTGGTTTGCCTATTTTATCTTCTCAAAAAACCAGCTTTTAGCTTTGTTGATTCTTGCTATGGTCTCCCTTGTTTCTTTTTCATTTATTTCTGCCCTAATTTTTATGATTTCTTTCCTTCTACTGACACTGGGGTTCTTCATTTCTTCTTTTTCTAGTTGTTTCAGGTGTAGAGTTAGGTTATTTCTTTGATTTTTCTCTTGTTTCTTGAGGTTAGCTTGTATTGCTATGAACTTTCCCCTTAGCACTGCTTTTACTGAATCCCATAGATTTTGGGTTGCTGTGTTTTCATTTTCATTCATTTCTATGTATATTTTGATTTCTTTTTTGATTTATTCTGTGATTTGTTGGTTATTCAGAAGCGTGTTGTTTAGCCTCCATATATTTTTATTTTTAATAGTTTTTTTTTTTCCCTGTAGTTGACATCTAATCTTACTGCATTGTGATCAGAAAAGATGCTTGGAATGATTTCGACTTTTGTAATTTACCAAGGCTAGATTTATGGTCCAGGATGTGATCTATCCTGGAGAAGTTTCCGTGCGCACTTGAGAAAAAGGTGAAATTCATTGTTATAGATATCAATTATGTCTAACTGGTCCATTGTATCATTTAAAGTTTGTGTTTCCTTGCTAATTTTCTGTTTTGTTGATCTATCCATAGGTGTGAGTGGGGTATTTAAGTCTCCCACTATTATTGTGTTACTGTTAATTCCCTCTTTCATACTTGTTAGCATTTGCCTTACATATTGTGGTGCTTCTATGTTGAGTGCATATATGTTTATGATTGTTATATCTTCTTCTTGGATTGATCCTTTGATCATTATGTAGTATCATTTGTCTCCTTCTTTGTCTCTTTTCACGGCCTTTATTTCAAAGTTTATTTTATCTGCTATGAATATGTCTACTCCTGCTTTCTTTTGGTCTACATTTGCGTGAAATATCTTTTCCCAGCCCTTCACTTTCAGTCTGTATGTGTCCCTTCTTTTGAGGTGGGTCTCTTATAGACAGCATATATAGGGTTCTTTTAGTATCCATTCAGCCAGTCTTTGTCTTCTGGCTGGGGCATTCAACCCATTTACATTTAAGGTAATTATTGTTAAGTATGATCCCATTGACGTTTACTTTATTGTCTTGGGTTCGAGTTTATACATCTTTTCTGTGTTTCCTGTCCAGAAAAGATCCTTTGATTTTCAGTTTCAGTTCAGTTGCTCAGTCGTGTCCGACTCTTTGTGACCCCATGAACTGCAGCATGCCAGGCCTGCCTGTCCACCAGCAACTCCTGGAGTCCACCCAAAGCCATGTCCATTGAGTCAGTGATGCCATCCAACCATTTCATACTCTGTTGTCCCCTTCTTCTCCTGCCCTCAATCTTTCCCAGATCAGGGTCTTTTCAAAATCAGCTCTTTGCATCAGGTGGCCAAAGTATTGGAGTTTCAGCTTCAGCATCAGTCCTTCCAATGAACACCCAGGAATGATTTCCTTTAGGATCAAGTGGTTGGAATTCCTTGCAGTCCAAGGGACTCTCAAGAGTCTTCTCCAACACCACAGTTCAAAAGCATCAATACTTCTGTGCTCAGCTTTCTTTACAGTCCAACTCTCACATCCACAGATGACTACTGGAAAAACCATAACCTTGACTAGACGGACCTAGTTGGCAAAGTAATGTCTCTGCTTTTTAATATGCTATCTAGGTTGGTCATAACTTTCCTTCCAAGGAGTAAGCATCTTTTAATTTCATGGTTGCAATTACCATCTGCAGTGATTTTGGAGCCCCCCAAAATAAAGTTTCCACTGTTTCCCCATATATTTGTCATGAAGTGATGGGACTGCATGGCATGATCTTAGTTTTCTGAATGTTGAGCCTTAAGCCAACTTTTCCACTCTCCTCTTTTGCTTTCATCAAGAGGCTCTTTAGTTCTTCTTCACTTTCTGTCATAAGGGTGGTGTCATCTACGTATCTGAGATTATTGATATTTCTTCTGGCAATCTTGATTCCAGCTTGTGCTTCCTCCAACCCAGCGTTTCTCATGATGTACTCTGTATGTAAGTTAGAATAAAAGTAGGGTGACAATATAGAGCCTCGATGTACTCCTTTTCCTATTTGGAACCAGTCTGTTGTTCTATGTCCAGTTCTAACTGTTGCTTCCTGATCTGCATACAGATTTCTCAAGAGGCAGGTCAGGTGGTCTGGTATTCCCATCTCTTGAAGAATTTTCCACAGTTTATTGTGATCCACACATTCAAAGGCTTTGGCATAGTCAATAAAGCAGAAATAGATGTTATTCTGGAACTCTCTTGCTTTATCGATGATCCAGCAGATATTGGCAATTTGATCTCTGGTTCCTCTGCCTTTTCTAAAACTAGTTTGAACATCTGGAAGTTCACGGTTCACGTATTGCTGAAGCCTGGCTTGGAGAATCTTAAGCATTACTTTACTAGCATGTGAAATGAGTGCAATTGTGTGGTAGTTTGAGCATTCTTTGGCATTGCCTTTCTTTGGGATTGGAATGAAAACTGACCTTTTCCAGTCCTGTGGCCACTGCTGAGTTTTCCAAATATGCTGGCATATTGAGTGCAGCACTTTCACAGCATCATCTTTCAGGATTTGAAATAGCTCAACTGTAATTCCATCACCTCCACTAGATTTGTTCGTAGTGATGCTTTCTAAGGCCCACTTGACTTCACATTCCAGGATGTCTGGCTCTAGGTGAGTGATCACACCGTGATTATCTTGGTTGTGAAGATCTTTTTTGTACAGTTCTTTTGTGTATTCTTGCCACCTCTTCTTAAGATCTTCTGCTTCTGTTAGGTCCATACCATTTCTGTCCTTTATTGCCGGGGTCCAGCTCCGGATGATCCAGGGTATTCGAAGGAGAGACGGCATCTGCGAGGATCAGGAAACAACTGCTTAATTAAATGTTAATTAAGGATATAAAGAGTGGTTAAATAAGGATAGCTCAGTGAGAAAATTTAGTGGAGAAAAGAGGCTGAATAATTCAGCCAGAAGGTGAGAGAAAGAACGACATGGGAGACCAAGTTTCGGTAAACAAGGCCCGCACTTTATTTTCCAAAGTGGTTTTTATACCTTAAGTCATGCATAGAGGATAATGGGGGAAGGGGTAGAGTCATGCAGTAAGCCAGGCTTTCTTCCTGCAAACTTATCATATGCAGAAGTTTAGGTGATTTGCATCATCTTCTGGCCTGGAGGCCTGTTAACATTTTAAGACCCTTTCTTCAGAAAACTTATTTTTCTCTAAAGGTAATTAGTCAGGCGCCACCCTCCAAAAGCATTAAAGTTTCATTCCTATAGGGCAAAGGTGTGGTAGGCTATAACAAGAAAAAGAATTAACTCAAGGGTCCAAGATTACAAACATTAAAGCTACTACTTACCCCAATTATATTAATCAATACACTCCCAGGGACACAGCAGGTAAGGGATATGGAGACTTAGCAGCAAACATTGGCCCAACAAGTGAAAAACCCTTCACCAATACAATTTCTAATCAATCTTTTAACTGCTCAAAGGAATCTGTATTTAGACAGTTTAGAACATCTCATCCCTCTCACAGTTGGGAGGCTCTGAGCCTCACATGTGGCCGGAAAAACATATTCAGGCAGGCTAGAGGACTTCCAAAGGAGTTTGTAGGTTGAAACACTATCACACCCAGGAACTTTATTAACTGGAGCTGTAAGTTAACTCTTTTTTCAGAGAGAGGCAATGGGGGACAGCCCCCCGCCCCCCATAAAGTCAGAGGTGTAGGTGAGAGCACAAAGCAGAAAGTAGGCAGACTCTGGTTTTGGGGATAGATGCTCGAGAATTTCCAGGGGGACTCCTGAGGCTCGATCCCACCTTTGCGTATGCCAAGCCTCCTTCCTCATGACCTTTGCCATGGGTGGAGTTCCTCACGCTGGCTCCTGGCAGTGATAGAATTCCAGTTGAGCTATTCCAGATCCTGAAAGGTGATGCTGTGAAAGTGCTGCACTCAATATGCAATATGCTGGGAGATGGCTCCTGGGACTTTATTGAGCCCATCTTTGCATGAAATGTTCCCTTGGTATCTCTAATTTTCTTGACGAGATTGTTAATCTTTCCCATTCTGTTGTTTTCCTGTATTTCTTTGCATTGATAGCTGAGGAAGGCTTTCTTATCTCTCCTTGTTCTGCTTTGGAACTCTGCATTCAAATGGGTATATCTTTCCTTTTCTCCTTTGCTTTTCACTTCCCTTCTTTTCACTGCTATTTGTAAGGCCTCCCCATACAGCCATTTTGCCTTTTTGCATTTCTTTTTCTTGGGGATGGTCTTGATTTCTGTCTCCTGTACAGTGTCACGAACCTCAGTCCATAGTTCATCAGGCACTCTGTCTATCAGATCTAGTCCCTTAAATCTATTTCTCACTTCCACTGTATAATCATAAGGGATTTGATTTAGGTCATACCTAAATGGTGTAGTGGTTTTCCCTACTTTCTTCAATTTAAGTCTGAATTTGGCAATAAGGAGTTCATGATCTGAGGCATAGTCAGCTCCCGGTCTTGTTTTTGCTGACTGTATAGAGCTTCTGCATCTTTGGCTGCAAAGAATATAATCAATCTGATTTTGGTGTTGACCATCTGTTGATGTCAATGTGTAGAGTCTTCTCTTGTATTGTTGGAGGAGGGTGTTTGCTATGACCAGTGAGTTCTCTTGGCAAAACTCTATGCCTGTTACTCCAGTTGTTTCTTGACTTCCTACTTTTGCATTCCAGTCCCCTATAATGAAAAGGACATCTTTTCTAGGTGTTAGTTCTAGAAGGTCTTGTAGATCTTCATGGAACTGTTCAACTTCAGCTTTTTCAGCATTACTGGTTGGGGCATAGACTTGGATTACAATGATATTGAATGGTTTACCTTGGAAATGAACAGAGATCATTCTGTCATTTTTGAGATTGCATCCAAGTACTGCATTTTGGACTCTTTGTTGACTATAATGGCTATTCCATCCTGCCCACAGTAGTAGATATAATGGTCATCTGAGTTAAATTCACACATTCTAGTCTATCTTAGTTCATGGTTCCTAGGGTGTCGATGTTCATTCTTCTCATCTTGTGTTTGACCACTTCCAACTTGCCTTGATTCATGGACCTAACATTCCAGGTTCCTATGCAATATTACTCTTCACAGCATCAAACCTTACTTCTATCACCAGTCCCATCCACAACTGGGTGTTGTTTTTGCCTTGGCTCCATCCCTTCATTCTTTCTGGATTTATTTCTCCACTGATCTCCAGTAAGCATATTGGGCACCTACCGACCTGGGGAGTTCATCTTTCAGTGTCCTAGCTTTTTGCCTTTTCATACTTTTTATGAGGTTCTCAAGGCAAGAATACTGAAGTGGTTTGCCATTCCCTTCTCCAGTGGACAACATTCTGTCGACCTTTCCACAATGACCTGTCCATTTTGGGTGGCCCCACACAGCGTGGCTTAGTTTCATTGAGTTAGACAAGGCTGTGGTCCCTGTGATCAGATTGTCTAGTTGTCTGTGATTGTGGTTTCAGTCTGCCTGCCCTCTGATGCCCTTTCTCAGTGCCTACTGTCTTACTTGGTTTTCTCTTACCTTGGATGTGCGGTATCTCTTCACGGCTGCTCCAGCAAAGCGCAGCTGCTGCTCTTTACCACTGCTCCTTACCTTGGACGTTGGGTAGCTCCTCTGCGCTGCTGGGCCTGACCTCGGGTGTGGGTAGCTCCTCTTTAGCGTTTGTTGAAAAACTGATTTAGTGATGCTAAATTCTCTCAGCTTTTGCTTGTCTGCAAAGCTTTGATTTCTCCTTCATATTTGAATGAGATCCTTGCTGGGTACAGTAATCTGGATTGTAGGTTTTTCTCTTTCATCACTTTAAGTATTTCCTGCCATTCCCTTCTGGCCTGAAGAATTTCTATTGAAAGATCAGCTGTTATCCTTATGGGAATCCCCTCGTGTATTATTTGCTGTTTTTCCCTTGCTGCTTTTAATATTTGTTTTTTGGTGTGTGTGTGTTGATCTTCATTAATTTGATTAATATGTGTCTTGGGGTGTTTCACCTTGGATTTATCCTGTTTGGGACTCTCTGGGTTTCTTGGACTTGAGTGGCCATTTCCTTCCCTATTTTAGGGAAGTTTTCAACTATTATCTCCTCAAGTATTTTCTCATGGACTTTCTTTTTGTCTTCTTCTTCTGGGACTCCTATGATTTGAATGTTGGGGCATTTGACATTGTCCCAGAGGTCTCTGAGATTGTCTTCCTTTCTTTTAATTCTTTTTTCTTTTTTCCTCTCTCCTTCATTTATTTCCACCATTCTATCTTCCACCTCACTTATACTATCTTCTGCCTCAGTTATTCTACTGTTGTTTCTCTCCAGAGTGTTTTTGATCTCAGTTATTGCATCATTCATTATTGACTGAGTCTTTTTTATTTCTTCCTTGTTAAGCATTTCTTGCATCTTCTCAATCCTTGTCTCCAGACTATTTATCTGTAACTCCATTTTGTTTTCAAGATTTTGGGTCATTTTTACTGTCATTATTCTGAATTCTTTTTCAGGTAGACTCCCTGTCTCCTCCTCTTTTGTTTGATTTGGAGAGCATTTATCATGTTCCTTTACCTGCTGACTATTTCTCTGCCTTTTCATCTTGTTTAGATTGCTGTGTTTGAGGTGGTCTTTCTGTATGCTTGAAGTGTGTGGTTCCTCTTCATTGTGGAGGTTCCTCCCTGTGGGTGGGATTGGATGAGTGGCTTCTCAAGGTTTTTTGGTTAGGGAAGTTTGCGTCAGTGTTCTGGTGGATGGAACTGGATCTCTTCTCTCTGGAGTGCAATGATGTGTCAGTAGTGAGTTTTGAGGTGCCTGTGGATTTGGTGTGACTTTTGGCCACCTGTATTTTAATGCTCAGGGTTATGTTCCTATGTTATTGGAGAATTGGCCTGGTATGTCTTGCTCTGAAACTTGTTGGCTCTTGGGTGGAGCTTGGTTTTAGTGTAGGTGTGGGGGCTTTTGGGTGAGCTCTTGTTGATTAATGTTCCCTGGAGTCAGGAGTTTTCTGGTGTTCTCAAGTTTTGGATTTAAGCCTCCTGCCTCTGGCTTTCAGTCTTATTCTTACAATAGCCTCAAGACTTCTCCATCCATACAGCACCAATGATAAAACATCTAGGTTAATGGTGAAAAGATTCTCCACAGTCAGGGACACCTACAGAGGTTCACAGAGTTTCATGGAGAAGAGACGAGGGAGGAGGGAGATAGAGGTGACCAGGAGCAGAAGAGGGGGATGCAAAAGGGGAGAGAGCAATCTAGCCAGTAATCAATTCCCTATGTGTTCTCCACAGTCTGGAACACTCAGAGAGGTGCACCGAGTTCCATAGAGAAGAGGGGAAGGAGATAGAGGTGACCAGGAGGAGAAGAAGGGAATCAAAAGGAGATAGACAGACCTAGCCAGTAATCAGTTCCCTAAATGTTCTCCATAGCCTGGACCACCCAAAGAGATTCACAGAATTGGGTAGAGTAGAGAAGGGGGAGGAAGGAGATAGAAGTTACCTGGGGGAGAAAAAGGAGAGTCAAAAGGGGGAGAGAGCAGTCAAGCCAGTAATCACACTCCTAAGTAAAAATTGGTACTGAAGATTGGATTCTTAAAGGTACAAAACTGATAACAAATGCCAAAAAGCAAAGACTAAAAATCTAGAGTATAGACTGTCAAAAATACAATATTAAAAAAAACATAATCACAAAAATTATAAAAAATATATGTATGAAATTTGCTTTAAAAATAGGGTATTATTTTTGCAAGGTAATAATAGGTTATAAAAATGAAAATTAAAGGAATAATAAAGAACTTAAACATAAAAAATTTTTAAAAATTAAAAAATGATAATAGTAAAATATATCTACAAATTTCTCTGGATCTGTTGAGGGCAGTGTGGAATCAGTTCAGTTTCAGATAGTTCTTTGTTGCCACTTATACTTCTTCTCAAGGTCTATAGGTCCCTTCCAATGTAGTCAGTGCTAAATGCAGGGTTTCAATCTGTTGCACCTGTCACTTCCAAAGCAGTTCCCTTTTCTTTGTTTATTTTGGCTTCCTCTGTTTGCAAGTCTCTTCAGTGTCTAATTTCTGCCCTGACACAGGGGGCGAAGGTGGTCACTTACTTAGGCTCACTTTTTCAGGTGTGCTGTGGGGAGGGAGGAACACTGCAAACAGATATCACTGGTGTATGTGGGGAGTGCTCGCAGAGTATGGACCGCATTGGGTTTGCCCCAGCTCATGGCAGTGGCGTGTGCTTTCCCTGTCGACACTGCTCAGGCTTCAGGTTGCTGTGCAGGGGAACTGTCCAAAGCGGGCCCTGGGTTGCGTGCACTTCCCAGGACTAAGCCGCTCAGGTTCTCAGGTACTCCACAAAGGCAGCCTCGGTTGGGTGTGCGTTTTATACCCTTCCCAGGTCTGAGCAGCTCAGGCGACCAGGTACTTGGTGAGTGCACTCTCCCAGGTGTGCACTACATCTTATCACCTCCCTGATCCAGCTGCTCGGTTTTCTGGGTGAGCAGCGAGAGTGCCATCTCAGGTGTGCTGTGTGTCTCCTGGTGGATGTCAACCGCCCCAAATCCCAGGAACGCTTGGTTACCAACTGGGAGCCTGCTCACAGTTTGGTGGAGGATGCTGTCTCTGGGGCTGAGATTGCCTCTTGCCTTCCAGCTCTGGCTGTCGCCCGCCTGCCTCTCTGCCTCTGGTCAGGGGAGGGGCCGATCCGCAGCTGGCTAGTTCTCCTCTGGTATTCGCTCAGTCCTTTGTTCTGTGAGTGGGCTAAGCTGTGCCTTAAAGCTTTTTGCAGGAAAATTCTCTCTCTCTTTCTCTATTTTTTTCTCTCTCTGGCTATCCCACAGTTTGGGTTGCTATCTCACATTAGCTCCCTCAGGTTGTCCTCAGGGCATTTAGGCCTGGTCCTTACCCTAAGCAATGCAGCTGGCACCTCCCTGTTCAGCCCCCACTTCACGAGTATCTGGGCTACTTCTCTGCTGGGAGTTGCGGTCAGGTGTGTAGTCTGTGGGTTTTTTGTTTTTCCTTTTTCCTCCCAGTTATGTTGCCCTCTGAGATTCAAAACTCTCCACAGACCTGCCGGTGAGAGGGTTTCCTGGTGTTTGGAAACTTCTCCTCCTTCACGACTCCCTCCCTGGGACGGGTCTCCATCCCTAACTCTTTTGTCTCTCTTTTTATCTTTTATATTTTGTCTTACCTCCTTTCGAAGAGTATAGGTTGCCTTTTTGGGTACCTGGTGTCCTCTGCCAGCATTCAGAAGTTGTTTTGTTGAATTTGCTCAGCGTTCAAATGATCTTTCGATGAATTTTTGGGGGAGAAAGTGGTCTCCCTGTCCTATTCCTCCTTCATCTTCTGAACATATGTTCTTAAGAGCAGACGTTCTCACTGTGAAATCCATGTTCATCAAGCCCTGCTTGAGTCTTGCCATTCTAATCAGGCAGAAAGAACTAAAGAATGCACTTGTTCAATAAAACCTCGGTGGTGTCTGAAGTGCCAAGAACCTATGGACAAAGTGCTAAACACAATCACTTTGGATGGGAGTTGAAGTTGGAATCAGTGGGAGGCAGTAGCGGCATGTACTTGGCACAGAACTATAGATTCCTGGGCACCTTGGCAAATCTGCCCAGTGCATGCTTTTATTAGATTACCTATTTGTTGTAGTTTTTGCCTTTTCTTAACTGGAAGCCTGCTGATCTCTTTGTTGGGATGAGCCCTAAAAATGTAAAAAGGCTATTTTACACCTAAAAAGATAGAAAGGCTACAATATATCACCTCCTTATTTTAGGCACAATATTGTTTTGGGCAGGGCATTTAACTTTCAAATGTTTGTCTTTTGAAATAATAATAAAAAAGAAACAAAATGAAGTTTATTTATTAAAGGGAAGTGAATGCCACTTTATTATACATGACATTAATAAAAACCAAGTGTTGTGTTAAAAAGTTACTGTGTCAGTACTATTTAATTGCCCATTTTAAGGGGAATTGTAAAATCACTTTGATATATATATTCTAGAAAGTAATACTTATCTACTACTTGATGAGGATAAGCCAGGCTTGTTCTATGTTTTTATGATCTGAAAAACGTGGTTAGGGATCTGTGGGCAGGTATGGGCTGATGATGACAGCTCACCCTTTCTGAGGTATGGTGAGAATTCACATTGGCTACTGGGAAATGATGGTGGTTTAACTCCCACTATTAAGTTTATGATGTTGTCCAGGGTTAGAACTTACTCCTAATGGTGGCAATAGCTCACATTTACAAGGCACTTTCCTCATGAAGGGTCCCAGAGTGCCCTCTGAGCATATGTTTACGGGAATGACTGCTCTCTGCGATGCAGCCATTTCTCCGGAGAACAGCACCACCCATAAGGTCACAGCTGTGTGGTACCCACCAAGGACAAGTGTGATGATAACAGTCACTCGGGCTTTAGTTTTAAAGCAACATAATCTACTCACCCAATTTGACTGGCATACCAATATTATTAATAATGTCCTTCTAAAGGTTTTGAACGAGCCTTTGATAATTATGAAGTCATTTTTGGCTTTTTAAATATGGCTCTTGATAGAACACTATCTCTGAATGTCTTGCTAACTTAGTATTTTTATTTTCAGAGATATTAGTTCTTTCTTCTGACTTAATGAAAAATAGATGTTGTATGTCCCCTCCAGTACCCATGTGTTCTTTGGAAATTTCTAATTTCCATATTGTCTTTGTTTATGTTTGTGTGGATTTCCTCATTAGGAAATAATTTCCATGTCCAGGAAGGATACTAGAAGGGTTTTAAAGTTCCTCCCAGATAGCTGCCTTCATAAAGGCAAATACGAATGAAAAATAAGAGGCTTAATTCTACCTGTTGAAAATAGACTGTACTTCTCCCTTTTCTTAGAGGGTTTATTTTAGAAAATTTGTGATTTCAGGTTCTTTCTCTGTTTCTTTGAAATGCATGTAAACCCTTTTTTAAAGCTAAATACATCTCTTATCAGTTTCTTTTTTAACCCAAGAATGTCTCAGGGGCCTGGGAAACAATTCTTGGAAATATCATCAAGGAAGTTGATGCCCCTAATTTCCCAGTTTCTACAGGAGGGTAGAGGTTCAGAGAGTACCTGCCTGCAAACTATCTCACATCATATAGATATGAGAAAATTATTTTTCTTTTTGATGAAACCATCTTGCTAAGCCAGGTGGTCACCTCCATTACCAAGTGAATCTAAGACAAACTGCTTGTGACAAATGGGGCTGTCAAGTCCTCTTACCTGAGGACTAGTTATTTCTTTTGAGAACTTGCATGTAATGGAGGGATGGTAGCTGCTTGGCTACATAGAAGGGGTGAGATTTCTTTCTGTCTTTGTGGACTCTCAGTGGATTAGTGTGCTTCACATTCTGGCATAATGTTTATTCAGTAATAAGGCTTTTCTTTTTCATTTACATTTGCTGAGAGGTTTTCTAGGTTTAATTCTATTTCCCCAGCATCTTCCTATGTGCAGTGCCATTGGGCAGTTAGTAAAGTTTTATTAAAATAGCTTAGGCACAGCTGTTAGAACCACTGTGTCATGTAAAATAGTATGGCTAACCTGTGCTGAGGAGTGCTATATGTGATTTAATATATTTTGCTTCTCATTCTGTGAGAAAAACTTGAGGGAGGTGAGTTTAATTTTCTTGTATATTTTAAAAGATAAAATATAACCACTTAAACAATAATACATTAATTATCACCATACTCAATTTATACATTTTATAAAATACCATTGCAGGGCTAGTGTCAGAGTTTCCTGAATTTCACTTCTGAGTTGTCATTTTTTAAAAAATTGAAGTATGGTTGATTTACAGTGTTGTGTTAGTTTCAGATGTACAGTGAAAGTGATTCAGTTTTGTATATTGATATTCAGATTGATATGTATTCCCTGAATATATATATTCTTTTTCAGATTCTTTTCCATTATAGGTTAATACAAGATACTGAATATAGTTCCCTGTTCTAACAGTAGGTCTTTGTTATTATTTTATATGTAGTAGTATGTATCTGTTAATCCCAAACTCATAATTTATCCCTCTCCCCAGCCTCCCACTCCTGTTTCCCCTTTGGTAACCATAAATTTGTTTTCTATGCCTGTGATGCTGTTTCTATTTTGTAAGTAAGTTCACTTGTATCATTTTTTTTTTTTTAGATTCCACATATAAGCAATATCATATGATACTTGTCTCTCTCTGTCTGACTTACTTCACTTCGTATGATCATCTCTAGGTCCATCCATGTTGCTGCAGATGGCATCATTTCATTCTTTTTATGGTTGAGTAATATTCCATTCTGAATATTTTTGAGAGTGAGAGTGAAGTTGCTCAGTCATGTCCGACTGTTTGCAACCCTGTGGACTGTAGCCTACTAGACTCCTCCATCCATGGGATTTTCCAGGCAAGAGTACTGGAATGGGTTTCCATTTCCTTCTCCAGGGGATCTTCCTGACCCAGGGATTGAACCCAGGTCTCCTTCACTGCAGGCAGACACTTTACTGTCTGAGCCACCAGGGAAGCCCTATTTCTCTGCTCATCTATAAGTGTACCTCTTTTTATTTCAAATTTTCTTTTGCCATATAAAATCCTTAATTAAAAAATTTCAAATCTTTTCCAGTAACTTAAGCCTCCATTTTTCATTAACATTTACTGAGATTTAAATACAATAATCTATATAACATAATCAGCACAGAACACATGGGAGGGATTCAGTGTTAGTTATCATTTATTATTATGGGCCAAACAGTGAGAAGATAGAGGTAGAGGGAAGACAGGGAGGCATACAGTGATTTTAAATACAGTTGTTATTTTATCACTTGTATGTAAACAATTTGTAACCAAATTCTTGGCTTCCCAGCTGGTGCTAGTGGTACAGAATCTGTCTGCCAGTGCAGGAAACACAGGTTCAGTCCTTGGGTTGGGACGATCCTCTGGAGAAGGAAATGGCAATCCACTCTAGCATTTATTCTTGCCTGAAAAATTCCATGGACACAGTCCCTCTCTGAGTCTGTCTCCTCATTTTCTGGGTGCAGGTAATACTAGATGACATATTAAAATTGAAAACAGTTGAGGTGAAGATCAAAAAGAAAATGGCAGAGTCAAGTTTCCAGAGGGGGCTTTAGTGAAATTTCAGATAAATCCCAGGTTCAAGCTTCCTCCTTAGCCTATTCCACTGACTCACACATAGGTTTTTACAATGAGGGCTTCCCAGGTGGCTCAGATGGTAAAGAATCTGTCCACAGTGTGAGAGACCTGGATTTGATCCCTGGGATGGGAAGATCCCCTAGAGAAGGGCATGACAACCCACTCCAGTTTTCTTGCCTGGAGAATTCCATGGACAAAGGAGCCTGGTAGACTACAGTCCATGGGGTTTCAAAGAGGTGGACACGACTGAGCAATTGACACAACTGAGTGACTAACACACACACACACACACACACACACACACACACACTCAAGAGGTACTCAATAGTGTATCTCAACACTGGTCCTCAAATGAACTTCAGCAGAAGGGTGCAAACTTCCAGTTACAGATGAGTAAGTCCCAGGGATGTGACATACAGCATAATGACTATAACTTAATAGTATGTCCTGTACACTTGAAAGTTGCTTCTGTATACACACAAAAATGGTAACTATGTGGGGTAATGAATTTGTTAACTGACCTTATTGTGGTTATCAGTTTGCAATATATATGTATATCAAATCATCACATTGTATGACTCAAATTTATACAATGTTACATATCTAATATGTTTCTATAAAGCTAGCAAAAAAAAAAAAAAAAAGTTACCTGCAGGGAGGTTGCCAAGGTGATGAAATCAGAATCATCAGGCCTGGGGCTTGGATATTTAAATTTGAAAACTGTTCAAGTGATTCTTATGTTCTTTATATTCAAGAATTACTTTTTTCTTTTTTTCAATAGTGGAAGGTAACTAAGGTGAGGCAGCTCTCCATGTTAATCTCAGTCTGGTTTCCTTCTGTGGTTCAGTATCCCTTTTCTTGCCACTAACTGGTATTTGTTTTTAAATATGTAAACTAATTCTGAAATCAGCTTCAGCTCATTTAGCAGTATAATTTTAAAAATTCAACAATTTTAAGTTGAGGTATAGTTGATAAAGTTATTAGTTTCAGGTGTACAACTGAAACTGATAGTTATTAGTTTTTCAAAATTATTTAGATTATACTCCATTTAAAGCTATTATAAAATATTGGCTGTATTCCCTATGCTGTCCAATATATTTTTGTGGCTTATTGATTTTACAAATAGTAGTTTGTATCTCCTAATTCCTTACCCCTATCTTGTCTCTCCCCCTTCCCTCTTCCTACTGGCAACTACTAGTTTGTTCTCTGTTATCTTTGTTTTGTTAAATTCATTAGTTTTTTTTTTTTTTAGATTCCACACATAAATGATAATATTCAGTTAAACATTATGTAGGATTCATTCTTAGGTCAAATGTCTCCCTTTCATTTGAATGCACCTTCTTCTGTTAGTCTGCAGATTTGAATAGTTCATCTGGTGATCTCTTCACCTCTCTTTGCATCAGGAGGGGCGTGGCTGTCTGTCCTCAGCACCGCTCAGGAAGCTGGATTAGCACCTGGAGGGCACCTCCTGTGTTTACTGCTGTGTTATCACCAGACTGGGCACCCTCCTCCCCTGCCCTTTCAGCTCGTTTCAGGTGTGGAACAGGCAACTGCATTCCTGAGACCTGTCCTTCCAAATCTATTTGTAGCTCTGCAGTGGTAGCAGTAGCATGAGGCTAAACGTTAAAAACGAAAATTTCTCGGTGAAGCAAGCAGAGAATGTTTCATTTTATTCATCATTTGCCTCCACCGCAGCAGTTTCTCACCATCCCTCCCTAATTTTTAACACAGAAGATGGAGATGGGGAAGTGTGTGAGGTATTGATGCCACGGTTAGAGAGTTCAATACATTGAACAGAAGCAGAGAGATTTCATTTTCCGAACAGCAGCAGCAAATAGCCCTGACCAAACAGCGCTCCTGATTTGATGGCGGTAGAAGGAGAGAATCTGCCTCATTCCTGAGGTGACTGTCGCAGAGGGAGGCTGGAGAGAAGCCAGCCTGCTCTGTGTGTGTGTTCTGACACATTGAGAAAACATTATTCCATAAAGTAAGTCTATTTCTGACTCGGTTTGCTCAGGATCATTCCTGAGCTTCATGCTTGAAGACAAATGAACCCAAGATGGGAGAGTAATGCTAAGAAGGACCCTTTATTGTGCTGTGGTATTGTGCAAGGACTACACGAGGGGAGGAGGAGATAGCATCATGGAGATTTTGGTAGTTCTTACTTCATGAAGTTGTTTTAAAACTGAAACAAGATAATGCAAATGAGATGCTTAACACAGTACCTGACACAAAGAAAGTATTCAATAAAAGCTAGCTATTTGGTTTTATTGTTGGTGCTTTTTTGAGAGTTGGCCTAGTACGGTGAGGTTAAAAGTGCAAGCTCCGACTCTAGCCTTGTTGTTGTTCAGCTGCTAAGGTTTGTCTGACTTTTTGCAATCTCATGGACTGCAGCACACCAGGCTTCCCTGTCCTTCACTTCTCCCAGAGCTTGCTCAAACTCATATCCATGAGTCAGTGATGCCATCCAACCATCTCATCCTCTGTCAGCTTCTTTTCCTACTGACCTCAATATTTCCCAGCATCAGAGTCTTCTCCAATGAGTCGGCTCTTCGCATCAGGTGGTCAAAGTATTTAAGCCTGCCTGTGTTTAAATCTTCACTCTGTGACTGTGGGCAAGTGAAAATCTTTGAGCCTCAGTTTCCTCATCTGCAAAATGGGAATAATAATACTGTTTGTACCACGAGGCTGTTAGAAGGACTGTATTTATAACAGTGCCTAGTGTGTAATGCAGCACAGTATTTGTCATTTTAAAGAATGATCTGTTTTAAAACATGATCTATTGCTAATCCTCAGAAAAACAGGTGGGTAATATCTACATTTTATAGAGGAGGAAGATAAAGTGAGTCACCCAGACACATGGTTTATAAGTGCTAGAAGCACAACTTGAACTTCAATCCTCCTGCTTCCAAAGCCCACATTCTCCCCAGAAGTCCACAACATTTTAACCCATCACTTGATTTATTTGTGCCTGAGCTGAATTTTTATTATTGTTGTTGAGGTTATTGTTACTATTTTTAGAACTTGGTAAAATGGGCTCCTAAAAACAAAAATTATAATTTGTATTGCTCAAGGGAGAGGGGATATATGTACACATGTGTAGCTGACTCACTTTGCTGTACAGAAGAAACTAACACAGAACTGTAAAGTAACTATATTCCAACTTAAAAAATTGCTAAATGACAAATCTTTAGAGAAGGCAGATTGAAAATAGTAAGGTCAATTTGGATAGCCATGGGTGTTCTTTGGAAGAAATGATGCTAAAGCTGAAACTCCAGTACGTTGGCCACCTCATGCGAAGAGTTGACTCATTGGAAAAGACTCTGATGCTGGGAGGGATTGGGGGCAGGAGGAGAAGGGGACGACAGAGGATGAGATGGCTGGATGGCATCGCCGACTCGATGGACGTGAGTTTGAGTGAACTCCGGGTGTTGGTGATGGACAGGCAGGCCTGGTGTGCTGCGATTCATGGGGTCACAGAGTCGGACACGACTGAGTGACTGAACTGAACCGACTGATTTAAATTTTCAAATTAATTTTTACTTTTTATAAGCCTATTTGACAGTTGTACATTATTTAATATTTTGTATTTCTATGCAAATTTTACAAAATTCAAATTTTAGGAAAAGTCTAAGGGAGGTTTCCCTTATTTTGGTCAGTTTGATGAAGGGATTGGAAAGGAAGCATTTATGGCTTTGAGGACAAGTTACTCCATACTCTGGCCTGAAAAATTCCATGGAAAGAGAAGTCTGGTGGGCTATAGTCCATGGGGTCACAAATAGTCAGACATGACTGCCATGCATATATACACACTAGCTTATAATAAACTCATATGACAAATTAGAAAATTCGAGAGTAATATATTCATATACCTGAAGTTGGGGTGCTCTCAAAGTGTAGGTGCCAAGCGTGGTGAAGACCACGTGATCAATACATGGCTGTATCCTCAGGGATGCTGAAGGAACTGTGGTTGTGAAGCAATACATCAGTGCTGGGAATTATTATCACCACTCAGTGGAAGTAAGCCTACTTTCTCATTGAGTCCTCTCTTCCTATTAAACACCTAAAGCCTGAACATCAGGTGTGAATTATTTTTTTCCCTCATTACATAAGGCCATGAGGTGGCTTTAGCTATCAACTTCCTCTGCAAAGTCCACCTTTTATAAAGGGTAAGTGGTATATCTTCATTCTAATGTAGAGCTTCCCAGGTGGCGCTAATGGTAAAGAACCAATCCGCCTGCCAATGCAGGAGATGTAAGAGATGCGGGTTTGATCCCTGGGTTCGGAAGATCCCCTGGAGGAGGGCATGGCAACCCAGTCCAGTATTCTTGCCTGGAGAATCCCATGGACAGAGGAACCTGGCAGGGTATGGTCCATAGCGTTGCACAGAGTCGACTGACTGAAGCGACTTAGCACACACGCAATTCTTATGTAAAGACTATGCAAACACGGTGTAACATAAGGCTCTCTCTCAACTAGATAGTTACTCCTAAGTCCGTACTATAATACAGTTTCTGAGCTGCCGCTCTTTCTCACTGTTAGAGCACCACTGTAGAAATTTGGCTTTCAGAAGGAATCTAACTTTGGTGTCTATTGTTTAAGACACTGTAATCTGCTCTTTTATGATGTTTTCCTACTGTCTATTTTGTAAGCTGAAATTTTCCCTCCCCCTGACTCTGGAAAATGTAGATGTTGATGAGTTTGAATTGATACTGCTTGAAAAATTGCTGCTTTATTACAAAACCCCTGGATTTCTCCATTTTTATTAGCTCTTGGGTGAGTCCTGGTGATGGTGTTAACAGAATTAACTGCCTTAACTCTTTATTTAATGAGGAAAGTAAATTTCAATGGTAGATCAATTAAGCAGATGTATTGATTTCTTGTGAATTTTACTTTAGTCTTTTCTCATATTAAATTGTATAGATTCAAAAATAATAGGTTATCAAATTTTACTTTCTGCAGATTATTTCCACCCCCTCCACCACTGTCCTTCAAGGCTCTATATTTGTCCTTCTAACTTATTTGTCCTTCACAATATGCTATTTTACTTGCAAAGTTGGAGATGAGATATCCATATATTTTTCTATCTCTGCCTCCAATATTTTTTGAGCCTAAAATTCAGCCTCATTTATCACTTCTATAGGCACTTTCAATAAAAGGGGCATATAGTATAAATGCCAACAATGTGTCATTTCACTACACCTGTAATGAAGCTTTTGTTAATAGTTCTATTTATCTATCATCCATTCAGTCATCTACCTATCTATCCAGCCTGAAAAAGACAGCAAAAATTTTATAAGAAGTCATCATTGGTACTTTTAGAATTCTTTCTCATCATAAAATCTTATAAGAGGTTGATTCAGCTTTGAGCAAGTGAAACATCAGTGAGGGATGCTATATTAATGGATGTAGAGACAATGAAAATGATGGTCTGAACGAGGAATAAATTGGTTCACTTTGGTGCATAAATCCTATCAGGCCATTTGGACACACTTTAATAAATTTTGTTTCATTGCATGAAATGCTTACCCATTAGCTGGAAACAATGGCACCATCTCTGAGAAGGAAGAAAGAGCTATAAGAGTACGTTACAGAAAGTGCAGACCAGATTAACCCACTAACCTGAGTCAGTAAGATTCAGAGGAAGAGTAAATGTGGGGTATAAAACAATACATTGCTTGTCAAGTCTGGCATAGAACTGGTATTACTATCCTGGTTTGGCATCTCTACTACCTGAAGTCTTCTTATTTTAGATTTGGTTATTGTATTAATTTTCTCTTGCTGTGTAACAAATGAGTACAGATTTAGTGGCTTAAAACATCACACATTTATCATCTTACAATTCCCGTGGGTTGGGAGTCTAGGCAAGACCTAGCTGGATCCTTGGGAACAATACAATCAAAGTTGTCACCAGGACAATGGATCATTTTCCAAGCTCGATCAGGAAATTGACAAATTTTGTTTCTTGAGATTGGAAGGATGAGAACCCCAGTTTTCTCCCCATTCTGAGTTTCCCCAAGAGCTGGCTGTTGTTGAGATAACCATATCTCCTAGATCCCTATATTTCCTTGCCATACTGTTTCTATGGGGCTTCTCACAACACGGCAGCTTGCATGTTTAAAACCAGCACGAGAGGAAGAAAGCAGTAAGTCTGTTTGCAAGATGGAATTTGACGTAATGTAATCTCAGGAGTGATATCACATCACCTTTGACATAGTCTGTTGGTAAAAAACAGGTCACAGATCCTGCCCGCACTCAAATGGAGGGGATTGCAAAGGGCAATAAAACCAGGAGACAGGGTCATGAAGTCATCTTGAGGTCTATCTGGCATACTTAGTCAGGACATTTGATTCATGTAGAGAAATGGAAATCAGCCCCTGTGTAGGGTATAAAAGTAACTCCAAGACAGTGATTTATCTGCAAAATCACCTGCCTAGGGAGGGAAGAGGGAAGCCCTCTTTGTGGGATAGAGGAGGCAGCTACTCTTAATTTTTTTGTGCTTTAATACCTGACTTTGTTATTGTCAATTGCTGTGTTTATCTTTCGAGGGTTTGTTGGGTTAGAGAGTAGTAATGAATTAAAAGCTGTCTTAGACTCCTTCCGTCTATTTGAGATTTTCTTAGAGGAATAACATGGTTTTGTTTTCAGCTTTTATCAAAATGACTTTGGTATTCTCTAGCATGCAGTGTAATTTTTACCCAGTTACTGGAAAGAATTGATGTACAGTGATCTCCTCAAATATCAATAACCTCAGATATGCAGATGACACCACCCTTATGGCAGAAAGCGAAGAAGAACTAAAGAGCCTCTTGATGAAAGAGGAGAATGAAAAAGTTGGCTTAAAACTCAACATTCAGAAAACTAAGATCATGGCATCCAGTGTTGGGGGCCAGAGTGAGGCACTCGGCCAGTGGCAAAGGTCATGAGGAAGGAGGCTCGACATATGCAAAGGCGGGATCGAGCCTCAGGAATCCCCCTGGAAATCCTCGAGCATCTACCCCCATAACCAGAGCCTGCATACTTTACTACTTTGTGCTCTCACCTACACCTCTGACTTTACGGGGGGCTGTCCCCCACCACCTCTTTCGGAGAAGGAGTTAACTTAGAGCTCCAGTTAATGAAAACTCCTGGGCATGACAAGAGTGTTTTAACCTACAAACTCCTCTGAAGGTTCTCTGGCCTGCCTGACAGGCTTGTCCGGCCACATGTGATTGCTCACAGCCTCCCAACTGTGAGATGCACGAGATGCTTTAAACCTTCTAAAAACAGGTTCCTTAGAAAAGTTAGAAAACCATTAGTATAAGTAGAGTGGGCTGATTAGAAACTGTATTGGTGAAGGGTTTTTCATTTGTTGAGCCAATGTTTGTTGCTAAGTCTCCACATCCCCTGCCCTTACACACATTAATGAATATATAGAAGAAATAAGTATTAACCTTTGATATAAATCACGTTAGACCTTAGGCTAAGTAAATTCTTTCCTTAACTAAAACCCAGTATACCCTCACCCTATAGGAATGTAACTTTATTTGGGTGGCGTCTGTTTTGAGAATAATCACCCCTGGAGAAGTAAGTGTCCTGGTTGACTGACTCCTGTCACAAGGAGAGGGTCATAAATTGTCAGCAGGTCCCCTAGCCAGAAGATGATGTAACATCCCTAAGACTTCTGTATACGTTTGTATGAAGCACCTGACTTTGATAAAAGTCAGGACTGCTGACCCCACGTGACTTTTGCATAACATCTCAGTGTATGAAAGTAGACCATAGAAAATAAAGAATTGGGATCAGTTCCTCGAAAGACTGGTCTCCCCATGTGGCTCTCTCTCTCACTTTGGCTGAGTCTCCATCTGGAGCGTGGAACCCGCCATACTTACTAATTACGCCTGGGCTTCTAAGATCTGACCAGGGAGGCCTCAGTGTCTCCTCTCCTTCAGGAGAATGGAAGGATGCCTGCGGCCTACTTAAGTGGTGCAAACTTCTTGTCTTGAAGTTTTATTGGTCTCCCACGTAAACCAAGCTACTCAGCCTCTTTTCTCCACTGAATTTTCCTACTGAGCTATCCTCATTCTATTACTCTTTATACCTCTAATTAATATCTAATTAAAGCTATTGTATCCTGATCCTCGCCGACGCCGTCCCCGCTTCGAACTCCCTGGATCAGCCATGGCTGGACCCTGGCAATCCAGTCCCATCACTTCATGGCAAATAGATGGGGAAACAATGGAAACAGTGAGAGGCTTTATTTTTTGGGGTTCCAAAATCACTGCAGATGGTGACTGCAGCCATGAAATTGCAAGACACTCGCTCCTTGGAAGAAAGGCTATGACCAACCTAGACATCATATTAAGAAGCAGAGATATTACTTTGCCAACAAAGGTCTGTCTAGTCAAGGCTATGGTTTTTCCAGTAGTCATTTACAGATGTGAGAGTTGGATTATAAAGAAAGCTGAGCGCTGAAGAATTGATGCTTTTGAACTGTGGTATTGGAGAAGACTCTTGAGTCTCCTGAACTGCAAGGAGATACAACCCAGTCCACCCTAAAGGAAATCAGTCCTGACTATTCATTGGAAGGACTGATGTCGAAGCTGAAACTCCAATACTTTGGCCACCTGATGGGATGAACTGACTCACTGGAAAAGACCCTGATGCTGGGAAAGATTGAAGGTGGGAGGAGAAGGGGACGACAGAGAATGAGATTGTTGGATGGTATCACTGATTCGATGGACATGAGTTTGAGTAAGCTCCAGGAGTTGGCGATGGACAGGGAAGCCTGATATGCTGCAGTCCTTGGGTTGCAAAGAGTCGGACATGACTGAGCGACTGAACTGAACTAATCTCCTCAGATGTATCCCTGCCACATTGACTAACATCCTTTGCAAAACCTGGTATACTTTTTGTTTGTTTATTTGCTTAAAACTAAAGGCAGTCAGTAGCAAGTAAGAGTACTAAATTCATTGACCCTAAGAAAAGAGAAGCTTTTCAGTTCAGTTCAGTTGCTCAGTTGTGTCTGACTCTTTGCAACCCCATGGACTGCAGCACACCAGGCCTCCCTGTCCATCACCAACTCCTGGAGCTCAAACTCATGTCTATCGAATCAGTGATGCCATCCAATCATCTCATCTTCTGTTGTCCCCTTCTCCTCCCACCTTCAACCTTTTCCAGCATCAGGGTCTTTTCCAAGGAGTCAGTTCTTCACTTTTACTGAAAGATATTTAGTCTGGTGGTAATTTATAGCCAAGCTCATGATTAGCTACTTAAGAATCTGAGAGTGGTTTATTGTCCACCAAGGACCTGGCTCATATAATGTTGCTGATAACTATGTTTTGATGGTTTTTCTTTCATAGCAATTAATCTGATTTTTTTCTCCCCTTTCTTAGTTGCCCCATTCCCTGTTATTTATTCTCCAAATTGCTTTTGGGCATTCCTTAATGCTTCTGTTACCACATCTACAGACCTAATATGAATGGCACACTCTGCCTGGAACGTGAACACTAATTGAATTTGCTTACATTCAGTGATTTTAATGGGGCTCTGGAGTGTTGTTTAGTGACAACTTTTATATGGAAGACACTGAAAAAATTAACATGTTACATTTAGTAAATTAGCAATTACTTAGCTCCATTATATCAAAACCAGCCACCTACATTTATTAATATTATATTCACAAAGCATGGATTTAATGCAGGGCTCCAGATCTCTTTGTTTCCATGGAGCAGTATTTATGTCGGCATTGTGTTTTCCAGAGGAAAAGAAAAATTTGTGGGTGAATTCTTAGATGGAAAAACCCTTATATATAGTAGAAGTGAAGTGAAGTCGCTCAGTCGTGTCCAACTCTTTGCGACTCTATGGACTATAGCCCACCAGGCTCCTCCATCCATGGAATTTTCTAGGCAGGAGTACTGGAGTGGGTTGCCACTTCCTTCTCCAGGAGATCTTCCCGACCCAGGGATCGAACCCGGGTCTCCCCCATTGCAGGGCAGACACTTTACCGTCTGAGCCACCAGGGTTATTCACTTCCCTCTTCTTTGCTGGTAGACCCCCTCCAAAGTGGTCTCATCGAAAGCTGAAAAGAAAGTGAATTAGGGCTTCCCTGATAGCTCAGTTGGTAAAGAATCCTTCTGCAATGCAGGAAACCCCAGTTTGATTTCTGGGTCGGGAAGATCTGCTGAAGAGGGATAGGCTATCCACTCCAGTATTCTTGGGATTCCCTTGTGGCTCAGCTGGTAAAGAATCCACATGCAGTGCGGGAGACCTGGGTTCTATCCCTGAGTTGGGAAGATCCCCTGGAGAAGGGAAAGGCTACCCACTCCAGTATTCTGGCCTGGAGAATTCCATGGACTGTCTATCCCCAATTATAGAAATAAATGTTGGTTGTCTCAGCTTGTCTTTGGGCTATATTCTTCTCACCACTAATTTAGGAAAAAGTTGTAAGGTGTGAGATAAAGTCTGCATGTAGGCTTTTGGGAAAATTTATTTTGCTGCTATAAAGAGGTATAAGAAAAAGCAGTCCTGCTTTTTCTTTTGAAGTTGCATCTTCATATGACATCTGAAACTCTGGTAGCCATCTAGAGGTCATGAGGGCAGTTGACATGTTGAAATGGCAGAGTGGAAAGAGGGAAGGAAATGGAATCACTATGACATCATTAACTTCTGAATTAGCCTGTCCTGGAGATGTCCCACCCTGGTACATCTTGGTATCTAAGATAATAAATATCTTTGTTATTTAAGCCAATCCAATCATTGTTTATTTATTTCCTTTCTTCTCTCCCTCCCTCCTTCTCTCCCCTTTCTGTCTCTCTGTCAAGCAAAGTCATCGTGATTGATTCACAAATGTATCTGGGAATCAGATTATCAAAGTGAGTATCTTATCAAGCTTTTCACCTTCCTTCTTCTTTTCTTACTGATTAGTTCAATGAGTCTTTGTTCATGCTTGTTTATGGAATGGATGAGGGAGCTACTCCTCTTATATATCATTGTGAGAATGACGGTAATCAAGGGAAACACAAGCCTAGTAGTAAATAAATGGCAGCTACATTTGTTACAGTAAAAAGCAAAAAACCTAGGCCCTATAAGCTTCTGCTCATTGCTTATTTTTAGATCAATAGGAGCTGGAAACTTCTACTCATTGCTTATTTTTTGATCAGTTATCATAGCCTCCTCCCACCCCCAAATTCTTAATATGTGAATTAGATTAAGAGGCAAAGGACAAGTGTATCTACTGCCTGTATCTCCCAAGCAGCTGTTTATCTACTAAATGGATTTAGAATCAGCCCCTTTTTAGAAAAAAATTTCCATGGGAGGGTTTTGTGTTTCTTTTAAACTTCGACATAGGCTTAATTGGCTACCAAAGCCCAATTTAGAGCCAGCAGGTCTGGGATTCCAGACCCAATTCTGCTCCTTCTATGGATCAAAGGGCAGGTCACTCTCTAAACTCTGGGTCTTGAGTTCCTATCTAGAAAATGAAGAAAACTACTTGAGTGTTTCCCTGATGATAAAAATCACCTCCCCCCACCACCCCCCAGTTTGGGGCAGCTGTGGGACTGCAGCACCCAGCTTTTCTACTTATAACCTATGTGATCCTGGGAGTGTAAGCTAACTTCTCTGAACTTAGATGTTTTTGTTCATTAAATGGAAATAATGCCTCACAAGACAAGACGGTGAGTGAGAATCAAATATAATGTGTATGTGAAGATGCTCTTGTGAAAAACAAGTGCTATATACATGTAAGGTGAGAATGTGTCGTTAGGTTATCACAGACTGTCTGCTGTAGTTCTTGTGAAGCCCGTATTATCTTTTTAGTTCATTTTGGTACTATGCTCTGTGTACTCTAACTTGGTCTCCAAGATGCTTTCAGAGGATCTTCAAGGTCAAAACTGTTTTCATAATAATACTAACATGTTATACGCTATTTTTACTCATTCTCTCACAATTGGAGTTTTCTGGAGGCTCCATGTTTGGTGATACCACAACAGATTGAATATAGAAGCAGATGAAATATAGAATATAGAACCAGATGAAACTTCTTTTTAAAATTTTTTTTGTTTTATATTGGACTATAACTGATTTACAAAGTTATGTTAGTTTCAGCTGTCCTGCTAAGTGATTCAGTTATACGTGTACATATATCCATTCTTTTGGGGATTCTTTTCACATTTAGGTTATTACAGATTATTGAGCAGAGTTCCCTGTGCTATACAACAGTTCCTTATTGAATATTTTATATATAGTAGTGCGCATCTGTTAATTCCAAATTCCTAATTTATCCTCCTCCCTTCCCCTTTGGTAACCATAAGTTTGTTTTTGAAGTCTGTTAGCTTATTTCTGTTTTGTTAATAAATTCATTTGTATTGTGTTTTATTAGAGATTTCTAATAAGCCAAAGTTACAAAAATAAAAAACAGTGCCAGTCTTCTCATTACCTTTTTTGTTTTCATAAAAACATGTCATTCATGTTAATATTAATGGATTTATTTTAATTATTACTATTTTTAAATGAAGTAATACAATTCTTGAAATTTCTAGGCTTAACTTTCAGTCAGGTTAAGTATCCAATGATATCCATATAAACACCCACATAAAAAACCATGTAAACAAGGGATCTTTGAAGTTGCAATAATCTTTAAGATTGTGAAGGAGTCCTAAGACCAGCATATTGGAGAATCACTTGTCCAGGCTCAGCTCCTTTTCTTTGACCAAGAGAGCACTGGGCTGCCTATTTCCACTGCCTTCTAGGCGGAATTTCTTTGTCTGCTACACTGAGAGTTCATACTTAATGGTCAGCTTCTAGTTTCCTTCGCTTTTTCTGTCACTGTTCTGGGAGCATTTGTGGCATGGATTGGTCTCAGTTTTCTAGATCTCCCAGTCATTCTTCTTTCTCTCCTTCGAGGGGTCAAAGATCTCAGGTAAGTTCTCTTCCAGGCAGTTTAACATAGTTGTAGACTTCTGTTTTTTTCTGCCTCACATCCCAGCTCCCTTCCTGTTTAGGGATCTCTGACTCTTGGTGGGAGACAGCTGCTTCTCCCACTTTAGTAACTGAAGGGAGCAAATACTCCTCTACACTCATGGTCCACTGGCTACAGCCATGTGAACTAGGTTTGGCATACTGAATGCCCTGCCTGGGGCTTTGACTCTGGGGTGGGTGATGGAAGGAGGAAGGACGGATTAGGACTTATTTTTGGCAGCATAAAGTATCCACATGTTACTGTGTGTGGTAACAGGGATCACACACAGCACCTCCAGTAGCAGTATCCTGCCCTGACGTGGGCAGTGCTGGGGGCAGTGATGTTCTCATAGCCTGGGAATCCTAATGCATTGATGCCTTTGTTTCCATCCATTTTATGTGCTTTCTCCAGTTTTTCCTGTCAGTTCTATAAGCTACCTAATTTCCTTTCAATATATTCCTTTTCTGCCTATATTAGCCAGAGACCGTTTCTATTTACAGTCAATAATAGCTAACACTTTATAGTGCTTTCTGTGTGCCAGGCCCTGTTCTTAGTACTTTGCATCTATTAACTCCTTTAATACAGCAATGCTGTAAGAATGATACCATTATAATCCTTTTTCTACACATGGGGAAAATATGATACAGGTTAAATGATGTTTCCCACATCACACAGATAGTAAGTGGCCATGCCAGGCTGCAGGCCCAGGAGCCTGGCTCCAAGCCCAGGCTTTTACGTTCTCTGTCGCACTCTGACTGAACACATATGTGACTGGGACAAAGATAGGAGTCTAAATTACCCAAGAGCAAGCAATAGGGGCCAGTGCTACATGAAATCTGGGCCTTTCATCAACTCTTATAACTATAATCCTTTTGACACACAAACATGTGCCTTCATTGAAGTAAATTAAAAAAAATAATAGATTAATTCATAGTTGCCCATGGCAGGTATTTTTCTAAACATTTAAAATTTTCCTTTCTAGCTGTGCTTTATATGGATTCTAATGAGAATACATTTAGAATCTGTCAAATAAGCTGGTAACAGCCAATGTACCTTTAAATAGATGAATAGATATGCATAAGTAAAGTGAAGTGAAGTGTTAGTTTCTCAGGCGTGTCCGACTCTTTGTGACTCTATGCACTGAAGCCCACCAGGGTCCTTTGTCCATGGGATTCTCCAGAAAAGAATACTAGAGTGGGTTGCCATTTCCTTCTCTAGGAGATCTTCCTGACCCAGGGATCGAACCCTGGTCTCCTGCATTGCAGGCAGATTCTTTACCACTAAGCCAGTCACCAGGGAAGCCTGATACACACATATACACATGTTAAATGTATGTTAACTGGCAGTCACATATAGTGCTGATGGCTTGTAGATAATTGAAATGGAGAAACGACCAATGGTATCAGGACTTCAGTGTTTGCTCCCCTGGAACTCAGAATAATCTGGAGTCCCTTATATCATCTCCTCCTCCATTCTCACATGCCTCCACTCTCCAGGGCTAGGTGAGGGAATATGAGTACTGTATTTTATTTTATCTAGACCATAAAGTGAACATCCGGCAGTGGAATTAATTAAAAGGAAAAATATCAAACAATGAATAGATTTCAGGGCATTAATTCAGTTCCATACACTGCATTGCGTAATTACCAACCACATGGCTTCTCAGCAATTACATCATCATGAGCAGTGAAATTACAGTTAAGTGATAATTTTACAAGTACAGCAGTGGCAATCCAGTATTAATAACTCTGAACATGATTATGAAAAGCTAGAGTCTATGGTTCAGTAAATACTGCTTGTCGTTGGAGTTAAATTTTCATTTACTGTAGATTTAATATGTTACCTCTTTAACCTTCGTCAGTGTGTTCCTTGTTCTCTAAAAGTTTCATAATCTCGTTCAAACAAAGACAAACTGTAGTGCCCTGGACCTCTGTTAGGGAAAAGATACCTTGACTTTGAGAGCTGTGCAAGGGTTCTCAGGGAGCTTGTTCTGCAGTATTCCATAGGGACAGTGGTGTAATTGTGTCATATTGAAAGCTTTGATAACTTGGTGAGGAGGAGGCAATGGCAGAGATGAATTCCGATATGATGAAAAGAGCTGAGTTTTGAATATAGGCAAAGCATTGAACTGGCTGGCCAGTTCTGGCTCCTGGTGAAGATGACAGCATACTACATTGTGTTTGGGAAGGCAGAGAAATCAGACAAGTTTATTAGAGTGTTCGTTATTTTTCCTTGAATTATCAGACACTATTTGGCAGCCTAAGACTGGTATTCTGAACTTCAAGAGTGGCTGAAGTAAGGGCTTCGGGCAAAATTTCACTCTAGGGATGTTAAACCATGGGAGGGTTCAGTTTAGATTTCGTGTTTGGTCCAATTTTACCAGAGGGCCACTCTTTGATCAATGCTGTGGTCAAGGCTGTGTAATTCTAAGCCTTTCAAGTTCTGCTTGTGTTGTGCCTTTAGCTCTGCTTGGAAAACTGGGTCAAACTTGGTTTATGCTCCTTATGGAAAGAATTTCATAGAAGTACTTTTCATTGTCATGACGATGGAAAATTAGGAAATGTTCTTGAAATAATACAGTTGTTTGATGACACTTATGGCTAATGCAAACTAAACATATTTCTGTATTAGCCACAGGGAAATTAAACAACCTAATATTCCCTCTCTTCCTTATAGTGTTTGACTATTACTCCCCACAATGCACGTACATACCTTCCCTAAGGGTTCTTTTAGTTTTACAGTTCTTGGTCCGTTTTATCTCTGACCCTGTGTTAGGGTCATTCTCAGAATTTTAAGAGGGATGGGAAATTGATATTGTTGACTCTGTCTTGTTCCCTTCTACTGTATTTTGAAAAGTGTCTTGGATCTTCTGTGTGTCCTTCAAAAGTGTTTCTCCTGTTGACTTCTACAAGTTGAGTCAGGGGGATATGCCAGGGTAGATAAAAGAGCATGTTGAATTGGCTCCCTGGAGTAAAGCATCAGGGTGATAAATTGGACTTCAACACATACAGGACTGGGAATTGCTTTCGATTTGTCTTATGTAGCTTGTTTCCCTGTGTATACCTTTCATACCTATAGCACATTTTGCAACAGATGATCACCTAAGACAAATACAGTGTTGAAATATGAAGGAAGAGATCAGATTAAGTTCAAGTATTGTGAAATGAAATGATGGAAATCTCAGAAGATCCAGCAAAAATAAAAGCTACAAAATTATAAAGAGCCCATGTCATAGATTTAGGAGAATTAATGTATTAATTATAAGAATCCATGGGCCTTGGAACTTGGCAATGTTGACAAAGTATTGCAACTCAACATGGCCATGTGTAGCGAGATAGTGGCTGGTCAGAGCTTTGGGTAAATTAGTGCAGTTGAACTTGTAGCAGCTGAATAGAAGGAATGGTAGGAAAAATGGAATAATTCTCCAGTAATCAAATGGCATGCTTTGATAGAGGGAGTTGCAGTCTGCTGGCTGCTGGGAGAAACTGTCACACTAGTGGTAACTGATGAAAGCTTTGCCAGCAACTGTCAGTCTGTCCTATCTGGCTTGATATTAAATGCAAAGTTGGAAAGCATTCAAAAGTAGAGTCTAGCGCAAAGAAATAAACACAGATAGTTTGACCTGGCAGACATCAGCAGGAGCTATCAAAGAAGTGGTCATTCATTCATTTAATAAATACAGAGTACCTAGAATAGGCCACGTATTCTTCTAGACCCTATACTCCATACAGCAGTTGACAAGATAGTGAAAATTCCCTCCTTCCCTCCCACAGGGCTTACATTCAAGTAGGAGTAGTAGTAAGTAATGTAAGTAAACTATCCAATAGCTTAGATAAGTTCTATTAAAAAAAATAAAGGAAGATGGATAAGGGTCATTGCGGATAGGGTTGTAATTACAAATTGGATGGATGTAGAACCCCAGCTCTAAGCAAGAGGAACAGACAGTATGGGAAGTGTACTAAACCATACCTAACTTTTGGTTTCCTGGCTTGAGGAGAAAGTAAAAAATGTTCAATAATGTGTTCTCTGTTTTCTGGATTATTATCTAGAATAAAGAGGATACCTGAGGAAATTATAAAAAAAAAAAGGGAGCCAGGAAATTGAAGATTCTGAGTCTAGAGGGGAGAACCAGAGCTAGGAATAAAAGAGAAAGAGAGGAAGAGATGGAGTCAGAGGAAAAACTGCATCACCGGAGTTTCCCACAAAGTGTGATATTTCCCAAAGGCAGAGAAATCAGGATCTCCTGGAACAGATGCAGATTTAGAATGTTGGACTTAACACATAAAGGGAAGGGAACCTTGCCTCCAGTCTTGCCCATCTCCTCAGTGTGCATGTCCCAGCAGTACCTCCAGCTCAACTTCAGATGTATTGAAATAATGTGAAAATCAAAGGAGCAACCTGTGCTTTTCTTAACATGTCAGTCTCACTATATATGCATATTTTTTCTAGTTCTGGGTGTCACAGTTTAGGAAAGACAGTATCAAACTAGTGTGTACTCAAAATAGCATGTTCCTTATGGTGAGGAGAATAGAAAGTAGATCACAGGAGGAATAATTGAAAGACTTGGAGATGTTTAATATATTGAGTAGAGTTAGTGGTGTGGCTTGTTAGCTATTTTCGGTATTGCACAATTTTTGTATGGTAAATGGTTTCAATTTGTTTTATTTAGCCTCAGAGTTGAAAACCAGGATTAGACAGTAGAGATTTCTGGGATATAGATTTCAACTGAATACCAGGAGGTACTCTCACAGTTAGGTCTCTCAAAACTGGAATAAAATGTCTTAAGAGACAATGAGATTTTTGCTGTCAGAATGGCATCTTGTCAGAGGCAGAATAGCTGCTTAAGGGGCTATTCCAGAGGGGATTCTACTGCAAGATTCAAACCCGCAGTTGAGAGTGATGATGGTGGTGTGGATCAGGGTGGCTTTTCTGGAAGATCAGAGAAGGAAAGCTTTGTCTCACATTGCAAGCGTTGGATTTAGTATTTGGCCTTGTCATAGCCACTGTCTGGAACTGGCATTCATAAGCTGACTGTAAATCAGAATTACCTGGTCCCATTTCTGGGAATTCTAATTTTGATGGTCCAGATGGGAACTGAGTGTGGGAGTTTTTAAGAAGCATATCAGATGATTGTAATGTGCAGACAGAGTTGAGAACTACTGGTTAAAGGAAAGCGCATCCCTGGCATTCAGAACTGTCCACAGTCAAGTCCCTCCCTATTCTTCTCACTTTCTCTCCCACTATTCCATGAGGAAATCTTGGGCTTCAACCAGTTCTATTGGTTGCTACTCTCCAGACCTCTGGACTGGGTTTTTCTGGACTTGGTGTGTGACCATGCCCTAACCTCTGCCAGGAATGTGGCCCGCCAAACCCTTATCCTGCTCAGCACTGCCAGGCCTCCCTATTTATGAACATGCTTCTTGAAATCCTCCAGATTTTCAGGTGCCATCTTCTTAACTGCTGTCTCTTATGTGAATTTTAAGGTCTTTTTTACTGTTCCTAGGAAAACTTTCAATCTTTCACCATTAATATGATATAAACTGTGGGCTTGTCATATATAGCCTTTAGTGTGTTGAAGTATGTTCCTTTTATCCTCAATTTGTTGAGGGTTTTTATCATGAAAGGATGTTGTATTCTGTCTAACTTTTCTTTTGATCAATTGAGATTATTATGTGACTTTTATCTTTCATTCTATTAATATGTATCACACTTATCTATGTATGTTGAACAATGTTTGCATCTCATGAATAAATACCACTTGATGAACATGTATGATACTGTCAATGTGCTGTTGAATTCAGTTTGCTAGTATTTTGTTGAGAATTTTTGCATCTCTCTTCATATAATTGGTCTGTAATTTTCTATTTCAATTTAATTCTTTTTTCTTGTAGTGTCTTTATCTGGCTTTCGTGCCAGGGTAATACTGGTCACATAAAATGAATTTGGAAGTGTTCTCTCATTGTCGATTTTTTGCAAGACTTTGTGAAAGATTGTTGTTAATTTTTCTTTGAAGTGAAGCGAAAGTCGCTCAGTCATTTCCCACTCTTCGCAACCCCATGAACTATACAGTCCATGGAATTCTCCAGGCCAGAATACTGGAGTGGGTAGCCTTCTCCGGGGGATCTTCCCAATCCAGGTCTCCTGCATTGCAAGTAGATTCTTTACCAGCTGAGCCACAAGGGATATTAGTTAAAATTCACCAGAGAAATCATCCTTTCCTTGTTGGGAAGATTTTGATTAATTCAATCTTCTTACTCATTATTGATTTATTCAAAGTTTTTTTTTTGTTTGTTTATGATTTAGTCTTGATAAGTTGTATGTTTCTAGGAATTTATTCACTTCTTCTGGATTATCCAGTTGGCTTAATTATTCACAATAGTGTTTATGATCTATATATTTTTGGTCATATCTGTCTTAATGTCTCTTCTTTCATTTATGATTTTATTTGTGTCTCCTCTTTTTCCCTTAGGTTATCAAGCTAAAGGTTTGTAAATTTTGTTTATCTTTAAAAAACAGCTTTTAGTTTCATTGACTTTTATTTTTCCTCTCTATATTCTAACTTCTGCTAACTCTGGGCTTAGTTTGTTCTATTTTTAGTTTTTTGAGATACCAAGCTAGGTTAAGATCTTTCTTTTTTCTTAATATGAACATTGTATTTTTATAAACTTCCTTCTTGGAACTACTTCTGTGATATCCCATAGGTGTTGGTATGTTGTATTCCCATTTTCTTTTGTTTAAAGATATTTTTGATTTCCCTTTTTATTTCCTCTTTGACCATTCATTGTTTAGGAGTGTGTTGTTTAATTTCCTCATATTTGTAAAATTTACAGCTTTCCTCTTGTTATTGATTTTTAGTTTTGTATTACTGGAAAAGATACTTGGTATGATTTTAGTCTTCTTAAGTTTGCTAAGACTCGTTTTGTAGCCTATCATATGATATATCCTGGAGAATGTTCCCTGTGTGCTTAAGAAGTATGTATGTGCTGCTGTTGTTGGATGAAATGTTTGATGTCTGTTAAGTCCATTTGGTATAAGATATGGTTTAAGTTCTGGAGAAGGCAATGGCACCCCACCCCAGTACTCTTGCCTGGAAAATCCCATGGATGGAGGAGCCTGGTAGGTGGCAGTCCATGGGGTCGCTAAGAGTCAGATACGATTGAGCGACTTCACTTTCACTTTTCACTTTCACGCATTGGAGAAGGAAATGGCAACCCACTCCAGTATTCTTGCCTGGAGAATCCCAGGGACTGGGGAGCCTGGTGGGCTGCCGTCTATGGGGTCGCACAGAGTAGGACACGACTGAAGCGACTTAGCAGCAGCAGCAGCACGGTTTAAGTTCAGTGGTTTTCTGTTGATTTTCTGGATGATCTAATCATTGTTGAAAATGGAATATTGAAGTCCCCTACTATTTATATTTTTTCTACTTCTCCCTTCAGATGTATAAGTATTTGTCTAATATATTTAGGTGCTCTGATATTGGTTGTGAATATAATTATTATATCTTTTTGATGACTTGACCTCTTTATCATAATATAATGACCTTTGTCTCTAGTTACCATTTTTGGCTTCCTTCCCCTACTCATGGAACTTCTGATTTAGTACTCTGGATGCTACAAGAGAGAAGTGAGTCTCTCTTGCTGTATCCTGTACACCTGGGGAAGCTGGGTGCTCGCTCAGCTGCTCTCCCTTTCCCCCGCAGGAGAAATCACAGGCTAGGAAGTTCTCGCTTAGCTCTGAACTGTGCTGCCCTTGGGGAGGGTTGATGTGGCACACTCATGTTATTCCCTTTACCCTCTATAGTGCATCATTTTTTATTTTTCTCCAGAGAAGAACTGGAACTTCTCTTCTGGAAACCTTGACTTTTACAAAGGTTCTCTTGTCTGTGGGTGGCTAAGTCAGCGTCCTCTAGGTATACTTGAACTGTGGCCAAGAGGATCTGGAACTGGTTCACAGGCTACTATGGGAACCATTGTTGGTACTGAGGTCTGTCTGAACTTTTAATTGATGCACAGGTGGGCAAGACTCTTCCCAGATACCTTGGTGTAGGTGCTGGCTCCCACAGCTCCCACAGAGATGCTTTTGTTTGTGGATGTTTTGCTGAATTTTTATTGTTGAGAAGGGAGACAGAAATGAAGGATACCTAATGCCACCGTGATGCTGACATCACTCCAAAACTCAATGTAAGATTTAATCTATAGATAATTTGGGGCTGAGTGGACATCTTAAACATACTGAGATTTCTAATTTATGGACATGGTTTAAGTCTCCTTTTATTGAAATTGCCACACTTTTCTGGGCTCCGATATTATTTTATATGCTCTGATATCTGTCCAGTTACTCCATTCCCACAGTCTTGGCAACAGGCAAAAGAATTTGTCTGGTCTAGAAACTTTTCTTTCTCTTAATATTCCACAGATTTCTAACACTATCAGTATTAGACGATGTGTTTTGAATGTCTCTGGTTACTGAAATTTTATCCCTTGGGGGCTAAGTTCCCCTTTGAGGATTTTTGAAAAAAGAAGAAATATTCTAAAGCAATGAGTAGAGAAAGAACAAAAGGAACCAGGGAAGTCATTATGCAAACATATGAACAATTGAAGCTATTCTGCCTTGAAGACATGATGTCAGATATCTAGCCAATGATCTGAGTGAGCAGATTAAAAAATCTTTTGCACTTCTTGTCCACCTCAGTTCTTGTTTGAATGTTGATCTCTTCTATGGTTTCCAAAGAGTTCCAGGAACATCAAACTTCCACAGTTCTAACTCTTTAATAGACCTCAATATTTCCATTCTAATCAGGCAGCTCTCAGTTGATGGGTGCTTTTCTCATTCTTCTGAAACCCAAACTTACTTCATTACCAACATAGAAGAACTTGGGGGTATTTCTCTGCCCTCTGGCTTTTTAGTTTTTATTCAGGAAAAGTCTTGTTTGAAGTGATTATAGGCAGATTAGCTGATGGAACTCTACAGCTGTGATTTTTTAGAAACTGCACCATAGGAAGAGGCAGTTTTTTCCAGCATTAAGTTTAGTGCTTTTAAAATGCAGATTTATTAAGTGGTAACAGGTCTATAGACTGGTTTAGCTGCTTGTTCCTATTGAGGCTATAAAACAGACTCATAGTCTTCTCAAACGCAAAGTAGTTTGTTGCATTTATACAAGGCTAGGGTGGAAGGATTTTTAATGCTGCCCAGCAATTTAAGGTTCATAATGATTTTTCTAAGATTATTGTACTTTGGTAGGGAAACTTAGGTTTTGAGATATTGTTTGTTGTATCCTTTACACATGACAGTTAAAGAGACCCAAACATACTTTTCCAGTTAGGAAACAGTTGTTTTCCATCTCTAGCATGAAACATGTGTTTTAAATTTGGCTAGCATTAAGCCAAGGTGGAGACTGAGCTGAGCCTGGGTTAGCAAGTCTGAGTTCCCCAGTCTTCTGCAGACTCCTCTGGTGACTTGTGTTGCTCAGGCTAAGGTAACAGATTTTATGGAATCTGTCAGGTCAAATGGTATTTTCATGCTTTGTACTCATTGGGAGGTGATTGTTGTTCCTGTCCTAAGGTACCTTGGGGATTTTAAAATTTTGTAATAGAAAAAAACCATCCAAAGAAGTTTTGTGACTAACAAAGAGAGGAAAGTGAGAAACTGATAGATAGAAGGGAGATTTAGTATAATGCTAAAAGAAATTTGCAGTTTCAAAATGGGATTTTTATAGAAAATAGAGGCAGTTGGGTCACTATAATGTGCAGAAGGAGAGTTCATTTTCTGGTTTTTAAAGGGATTTATCTCTCCCTTTCTTCACTTTCCTTATTTATTGTTTGAAATATAACATATGCAACTTTTACCCCACCTAGGAAAATGATCTACTTTTGTATATTCTTCTGATTTTTCACTATTTTGGAGAGTTGAATACCTTCTGCTTAAGAATAAAATATAGAATATAAAAATTGTGTCTTATGAATCATTTAAACTTTATGATGGTATTAAAAAACTTATTTACTTTATAAAAAAGACCAGGGATTGTGAAGTATTATAGAGGTCATAGTTCTTCTCTTTACTTATGAGCTAGTGGACTCCTACATTAGAAAGTCTTGAACATGTCTTCATTCTGCAGTGGGCAGAGGAAAGGGAGAAGCCCAATGGTAAGAATGTTTCTCTGGGACTAGGCTAATGTGAGAAAGCCTGCTATAGTCTGGTATCTGAAATAGTCATAAAGGGGAAAGTTTTGATTCCAGGACTTGTTTCAGGGAGCTGTTAGGATAAGACCTTTGAGCCTTTCTATTTCTTTTTGGACAGCACAAACTATTTAGAGATCAAGCTCCTCCAGCCATCTCTTTCAGTCACTTCTGTGTTGAGGGGCTCTAAAGCCATGCTCAGGATTGCTGCTTTGCTAGAAGGTTTTCCAGGACTCAGAAATGCTGTCATATTCATGGTTGTGGTTTATTTTAAGGAAAGGATGTGAATCAAAATCAACATGGGTCCAAAAGGCACTTGGGTGAAATCCAAGAGAAACCAGACTTAAGCTTCCACAAGTCCCCTCCAAGTAGAGTTGTACAGAGCTGTTGCTAATTCTCCCAGCAGTGCTGTGTGACATGTGTGAAACACTGCCAACCAGAGAAGGATATATGGAGCCATGGTGTCCAGGATTTTTATCTGAGGTCTGCTCTGTAGGTATGGAGCATCTTCATGACTCCCTGTAGTTATTCAATGTCTTGATCACTCCCTAGCACCCAGAGGTCAAACTAATACGGGATATTCCAGTGTCTCAGGCATACTAAAATAGGCATTTATGACAAGTTACATTGGTAGCCTAAGCTATCTTGTCAAAGGACTAGAGGGTGATCAGAGGACTCAGAAATATAGACATGGTCTCAGGCAGGATATTCCTAGGAATCAGAGGTTATCTCCCATGACTTGGTCAGGGGCCAGTCTTCCTGAAGTCAGTCCTTTCTTTGGAATGTTCAGGGTTTTGAAACAGGAGGGAAGGGAGCAAGGTATTGGGTTGGCCAAGTTTGTTCAGGTTTATCCATAAGATGTTATGGAAAAATTGAAACTAAATTTTGGCTAACCCAATACAAGCTTTAAGAGAAAGACAAAGCCATTGAGGATATGATAGACTGTTTAGAACCAACTGAAGACCAATTAGGTCTTCAGTTCAGTTCAGTCACTCAGTCATGTCCAACTCTTTGTGACCCCATGAACCCACAGCACGCCAGGCCTCCCTGTCCATCACCAACTCCCAGAGTCCACCCAAACTCATGTCCATTGAGTCGGTGATGCCATCAAACCATCTCATCCTCTGTTGTCCCCTTCTCCTCCTGCCCTCAATCTTTCCCAGCATCAGCGTCTTTTCAAATGAGTCAGCTCTTCACATCAGGTGGCCACAATATTGGAGTTTCAGCTTCAACATCAGTCCTTCCAATGAACACTGAGGACTGATCTCCTTTAGGATGGACTGGTTGGATCTCCTTGCAGTCCAAAGGACTCTCAAGACTCTTCTCCAACACCACAGTTCAAAAGCATCAATTCCTTGGCACTCAGCTGTCTTTATAGTCCAACTCACGTCCATACATGAACACTGGAAAAACCATAGCCTTGACTAGACGGACCTTTGTTGACAAAGTAATGTCTCTGCTTTTTAATATGCTGTCTAGCTTGGTCATAACTTTCCTTCCAAGGAGTAAGTGTCTTTTAATTTCATGGCTATAGTCACCATCTGCAGTGATTTTGGAGCCCTGAAAAATAAAGTCAGCCGCTGTTTCCACTGTTTCCCCATCTGTTTGCCATGAAGTGATGGGACCGGATGCCATGATCTTAGTTTTCTGAATGTTGAGCTTTAAGCCAGCTTTTTCACTCTCTTCTTTCACTTTCATCAAGAGGCCCTTTAGTTCTTCTTCACTTTCTGCCATAAGGGTGGT
>NW_011494746.1:474325-477654 GCF_000754665.1 Bison bison bison | reverse complement strand
CTTTCACTTTCATCAAGAGGCCCTTTAGTTCTTCTTCACTTTCTGCCATAAGGGTGGTTGTCATCTGCATATCTGAGGTTATTGATATTTCTCCCAGACATCTTGATTCCAGCTTGTGCTTCCTCTAGCCCAGCATTTCTCATGATGTACTCTGCATATAAGTTAAATAAGCATGGTGACAATATACAGCCTTGACATCCTCCTTTTCCTATTTGGAACTAGATCTAAGATGGTGGAAATTTTGACTTCCAGCAGAACTTGAGCCTCAATATATGCACCCAGGTGCCATGATAGTTCCAAGGCTGACCATAAAAAGGCCAAAAAATAGGTGGTGTCCCAATTCCAGGAAATCCTTGCCCCATTGCCCCAAAGCAATTGGAATAACCCTCCCACTCATTAGCCTATTAAATTACCCAGCCTATAAAAACTGATCACTCCATATTTGGGGGTTGCTCTCATCTTTTGAGATGGACAACATTCTGTCTATGGAAGGTGTCTCTCTCTACATAAATCTGCTTCCTACCTATCACTTCTCTTGCTGAATTCCTTCTGTGCTGAGCTTCATTAAGTCCTGAAGGCCAAGTGCACAATTCAATTAAAAGAGTGGGTTTGAGTCCCCATCCCAGTTTTGGCTTGGTTTGAGTCCCATCTGAATTGTGTGGTTTCAGTTTGAACACTCAGTGCCTGATGAATTAACTGTTTACTATACAACGTCAAGGGTTTCCCAGGTGGTTCAGCATTAAAGAATCCGCCTGCCAATGTAGGAGATGCAGGAGACTTGGGTGCAATCCCTGGGTCAGAAAGGTCCTCTGGAGGAAGAAATGGTAAACTGCTCCAGTATTCTTGCTGGAAATTTCCATGAACAGAGAAGCCTGGTGGGCTATAGCCCATGAAGTTGCAAAAAGTCAGACGCAACTGAGCGCGCACACACACAGACAGACACATAAAACATCAAATTCATAATTCCTGAGAGGCTAGTTTCACAGACTAACCACAAAGCCAAACACAACAGAATGGAGGTTCAACTTTTATGCTCACTACCACAGTTCTTAATTATTTTCTTTCCCTTTTTCCTTCAATCCTGACCCATCTTCCTTCAGATCAAGGCAGTCTTTCTTCCTAGTTCTGCTCTTATTCTCTGAAATAATGGTGGCTTTCTTTTAGTCATAACCCAAGAGAAGACAGAGATAATATTTATACCTATTTTTCCATTATTCAGGTTTTGTAAGTGTAACTTAAATAATATAGTTAGAAATGCTTTCCCTCTGCATGGGAAAGGCAGGGGTAACATGGAAAGAATAATGTGATTCTTGGCCATATACTTAGAGAAGGTTTCTCAATGCCTGAATGTCATCCTTTTTTCTTTTTCTGAACAACATTTTTGGCTGCTCCTAATATAATAACATATAACGAGAATTTTTACTTACTGTGCATAAAGAAAATTGAAATTTTGCCAAACAGTTATCCTAAATGTAACAGCTTAACAAGTTATAACAGAAATGAGTTGGAAGTATAAAGACAGCTCACTGCCTCCAAGTAGGGGTAGTGTAAAATGGGGTGTTTATGCTGAATTTGTGTAACAGACATTGTTGACTAGAATTAGAACTGCTGTTAACTCACTGGCAAAATACATGTTTCTTAAGCCAGATATCTCAGTGATGGTTTCAGACATGACAGCTTCTGAAAGGAAAAATACAAACAAAAACAAACCAAAAAATGTCTCTTTTACAGTAATGGAAAGCAGGCTTTGTGTGTGTGTGCGTGTGTGTGTGTGTGTGTGTTGGGGATGAGAGGGGAGCTTGGCCACACAGACCCTGATTAAAGTCACCTTGGCACTCATTTTTGAGAAGCAGAAGCTCACTAGTGTAGAGAAGAAATGGGGATGTAGAGAAGCAACAGGGATCACCAGGCTGATAGGGAGATCTGGCTCTCAAACTAAAATCTAGGCTTCACTTGTCAGGAACCAGGACTGTTTCATTGAATAATTCCTGGTTATATTGAAAGAGTATTGTGAACTTTTGAGGAAGCTTTTATGTTTTAATATCTTCTTGTAACTTTATAAAAAATTTTTTTTTAATTTTTAATTTGAAGGATAATTGCTTCACAGAATTTTGTTGTTTTCTGTCAAACCTCAACATGAATCAGCCATAGGTATACATATCCCCTCCCTCTTGAACTTCCCTCCCATCTCCCTCCCCATCCCATCCCTCTAGGTTGATACAGAGCCTATGTTTGAGTTTCCTGAGCCATACAGCAAATTCCCGTTGGCTATCTATTTTACATATGGTAATGTAAGTTTCCATGTTACTCTCTCCGTACATTTCACTCTCTCCTCACCTCTCCCCATGTTGATAAGTCTGTTTTCTATGTTTGTTTCTCCATTGCTGCCCTGCAAATGAATTCTTTGGTAACATCTTTTTAGATTCCATATATATGTGTTAGTATACGATATTTATCTTTCTCTTTCTGACTTACTTCACTCTGTATAATAGTTTCTGGGTTCATCCACCTCATTAGAACTGACTCAAACGAATTCCTTTTTATGGCTGAGTAAGGGAGGCCTGGCGAGCTGCAGTTCATGGGATCAGACACAACAGAGCACCTGAACTGAACTGAATTGAACTGAATATTCCATTGTGTATATGTACCACAACTTCTTTATCCATTCATCTGTCAATGGACATCTAGGGTGCTTCCATGTTCTAGCTATTGTATATAGTGCTGCAATGAACAATGGAATACATGTGTCTTTTTCAATTTTGGTTTCTTCAGAGTATATGCCTAGGAGTGGGATTGCTGGGTCATAAGGTGGTTTTATTCCTAGATTTTTAAGGAATCTCCATACCGTCTTCCATATGGCTTATCAATTTATATTCCCACCAACAGTGCAAGAGGATTCCTTTTTCTCCACGCCCTCTCCAGCATTTATTATTTGTAGACTTTTTGATTATGGCCATTCTGACTGGTGTGAGGTGGTACCTCATTGTAGTTTTGATTTGTATTTCTCTAACAATAAGAAGAGATGGCAATAATACACAGAACTGTACAAAAAAGATCTTCAAGACCCAGATAATCACGATGGTGTGATCACTGACCTAGAGCCAGACATCCTGGAATGTGAAGTCAAGTGGGCCTTAGAAAGCATCACTATGAACAAAGCTAGTGGAGGTGATGGAATTCCAGTTGAGCTATTCTAAATCCTGAAAGATGATGCTGTGAAAGTGCTGCACTCAATATGCCAGCAAATTTGGAAAATTCAGCAGTGGCCACAGGACTGGAAAAGGTCAGTTTTCATTCCAATCCCAAAGAAAGGCAATGCCAAAGAATGC
>NW_011494746.1:396689-474225 GCF_000754665.1 Bison bison bison | reverse complement strand
CCAAAGAATGCTCAAACTACCGCACAATTGCACTCATCTCACACGCTAGTAAAGTAATGCTCAAAATTCTCCAAGCCAGGCTTCAGCAATATGTGAACCGTGAACTTCCTGATGTTCAAGCTGGTTTTAGAAAAGGCAGAGGAACCAGAGATCAAATTACCAACATCCGTTGGATCATAGAAAAAGCAAGAGAGTTCCAGAAAAACATCTATTTCTGCTTTATTGACTATGCCAAAGCCTTTGTGCGGATCACAATAAACTGGAAAATTCTGAAAGAGATGGGAATACCAGACCACCTGATCTGCCTCTTGAGAAATTGGTATGTAGGTCAGGAAGCAACAGTTAGAACTGGACATGGAACAACACCCTGGTTCCAATTAGGAAAAGGAGTTCGTCAAGGCTGTATATTGTCACCTTGTTTATTTAACTTATATGCAGAGTACATCATGAGAAACGCTGGACTGGAAGAAACACAAACTGGGAGAAATATCAATAACCTCAGATATGCAGATGACAACCACCCTTATGGCAGAAAGTGAAGAAGAACTAAAGGGCCTCTTGATGAAAGTGAAAGTGGAGAGTGAAAAAGTTGGCTTAAAGCTCAACATTCAGAAAACTAAGATCATGGCATCCGGTCCCACCACTTCATGGGAAATAGATGGGGAAACAGTGGAGACAGTGTCAGACTTTATTTTGGGGGGCTCCAAAATCACTACAGATGGTGACTGCAGCCAGGAATTAAAAGACGCTTACTCCTTGGAAGGAAAGTTATGATCAATCTAGATAGCATATTCAAAAGCAGAGACATTACTTTGCCAACAAAGGTTTGTCTAGTCAAGGCTATGGTTTTTCCTGTGGTCATGTATGGATGTGAGAGTTGGACTGTGAAGAAGGCTGAGTGCCAAAGAATTGATGCTTTTGAACTGTGGTGTTGGAGAAGACTCTTGAGAGTCCCTTGGACTGCAAGGAGATCCAACCAGTCCATTCTGAAGGAGGTGAGCCCTGGGATTTCTTTGGAAGGAATGATGCTAAAGCTGAAACTCCAGTACTTTGGCCACCTCATGCGAAGAGTTGACTCATTGGAAAAGACTCTGATGCTGGGAGGGATTGGGGGCAGGAGGAGAAGGGGACGACAGAGGATGAGATGGCTGGATGGCATAACTGACTTGATGGCCGTGAGTCTGAGTGAACTCTGGGAGTTGGTGATGGACAGGGAGGCCTGGCGTGCTGCGATTCATGGGGTCGCAAAGAATCAGACACGACTGAGCAACTGATCTGATCTGATCTGAACAATGAGCAATGTTTAGCACCTTTTCATGTGTTTGTTAGCCCTCTGTTTGTCTTCTTTGGAGAAATATCTGTTTAGGTCTTTTTCCTACTTTTTGATTGAGTTGTTTGTTTTTCTGATATTGAGTTGTATTAACTGCTTGTATATTTTGGAAATTAATCATTTGTCAGTTGTTTCATTTGCTATTATTCCCATTCTGAGGGTTGTCTTTTCACCTTGTTTATAATTTCATTTGCTGTGCAAACGCTTTTAAGTTTAATCAGGTCCCCCTTGTTTACTTTTATTTTTATTTCCATTACTCTAGGAGGTGGGTCATAGAGAATCTTGCTTTAATTTATGTCATTGAGTGTTCTGCCTATGTTTTCCTCTATGAGTTTTATAGTTCTGGTCTTAAATTTAGGTCTTTAATCCATTTTATCTTTGTGTATGGCATTAGGAAGTGTTCTAATTTCATTTTTTTTTATATGTAGCTCTCCAGTTTTCCTAGCACCACTTATTGAATAAGCTTTTGCCTTTGCCCCATTGTATATTCTTGTCTCCTTTGTCAAAAATAAGGTACCCATAGGTGCATGGGTTTATTTCTGGGCTTTCTATATTGTTCCATCAGTCTACATTTCTGTTTTTTTTTTGTGTGTGCCAGATATCCAATGTTAAAGCATGCATATACACAACATAGAATTTAGAGCAGCTCATACACCATGATCAAGTTGGGTTTATTACAGGGATGCAAGGATTCTTCAATATATGCATATCAATCAATGTGATGCACCATATTAACAAATTGAAAGATAGAAACCATATGATAATCTCAGTAGATGCAGAAAAAGCCTTTGACAAAATTCAGCACCCATTTATGATTAAAACTCTTCAAAAAATGTGCATAGAAGGAACCTACCTCAACACAGTAAAGCCCGTATATGATAAGCCCACAGCAAACATTTTTCTCAATGATTAAAAATTGAAAGCATTCCCCCTAAGATCAGGAACAAGACAAGGGTGTCCATTTTCAGCACTGCTATTCAACATAGTTTTGGGAGTCCTAGCTACAGCAATCAGAGAAGAAAAAGAAATAAAAGGAATCCAGATTGGAAAAGAAGAAGTAAAGCTCTCACTGTTTGCAGATTACATACTATACATAGAAAACCCTAAAGATAGTATCAGAAAATTACTAGTGCTAATCAGTGAATTCTTGTGAGTTTTATAACCAGTAATTAAATTATGCAACTCTCAATAATTGATTAAATAATGCTCTCCCCCACCCCACCCAAGCAAATGATATTATGGTGCTGTTTTCTGATTCTGAGACTTGGTTCTCAGTGCATTTCTCTGAGGGCAAAATCTTCTTGTGTTGTTTACTGGGGCTGAGGAAAAAGCTCTCATACACATTTAGAAATAGTATCTGTGTCCCAGGGAGTGCAGGAAATGAATACTTTTATTCTCTTTTTAAGTTGTCCTGTAATTTGAAAATGCTGTAGTAGGATCATGACACAAATAGTAATGGTCTTGGTCTCTCCATGGAATCTAAACTCCTGTCCCAATGGCCAATCTGCTCTAAATTCTATGTTGTGTATAAGTGTGCTTTAACATTGGAAATCTATTTATATTTCAATAGAGTATATAATAGGGGAAAACATTAACAAGGAGTTGGCGTAACACATGTTTTTATATACAATATTCTGGTATTGGCAGTCAGCTTGGAAAATCATTCCATAGTGAGGCTCTGAAGGAATGAGGCTCTTGAACAGTAAATTTGATAGGGAAAAGGAATCAGAAAGTGGTTCGAGTGTGGGATGCTGATGTGAGAGTTACTCTGTGCAGAGCCAGGGATCGACATGGGCTGTTAAAGTTGTGTGGGGGATTCCACACCCTCTCCAAAATTTATTGTCTGTAGACTTTTTGATTATGGCCATTCTGACTGTGTGAAGTGGTATCTCATTGTAGTTTTGATTTGCATTTCTCTAATAATGAGAAATATTGAGCATCTTTTCATGTGTTTGTTAGTCATCTGTATGTCTTCTCTGGAGAAGTGTCTGTTTAGGTCCAGGGATGGGGGAGCCTGGTGGGCTGCCGTCTATGGGGTCGCACAGAGTTGGACACAACTGAAGCGATTTAGCAGCAGCAGCAGCAGAACATGGAAGCACCCTAGATGTCCACTGACAGGTGAATGGATAAAGAAGCCGTGGTACATATATACAATGCAATATTACTCAGCCATAAAAAGGAATGAAGTAAGTCAGAAAAAGAAATATAAATGTAAATATTGTATACTGATGCATATAAGTGGAATCTAGAAAGATGGTACTGATTAATTTATTTGCAGAGCAGCAACGGAGAAACAGACATAGAGAAGAGACCTATGAACACAGTGGGAGGGGAGGAGGGAGAGGGTGAGATGCATGGTGAGGGTAACATGGAAACTTACTTTACCATATTTAAAATAGATAGCCAATGGGAACTTGCCATATGCCTCAGGGAACTCAAACAGGCACTCTGTGACAATCTAGAAGGGTGGGATGGGGAGGGAGATGGGAGGGAGGTTCGAGAGGGAGGGAACATGGGTGTATCTATGGCTGATTCATGTTGATGTTTGACAGAAAACAAGAAAATTCTGTAAAGGAATTATCCTTCAATGAAAAAATAAATAAAGTGACAAAAAAAGTATTACTGAAAAAAAAGTGCTTTGGGGGAGGGGGATGTGACGAAAGGAAGATGGAAGGATGAGACTTGACTAACTTCTAACTTCCCCTAGGATCAGACGTTAGTGGTGTGATGATCAATCACATACTCCGCCCTAAGAGGACCAATGCATGGTCCTTTGGTGAGCTTTGCAGTAGGCAGTGCCAGCCCACTGGGCAGGCTTTTCTGGTGCCCATTTGTGACTCTGGTGACACCTGTAATGGATCATGTTTCTCAATACTATTTTCCTAATTCTTTGTCTGTTCTGACCCTAAATACCAGCTATGACTTCAGGCTTCATTTCTCATGATATTCCTTAACATTTTTTATTTAGCTCAAAGGTACCCCCCCTTGGCTTACTTTTGAGGTGTTTTGATGACTTTGGGAAACTATTCCAATCAGGCATTCTGTATTTCTCTGTTTCCTTATGATTATTCAGAGATCTGGGCCCCACCATTTTCAACTCATGGCTTCCAGGGTCATTCTGGTCATTCATATTTTAACCAGCAGTGGGGAGAAAGCCTGGGAGTTCAAAATCATTGGACTCCTCTCAAGTATGAGATGCAGAAATTGTACACATCAGTTCTGTTCAAATCCCACTAGTGAGAGCTTAACCTCACAGTTGGTGTTGTGTGGTAAAGAATCCACCTGCAAATGCAGGAGATATGAGAGACTTGGGTTTGATCCCAGAGTTGGGAAGATCCCCTAAAGGAGGGCATGGCAACCACTCCAGTATTTTTGCCTGGAGAATCCCATGGACAGAGGAGCCTGGTGGACTACAGTCCATGGGATCACAAAGAGTTAGATATGACCAAAAGCAACTTTGCACACATTCATGAAAGGTTGGCCACATGGCCTCTCTCCATTGCAAGGGAAGCTGAAAAATGCAGTTACTGCCTGTGACCCAGCCACAACATGTCACTACAGAAGAGGAGGACAACCGATTTGGTGGCTACCTAGCAACCTCTGCCACAGATAATTTTATATAATTCCTTGGCTCTGCCAATGAGAACAATCAGTTTGCATTATATCAGAAACTCCCTTTTTCTTGACTTTGAGAATGCTTGAAGCTAAATTTAGTGGCTGTTAGAGTAACTCAGTTTCATTTTTCAGTATGTTTATTCATTACTCTGAACCAGTTTTTGATCTCTCTTTTTACCTTTAATAGTTTTGTCTATCATACAATTTAATATTTGAAGCCATTTCTAATCCTTTTGGGAAGTAGGTAGAATATAAATATTAAATGGAATAGTGCAATGCAGTAAGAAAGCCACCCAAGAGTGGATAATGTACAAAGATGTAACTATGTTTGGAAAATGTAATTCTATTTGGTAAGTTCAAATTGTTGCTCTGCAAGAAATGTGGGGAGACGAGTTCCTTGGAATACATTGTAGAACTTACATTCACAACGTGGGCAACCAGTTGTGGCAAAAGTCCAGGCAGTGTGACAGTTAAAGAATGGGATGACTCTCTGGTGGAGAAGGGATGTTGCATACCAATATATAGGTATCTTGTCCCATAATATGTAAGAATTACTGTTTTCCTTTTGTTTTCACTACTAAATGATGCTTTTTAGAGTAGAAGAATCATTCATATGTCAGCAATTATGGTCATGTTTAAAAAAAACCAACTGAGTTTTGAGCCCCTAATATGAGCCGAGCACTATGTTAATTTCAATGGGAGATCTAAACAATGTTCCCTGCCTAAGGGACCTTGATACTCTTATAAGCCTGAGAGACATGATGTATTATACTCCAAGGTATTTCCAATCAGCCTTATGAAGCACACCACTCCCCGCCCCTCCACCCCCACTGCCCTAGTTCTGTGCTTGGCACGGTGTGGACTCTCAAAGACTCAGGGTGAATGAATGAATAGTATTAGGATGTCATTGAATACTGAGCTGAAATTTGAAATAGGTATTAGGAGTCTCAGAAATATACAGAATTTTTTGATGTTCTAATTACAGAGGTTTTGCTTGGATGCACTAAAAACAAACAAGCAAAAAACCTTAAACTTAGTTCCCAATTTGACAGGGAAATTCATAGTAAAATCCTATTTAATAACTCCTTCTAGAGTTGTCAGTCAACATACCTGTTCACTATCCTTAGAACTGTGAGAAAACATATGTCCTATTCAGATAGATGCCTCTTTCATAGGCATTTATGACAATATGCCAACACCTAAGATGTGGGTAGCTTGAACTTTGAGTAATAAGGGATTAAACTTTTAATATATCTACCCATGGGCATTCATTTATTAGAAGTTGTGCTTAACATTTTATTAAGTTATAAGCTTTCCAAAATTGCCCATATTTTGAGCATTTTCCATCTATCTTGGTGGTTGTTTATCTTTGCTTATTCTGCCTAGCTTCTCTCATGATTTTAAAAAACTTGCAAATTTGCTAAAAGGATGCAAATTATGTATAAAATCTTTTGTTTATATGGTAAATACTTATAATGTGTCCAAATATATTCTTATACCATTAATGTAATACAAGGCGTGGACTGCTGCTGCTGCTGCTACTGCTGCTAAGTCTCTTCAGTCATGTCCGACTCTGTGAGACGCCATAGGTGGCAGCCTGCCAGGCTCCGCCATCCCTGGGATTCTCCAGGCAAGAACACAGGAGTGGGTTGCCATTTCCTTCTCCAATGCATGAAGGTGAAAGGTGAAAGTGAAGTCGCTCAGTCGTGTCTGACTCTTAGCGACCCCATGGACTGCAGCCTACCAGGCTCCTCTATCCATGGGGTTTTCCAGGCAAGAGTACTGGAGTGGGGTGCCATTGCCTTCTCCGAAGGCATGGACTAGCGGTTGCTTATTAGCAAGGATAGAGCACTGCAACTTTCAGTTTCTGATATCTTTACTGCATGGCCTTGGGCTGCTCATTCTTTTTCCTTTGGTGACAATCTGAGTAATTTTTCATCACTCAACTTTATTGTTTTATTTGATCTAAACATTTAGTAAGCATTGTGAACCTGGTGAAATAGAGAAAAATTAACAAACACTATTCATGATAATAGTATTGCCAGGAACAATAATCCAATTTCCCGTGCTGGTAAGTGAATTCTTGCTTTTCACATCGAAGAGGCTTAAGGAGGCTTTTGATAATGGGGTGTTTATTGAATGTGTCATAGATGTGAAGTAAATCAATTACCTAGGCACAATAACCTCTGTAACTTTCTGCTAGCAAAGCAATTCAAATGGGCCTTTAAGAAAATTTTATTTCTCTGTGCTCTTTGAAAGTTGTTCACACTTCAACAGCTAGGACTTTCTCAAAGGCCCATGTAGTAAACATATAGGAATTTACACTCTCTGTGAGAACTGATTTAAACTCCTAGTTTTCCCAGGTAACTTGAGGTCTCTACTCTCCTGCCAGGGAAGCTTTGTAGTCCTCTGAGGAGAAAGCATTCAGGAAGTAAAATAATCCTTTCACAGTCACCTATCAACATATAAGCATATTTGACTTGTAATTATAAAGTCATGAAACTTTATGGACTATGTAGTCACAAATTTTGGTTGAAAGATAAATTTTAAAATGTTGTATATTTTAAGAGATTTCTATCCTCCAAAATCTTGGACTAGCTGAGTTTTGCTTGCCTTAAGTTGTGTTGGGTATGGGATTCTGTATATAGACTTCTCAGCAAAATACTGCTCATGTGTGGAACAGTCCTGCCACATTCCTCGGACCTCCAGTGGCACAGATGACACTTCTCCCTGTACAGGGCTGTCAGTCAATTCAGGACTTTTCTTCTCCCTCCCTCCCATATCCCTCTCCCCTCCTTGGCTGTCCCATCTTAAGCCAGTGCATATCCACTCAGGTCCCATGTTGCTTGGTTCTTCCTTTCATGGTGGTCTTAGTTTAGGTTCCCCAGAAAGCAAGGCTGAGGCAGTGGATTTATGTGTTACTAGCGATGACAATCCCAGGAAGCAGGAATGAAAGACAAGGGAAGTGAGAACAAGGAGGAAGAGCCAGGGCAAGGCTGTGGCACAGAACTGGCTGCTATGAAATGTAAATGATTGCTTGATGTTCAGGGCTGTTCCCTGAACAACTGTGTGAACAGCTTCTCAGGACTCTCCATTGGAGGACGGAAAGGACAGAAAGGGGCACTGTTGGTGCCCCACCAGATGCTCTTTACTGGGCCTGTTCATCCATCTTTAGCTGCTGTGCTGGCTCATTGCTGCTCTCTGCTCTGCAGTGGCCAGTACCCAGAAAGTCACTGTAGCATAGAGTTATGTCTCCTGAGCCCACAGCCATTGGCTGACTGATAGGAAGTTCAAAGGACTTTCTCTCTGCCTCAATTCATGTTCCAGAGTGGCCCGCATGTTCAGACAGAAGCTAGTCATCTTCTGAGGTCAAATCTTTGATTGGCCCCTTCTCCTATCTTGATCTGATTTCCTCACTCACCTTCTCCTGAGAGCTTTCCTTTCATAAATCACTTGAACATAGATTTTTGCCTCCAATTCTGATTCCTGAGTTCAAATGGGGCTCACTTCTCCACTGGCTTCTATTTCCCTTGGTCCTGAGTCAGTATCAAAGGGCAGAGGGGCAAGAAAGGCACTTAGCTCAGGCCTGTGGTGATGTGCTTGCTGTGAGGTACACCAGTGTGAGGTCAGTAAGAGCCCCTATGGAGTGGGCTTGCTGTGGTAGCAGCTGAAATGATGGGCAGAGAAGGCCAAGAGTGTCTGAAATGAATGTACAAGAAATCTGATACAATCCTCCCCTTGGACCACTCACATCATTTCATGATCTCTCTTCTTCCCCTGGCACAACATGGGACCTCTAGTTTTGTGACAACACTATGCCCTTACTTTCTCCCTGGGGGCAGGTACAAGTTACAGTATTTCAGAGTGGTAGCTAGCTATATTCTCTGAGGCAAGAAGGAAAGGAAAACAAATTATAGTCCCAAATTCTGCAGCTGATCCTGATGCCTTGTTTATTAAATATTTTTTAATTTCTTCACCTGATATTCTTGGTTTCCCTTACTCTCTATCAACCCTTGGCTGATCTGAATTGCTTGTCTGGTACCATGATCTAGGCTCTTTTCCCAAGGAGTCTGAGTCCTTGGTTGCTTTGTCCTTACTCAGCTGTGGTTGCTGCAATTAACTGGTTACTGTAATCACTGGGTATTGAAGCACTTGAGATGCCCTGGGTTCCAGGTGTGCAGCTTTCTGCCCCATTGTTTAGTGGACACATCAGCTCATCTTGGCAGTCAAGGCCAGTAATCTTTGTCAGCATGACCACTCCATTTTCTTCCTAATTCCATGAAATGGAAAATCCAAAGTGACAGGAGATAAGATGTTGTGGTTGTTGTTCAATTGTTAAGTCATATCCAATTCTTTGTGACCCCATGGACTGCAGCATGCCAGGGCTTCCCTGTCCTTCACTATCTCCCAGAATTTGCTCAGACTCGCACCGATTGAGTTGGTGATGCTATCTGAACATCTCTTCCTGTGATGCCCCCTTCTCCTTCTGCCCTCAGTATTTCCCAGTATCAGGGTCTTTTCCAATGAGTCAACAAGAGATAGGATGGTGAGCATGGGTGTGGCCCTTGGCAGAAACTCCCTATATTCCACCCCTACACTCACCCTCCCACACATGTGCATGTGAACACACACTCACACACACACCCAGACTTTGGGATGAAGACTTCTAACCAGTTAGTGACTATCATTGCAGGAGTGGTAAGCACATATCCTGCAAGTGGGGTCCAAAGACCTGTTGGGCCAAATACCAGATCCACTTGAGGCAAAACTTCATTGATCATTTGGTTTCCATAAGCTTCCATCTCTAAACAGAGGACCATAATTTTAGTAGCATTGAAGGATTCTTCCTTGGAGGACCTGGCTTCCTCATCAATCAGGGGTCTCTATGAACTGACTTAGATTTGGAAATTACCCAAGGGAACCACATTTTTCTTCTCTTTGTTGTAGTTGTTGATGTCATCCTTTTACCAGCCAGTTCTCAATTTCTTGTGTATTATACAAGTTAAGATATATTACAGACCTGGTCTAGTGTCCATCTATTTGACCAGGAACTCCATGATATATTAACTATTGCCTGAAATAATGTATAAAAAGTATGTAACACAACTACTATCGTCCCTATATATACATTCCTAGGTTTGTCAACGACCTTGGTTGATGGTGCCATTTACTTAGGGACCATGGGAGGAGGAAACTAAAGAGTAGATGGTGAGTTTAGTTTTATTCATTTTGAAGACATGCAACAGCTGACTATCTGGATCTGATATTAGGGGAGGGGTCTGTGCTTAAGGTAAAGATTTGACAGCCATTTGGATATAGGAAGTAGTTGATATAATGGAGGTAAAGGCTATCATTGAGATAAACATTGAGCTCTAACAAAAGATCCTCCCCCCACAAAAAAAAATGCTTGTACATAGCTCTCATTGCATTCTCAGTCACTTCACAGAACCTCTTTTTCACCTTAATTAAAAGTCAACTGTCCCCAAAGAATACTGCTTTCCAGCAAAACCTTCTGGAGAAGGCAATGGCAACCCACTCCAGTACTCTTGTCTGGAAAATCCCATGGACGGAGGGGCCTTGGTGGGCTGCAGTCCATGGGGTTGCTAGGAGTTGGACACGACTGAGCGACTTCACTTTCACTTTTCACTTTCGTGCATTGGAGAAGGAAATGGCAACACACTCCAGTGTTCTTGCCTGGAAAATCCCAGGGACGGGGGAGCCTGGTGGGCTGCCGTCTATGGGGTCGCACAGAGTCGGACACGACTGAAGCGACTTAGCAGCAGCAGCAGCAGCAAAACCTTCAGGCCTGTGCTCTTTGTCACCGTGCTTTCTCATACCACGGATTCCAGGACATTCTTTAAGAGCTCCATGACTGATTTCTTCTTTGGCTGGATCACCTTCTAGAGACCCTTATTGTTGCTACTTTCTGGCCATCTTTCATGGAAGAGACTGTTCTTTTAGACCTCAACCCTGACATCAGCACATGGTCATATGAGTCATGCCACAACATAGCCTCGATGATCAATTATATTACCATTCACTCATATTTGGTGCCGATCCTGCTGGTGATCCTCACTGGGGAAGAATTACATGTCACTGATCTGTGGAACTGAGGCACAGACATATGGCTTGATTTGGCCAGGAAAGTGTGAAAAGAATTAAGGAGTGTGGTTTCTGAGGAGAAACGTTGATAGTCAAGTCAAGATCTAGCTTGCTCTTTTCCTCCTGTCATAAAGACTGGTAATGTTCCAGATGGAGGTTGCTTGGTCAGCATGGATCACAGTGTAATGGAACAGAGCTTTCTCATGTCATCTGAATAAGAAATATAGCATTATTGCTATAAATTAGACATTTGGGGACATTTGTTTACACAGTATAATACACCTGTACCTTCTCAGAATTCCAGATTACCTCAATTCTAGTAATTTACTCTCAAGGCTACATCCAGATGTTTATGAATCTCTAGATAATTCTAGTGCTAAGGTAGTAAATGTTGATGTAGACATCTGGAGTCACTAACCTTTCATTCTTCAAGCTCTCTTGCTTCCTTACTTTACACTTGATCTTAGGTCTTGTACCACTTTATAAACATTCACACTCACCTCTCTAGTCATGGCTATAGTAAGATTTTGGTTAGGATTTGGCAAAATTTCTGAAGGTACAACCTGCCAACATCTTATCATATGTCCTGCTTCCTTTCCTGAGACTTTTCTGAGGCTGCGGCATGGGATACTTCAGGAAAATTTGGCAGTCACATATGTGCAAATTGGAAATGTGATGCAGTTAATGCCAATGGAATCACCTTCACCAATGATGTCTGAAAGTGCTCGGAAAATACTTTATTATTTTTTAAAATTAATTAAAAAAATTGGCTGTGATACACAGCATGCCTGATCTTAGGTCATTGACCAGGGATCAAGCCTTTGCCCCCTACTGTGGAAGCACAGAGTCTTAACCACTCGACTGCCAAGGAAGTCCCAGTACTTTTTTCTTTTGTACCCTAGGTGAACAGTTACGGACACATCTCACAGTTCTCAGAAGACCAAATGAGAGATCAAACACTAGTTACATGTATCCATGACTAACTTGATAACATATGCTTATATTGACTTCCCTTTCTTGTTTAAATCTCTGATCCTTATTCTGGTTCCTTAGACTTTCTCAAATTGTCCCTCAACAAACCTTTGTCTGAGGTTCTGCTTCCAGGAAACACACACTATGACAGTTTTTCTCAAGTTCCCTAGTTATGCATCCCTCAATTTTCTCCTTAGTGCACTGTCCACTCATGGCTTCATTTCTTCTAAATATTACCACAAGCTTGTTATATATTACTTCAACCATTTTCTTATGAGCACTCTTAATAGAGTTTCCCTGTGTTTCCTCTCTTAACCAGATCCATTCTGTTAACCCTGACTTGGATCAAGCCTTTTTCACTCCTGTATTTTAGGTGCTGAAAGATGCTGGATAAAATCAGAGTCGAGGGAACTGACACCAAGCTGATGGGCTCCACTGTGACTTGCCACCTCAATACTGCCCTTAATCAGCTCCTCTTCTACGTCTCCAGATCACTTTTCCTAAACATCGATCACCCTCTTCAAAATACCCACTCACTACTATTGCCCTTTTTCTCTGGAGATACTTTCTTTTCCATACAGGAAAAAAAAAAAACGTGCTTGTCAAGACAGGTGTACCCCTTGTTGAATTATATCTCCATCCATGCCAATGTATCTGTCTCTGTTCTACCACCTACTTTCCTTTAAAGCTTGAGATATCTCTTCTTATATCTAAGACAAATTCATAATATCTCCTTGGTGGTCTTGATTTCATCAGTGCTGGTTCTTGTTCAACTGTTCTCTGTATTCTCTGTTTACCACACTTCAAAGTATAGATATGGCTGAGTGCTTCATCAAGAGAGACCCTCGTAGACCCTGTCCCTCCCTTTGTTATTATTTTCCTCACTAGTAGGGTTTTCAAAGGATGTCACATAATTGATCTCTTGTTATTATAAGGACCTTTCTCTGCAGCCCATTATAATCTGGTTCCAGCCGTACTGTCCCACTGAGTCTGTTACGAATTTCTTTCTAAAAGACAAACCCCAAAGACTTTGTATTTTTATTTTTGGTTTGTTTGCTTATACTTTACCTGTCACAGTGCCTACCAATGCTAATCTCTATCTTCTTGAAAATCCTTTTTCTCAAGCCTTCAGAGATAGCACTGGCTTTCGTTCTGAGTTTCCTTCTCAGTACCTTTTCTTTCTCAAGTCCACATCATCTTTAATCCTCACCATTTTGGACCAGATTTCTTATTTACTAAACCAGCTTCTGATTTTAATTTGATTTTTTAAGTATGTTTGCCTGTAGGGTAGAATTCATTGGTTGAGGGATTTCTTTCTTTCTTAAACATTTATTTTTAATTGGAGGATGACAACTTTAGGCTTCCCTGGTGGCTCAGGTGGTAAAGAACCTGCCTGCTAAGGCGGGAGACATAACAGATGTGGATTTGATCCCTGGTCTGGGAAGATCCCCTGGTAAAGGAAATGATGATCTGCTGCAGTATGCTTGCCTGGGAAATCCCATGGATAGAGGAGCCTGATGAGCTACATTCCATGGAGTTGCAAAGAATCGGACACTACTTATGTATATGCTGTGTGTGTGCTTAGTCTCTCAGTTGTGTCCTACTCATTGTGACCCTTTGGACTGTAGCTCGCCAGGCTTCTGAGTCCATGGGATCCCTCAGGCAAGAATACTGGAATGGGTTGCCATGCCCTCCTCGAGGGGATCTTCCCACCCCAGGGATAGAACCCATGTCTCCTGTGTCTCCTGCTTTGCAGGCAGATTCTTTAGCACTAGCACCACCTGGGCAGAGAAGGCAATGGCACCCCACTCCAGTACTCTTGCCTGGAAAATCCCATGGATGGAGGAGCCTGGTAGGCTGCAGTCCATGGGGTCCCTAGGAGTCAGACACGACTGAGCGACTTCACTTTCACTTTTCACTTTCATGCATTGGAGAAGGAAATGGCAACCCACTCCAGTGTTCTTGCCTGAAGAATCCCAGGGATGGGCTGCTGTCTATGGGGTCGCACAGAGTTGAACACGACTGAAGTGACTTAGCAGCAGCAGCAGCAGCACCACCTGGGAAGCCCAGACTCAACTCATAATTGCTTTACAGAGTTGTGTTAGCTTCTCCTGTGCAATAACATGAAGCAAATCAGAGAAAAGCAAATATTGTATATTAACACATATATATGGAATCTAGAAAAAGGGATTTCAAGTAGAGTTTGAAGGCTTATTTTCATAATGCTTTTAATTGGCATGCTAATTTATTTATCAGTCTCTCATCTGACTCTTAAGAATGACTCATCCTCTGTGAGACTGCTGATCTCTGTGAATCTTCCTGGAACAGAGCAGATGCTGAGATGTGGTGACTGTAGCTCTGCAGTGTCACTTCATGAAGTGCAGGTAACCAGCTGATTACTGCCTACTGTGGGGAACATGGGTACCTCATTTCTCTGTAACCAGAGTAGCCTTATGAGAGAAGTAAACGGGAAATTTTAAGGGTCCATGTGTGAGTAAAAAGACGAATTATCAAAATGAGCATCTTGTGGGGCTAAGGAGATTCTTTGAAAACAAAAACAAAAACAAAAACAAAAAACACAGATATGAGTGAAGCGTAAAAATTTCTGTTTCATGGGCCCTAAGGTTACCTTCGTTAAAATATGGGGCCTAGGATAATGCTGGTTTTAGAAGATACCTTATGAAGATTTGTTGACTGAATAATGGCAGATCTCTGTTTAGAAATTTAAACTTTTATCTGAATGTCGACTCCTTTAAAATTAAGGCTACAGTATTCACATTGGAATTCAGTGGATGGTTTAATAACTGCCAAAAAGCATATATCATATATTAATATTTAAATGCTTCCATGAGTTGCCGTTATAATACATGCAATTTTTAGTCTTTCTAACAGACTCCAAGGATCTCTTTCCCCACTCAGTTTTAGGAAGAAAGATGCTTTTGTTTCTTTGGGTTTTGATATTGGTGTCTAGGGTACTTCACAGGATTTGAAAATATCTAGCTAGACTTGTAGAGAATATTGTGTTCTTGGGATTTTGAAAAAAGAGATTACTTTGACATGTTGTAATAATAGTGAAAAGTAAAGTTATATCTATTAAAGGCTTAAATGATAAATTCTAGCTAGGGTATCTGATTTTGCACACTACAGAATAACATATAGGCAAGTTTGAAAACAAGTACAATAATTGTCTTCTGTAGATGTTATATCCACGTGTTTCTGGCAGATCCCATATTGGCTATAAAAAGAAAGTAATAGTATAGTAGCAAGGCAAGTTGAGAGTTTTCCTTTGAGAATCCTGATGACTCATCTTTTTTTATTGCTAGATTTAAGGTGATGAACACTTGTTTTGAAAAATGTGATTTTTCTCTATTGCTGTTTAATTAAATGCAAAAATCCTAGAGTGGATCAACCTTTAAGACTGCAAATTTCAACTCATAAAAGTCAGATAATGGAAAAGTGAAGGTTGTGATAGCAATGTTAACTCATCCATTGCATATAGGTTGCATTTTGCATGACTAATTAGGCGATTTAAGCAAGGGTGATGCCAGAGGTATCTTTCCTCTCTCCTCTTAAATCTGGGACTATTTTAAACTGGTCTTTCTATATGCATCATTTAGTAAGAGCCAAAAATATTTTTAGCATAATTTAGTGTTAGTATTTCTTTCTGAGAAGTTGTATTAGCTTTGAGAATAACTCCAGTGGCCTGGATCAGCACTACAGTGGCCAATTTCTTTCTAGTATATTTTTTCTGAGTAATGTTTTAAACTTTAATATATGAAATACTAAAATAATAAAGCAACTGAGATGATTCTATAGTAACTTTACTGGAATATTTTCCAAGAGACCACAATTTACTTAATTTTTCTGATTTTGTTGGCTTAACTCTAAAAAGGGGGATAAAATTGACCATGTAGGATGGTTGTGAGGATCAAAGACATAAAAAGGTCATGAGTTATTATGTCCTTATTATTTTACTGTTATTTCACAGAGAATAGTTATAACGATGTTCCAACAACATTTGAAATATTTCCGTCTTGTCAGCCAAGTAGAACTTGCTGCAAAATTAGTCTGACATGTTTCCTGATGTCATGGACATCTGATACATTTTGTAGATTTCTGGCTCCGTAATTCTCTTCCTGCTTCTCCCAAGGCCCTCCTCTGATGCATTTTCCACACTGCTGCCCTAGTGGTTTTCATGGAGCATGTGTATGATCAGTTCACTTTCTTGTTTAAAATGCTTCCAAGGACTCCACTGCCTTGTGGATAAAGTTCCACATTTGCCCCGGATGCTCCCTGTTAGTCTATGTGTCTTCGCTTCTCTGAATATTCAGTTGTGTTGCTTCATATGCCTTTACCCATCTCAACCACATGCTTCAAATTCTCCTTTATTTCTCATGACTTACTGTGGTGTGAATTCTTCTAGAAAAATTTCTGTGATTGTTTCAGCTAAATTTAGGTGCCCTTTCTGGGGCTGAGAGGCACTTGGTTCTCTTGTTGTTGTTTAGTTATTAAGTTGTGTCCAACTCTTTGTGGCCCCATGGACTGTAGCCCACCAGGCTCCTCTGTCAATGAGATTTCCTGGGCAAGTATACTGGAGTGGGTTGCCATTTCTTTCTCCATGGGATCTACCTGGATCAGGGATCAAACCCACCTCTTCTGCATTGGCAGGCAGATTTGTTTAGTGCTAAGCCAGCAGGGAAGCCCAGAGTTCTCTTAGCATTGTCTTATGGTTTTTATTATTTGTCTTGGAACTGCCCATCTCCTTAGTAGACATCCTTGGATTAGACATCTCTGAGGCTAGTGTCAGCATTTTATTCATCTCATCTCACTGTCTCAAGGGCTGACAAAATACCTGATAAATAGTCAATGCTCAATAACTGTTCAACTGAAATGCAGATTATGTGTAGTGAATACCTTTGGGATTTTGGCAGTCCCTTGGCAGTTGCTTCTAGTAACCTCTTGGAAGCATGTTGAACTCATCTCAAAATCCCTCCTAAACAAAACCTCCCTACCAATGTATAATAGTTTTGGAGGGGTGGGGTGAGGAATGAAAGTAAGGCAACGGTGTTTATGTATGGAGTAATTTCTACCATAATTCAACTCATTTTAACAACTATAAATGACAGCAATATACTTAATGTGTTGCCTGTAGGTGGCCAGAACCCCAAAGTGAAGTATTTCTTTTGGGTTCTCTCCTAAGGAAGATGGATCAAGTTACATCATTCATCATTCTATGGCATTTTCATAAGAGATACTATTAGTTTTCTTTTGTTTTTAACATCTGCATCTTCAAATGCATAAAAGCAGCTATGATCTCTGCATCTAGTTGAAGAGCAGAGAAAGTCAGACATATAAGCCACTTGTCAACCTGGTGTCAGAATTTGACACAAGCAGTAGGAGAGCTAGTGAGGTGGTCTACTGACGTTAGGGTATTTCTCTTTTAGATATGGACTCCCTACCTTTAAGTTACCATATAAATGCCATGGACAAGTTTCCTTACTTTAGGTCCACTGGTGGGCTAGGGAAGCTACTAATTAATTTTGAGGGAAGTGGGGTGGGTAGGGTGGATTTTTCTTTAAACTGCTGTCCATTTTAAAAAACAAACTTGCAAGTACTAATTTCCATTAGGCACTTTAAATGAGTCCAGGACCCTTTAGGGTAAGGACCCTTGCTCATTAATTGATCAGGCTCTTATTGATGAAACTGCAAAGGTGAATTAAATGTAGGACCAAGATTTTAGGACGGTGATGGGTAGGAATGAAGGAAACTGATTTGGAATGACAGTTTCCTCTATCTAGGCAAGGAAGAAGGCTTTCATTCCTAATAATGCTTGAGCCTATGAAAAAATTTATTGATTTAAGAGTTTGCTTCTCAGTAAAGATTGAATTAATTCATTTGCACCTTCTAAGTGCACCCTTGTAAAAGAGGTAGAGTGAAAGATGTCCTTAAAGAGAGAATGTGAGCTTTCTTTATAACATATACAAATTAGTTCAAGATAAATTTTAATTTTTAGGAGAAAACTATTAATTATATATATAAGATTTAATATCAAAAGAAGAGTTAATGAAGAGCCTAAAAACCAGCAGTTCTATTTTATCCAGAAGAAAAAAAGCTTTGTCATTTTCTAATAATTTTTGTAGCCAATATGAAATAGTTCAAGACATCCAACTTTATGGATTTTTAATAATTATGTTAAAACTTGAGTTTACAGACTGAAGTAAGACCTGAAATCATGACTCCTAGAAGAAAACATAGGTTTCATGCTCTTGGGCATTGGTCTTAGCACATTCTTTCCTTCTTGGATTTGTCTTCTCAGACAAGGGAAACAAAAACAAAAACAGACATATGAGATGACATTAAACCAAGAAATTTTGCACAAATAAAGAATGCTATTAACAAAGCAAAAAGGCAGCCTACTGAATGGCAGAACATATTTGCAAATGATATATTTAATAAGGGATTAATGTCCAAAATATATAAAGAACTCACATGACACAGTATCAAAAAATAAACAATTTGATTAAAAATGGACAGATGCTCTAAATAGAAATTTTTCCAAGGAAGGCACACAGATGACCAACAGGCACATGAAAAGATGCTGAGCATCACTAATCATCAGGGAAATGCAAATCAAAACCATAATGAGATATCACTTCATATCTGGGAGAATTGGAGAATTGGTTATCATCAAAGAAGACAACAAATAACAAAACTGGTGAGAATAAATGGCAATCCACTCCAGTACTATTGCCTGGAAAATCCCATGGACAGAGGAGCTTGGTAGGCTATAGTCCATGGGGTCGCAAAGAGTCGGACACGACTGAGCAACTTCACTTCACTCACTGTGCACTGTTAGTGGGATTTATAAATTGCTATAGCCACTATGGAAAACAGTATGGTCCTCAAAAAATTAAAACTAGAACTATCATACAATCCAGCAACTTCAATTTGAATTATTTATCTAAAGAAAACAAAAACATTATTTCAGAAAGCTATATGCACCTCAGTGTTTATTTCAGCATTATTTGTGATAGCCAAGATATGGAGGTAACCTAAGTATCTGATAGATGAATGGGTAGAAATGATGTGGTATATCAATAGATTGTATTACTCAGCCATAAAATAATGAAATGTTGCCATTTATGACAACATAGATGGTCCTAGAGGGTATTATGCTAAGTAAAATAAGTCAGAGAAAGAAAAATACTATATGATTTCTCCTATATGTGGGAAAAACAGACAAAACAGCAATGGACTCATGAACAACAGACTCATAGCAAATGAGTAGTTACCAGAGGGAAGGGGACTGAAGGTTGAGAAAAATAGGTAAAGGGAATTAAGAGATACAAACTTCTAGTTGTAAAATAAACGAGTCACAGGGATGTAATATACAGCATAGGGAATATAGTCAGTAATACTGTCATAATAACAGATGGTTACTAGACTTATCATGATCAATTCCTAAAGTATATAAATGCTGAATCACTATGTTGAACACCTGAAGCTAATATTAAATTGTGTGTCAGTTATATTTCAACAAAAAATAAAAAGGAAAAAACTGAGTTTTCAAGCTGCAGAGACAGAGTTGTGTATTTTTAAAAATTATCTCTTTGGAAAGCTACACGTGGAAAACACATCGAGTCCTCAGCAGGGAGGGTGGTACGAATGGAAATTTTATGTTAAATTACAGCACAAGCTGGCTGTGGCTGATAGGATAAAAAGAGTTGGTTGTGACACTGTGAAAATCTAGGATAGTTGGCCAAGGAATCACTAGAGATTGAGTAATGTCCTACTGTAACAAAATCTGATATCCTTAACGCATTTGATGTGGCTTTACACTCAACCTGCTGAAGTACAATCAGTGCAGGTTCTGAACTGAGTAAAGTCATAGATCGAATTTTAACCTAGAGCGTCTATCTGAAAAATCTTTTCACACAAGGTCTCCAATTTGCTAATTATTTCAGAAACACTGACATGAAGGAGTACACACAGAGATAGTTTTTAGACAAACAAGGGACATATTTCTTATTCTTAAATATTTTAAATATGGCAAGTTTATGTGTGAATATTTAAGAAGACAATTACTGATAAAAATGAAATCCCTTGTTTAATTTTTGCACCCTGTTTTTCCTGTCGAAGAGTTAAGATTCTCTTGAATTTTATGTTTACCCTACCTATGTATGATTTTATTCTATTGCTGTGTATGTACTTAGCCATAAGTTAAGTATGTATTGGGTTGGCCAAAAAATTTGTTCAGGTTTTCCGTAACATCTTTTGGAAAAACCCAAACGAACTTTTTAGTTAACTCTACTATTTTGCATGGTTTCAAGCTTTAGAACTGACACCATGCTCTGTGTCAATTCCTTCCTCCTCATCCCTTTGATAATGTATTTCTGACATCGTGTTATTAGATTACACTGTATTTATTCATTCTTCCATTGAAAAACATTTAAATCATTTTCAGTTTTTTTTTAGCTGTTAAAAATTGTGTTCTCTATTTGTGCATTTATTCTTTAAAGAAATGTCTATTGTATATCTAATATGCTGGGAGAATATTATTGTACTAGGTGTTGAAGATACAGTGGTGACCAAAACTGATAAAAGTCTGTTTCTTTTTGGAGGTTAAGTTCTTTCATTTCTTCTTTCATATCTTTAAATATTATTTTATATTTTCTTATAAAAATGTTTTCCATCTTTTGTTAAATTCATTTTAAATACCTTATGTATTGCATTGCTCTAGTGAACAGGATGTATTTTCTTCCATTATATTTTCTACTTAGTTGTTACTGACATATGGGAATGCTAGCAGTTTTGAGGAGTTGATCTTGTATTCAAAACCTTGCTAGTCTGATTGAAATATATACATTACCATGTGTAGAATAGCTCATGCATAGCTAATGCATAATGTATAGTGCAGGGAGCTCAGCCTGGTGCTCTGTGACCACCTAGAGCAACTAGGCGGCAGGTGGGAGGGAGGTTCAAGAAGGAGGGGACATCTGTATACCTATGGCTGATTTATGTTGATGTATGGCAGAAACCAACACAGCATTGTAAAGCACTTATCCTTCAATTTAAAAAAAAGGAAAAAGCTTTCTAGTCTGTATCAAAACTTCTAATACTATGCCCGTAGTATTTCTTGAATTTCTGTTACTATAAAATTGTCTTCACATAGAGTCAGTGTTCCTCATTTTTGATGACAAAGAGTGATAGAGATATATACATTCCAAGACTGGGGAGACTATTACTAAAATGTTCTTTATTAAGCATACTGTTTGCTCTTAGTGTGTTAAATACTCTTTATGAGGATGAGGTTAATGAAGTTTCCTTCTATTTCTTGTTGCTAAGAGTATTTTCATGAATAGATAGAAAATATTAGTAAATGGTTTTCTGTATCCATTGAAATGCTACTATTTCCCCTGATAGTCTACTTCCTGTTGGGTATGAGGTGCATGGCTTTGGTGATGCTGAATCATCCTTGAATCCTTGAGATGATGCCTCATGAGCAAACAGTGTTATCACAAAAACACACTAAATTTGATATACTTAAGTTTATTTATGATTTTTTTTTCTGTAATCATAACTGAGAATGATCTAAACCTTCTTTTTTCTTGTACTTACCTAATCTGATTTGGGTAGTCTATGCTACTTTCATGAAACATGCTGAGTTGGTCTTCCTTCTTATTATATTACCTTAAAAAAGTACATAATAAATAGTTATTTCTTTAAGGCTTGGAAAACTTATAAGACTATTCATCTTACACCTGCAAGTCTTTTAACTTCCCAGATTACTTATTAGATATTTATATAGTTTGATAGTTTTAGTTATTAAAAGATAGTTATTAATAGTTATTGATACATTTTTCTAATTTCTCTTGAGTAAATTTTTAAGAAAAAGATCTGCATCATATACATTTTCAAGTTTACTGGTGTATGTTTGTTCATGCATAGATTTCACCTGTGATTTCCAAATCTAAACTGTATTTCTAATTACATCACTTTTACTTCTGTTCCCAATATTTCACTTGTGTTTTCTGTCTCTCATTTTCTACCTTCCTCCCTCCTTCCCTCTTTCTATTTAGATCTGTTTTCATTAGAATCTTTTTTTCAAAGTATCAGCTTTTGATTTGCTGCTCTTTGTTGCTGTCTTTTCTATATCATTAATTTCTGTTAACCTCCAATTTTCTCTCAGCTTTTTATTTTGCAGTTTATTTTGGGTTTAGTTTGTTACTCTCTTTCAGTTTAGTTCAGTTCAGTCGCTCAGTTGTGTCCGACTCTTTGCGACCCCATGAATCGCGGCACGCCAGGCCTCCCTGTCCATCACCAACTCCCGGAGTTCATTCAAACCCACGTCCATCAAGTCAGTGATGCCATCCAGCCATCTCATCCTCTGTCGTCCCCTTCTCCTCCTGCCCCCAATCCCTCCCAGCATCAGAGTCTTTTCCAATGAGTCAACTCTTCCCATGAGGTGGCCAAAGTATTGGCGTTTCAGCTTTAGCATCATTCCTTCCAAAGAACACCCAGGGCTGATCTGCTTCAGAATGGACTGGTTGGATCTCCTTGCAGTCCAAGGGACTCTCAGGAGTCTTCTCCAACACCATAGTTCAAAAGCATCAATTCTTCGGTGCTCAGCCTTCTTCACAGTCCAACTCTCACATCCATACATGACCACAGGAAAAACCATAGTCTTGACTAGACGGACCTTTGTTGGCAAAGTAATGTCTCTGTTTTTCAATATGCTATCTAGGTTGGTCATAATCTTCCTTCCAAGGAGTAAGCGTCTTTTAATTTCATGGCTGCAGGCACCATCTGCAGTGATTTTGGAGCCCCCCAAAATAAAGTCTGACACTGTTTCCACTGTTTCCCCATCTATTTCCCATGAAGTGATGGGAACAGATGCCATGATCTTCGTTTTCTGAATATTGAGCTTCAAGCCAACTTTTTCACTCTCCTCTTTCACTTTGATCAAGAGGCTTTTTAGTTCCTCTTCACTTTCTGCCATAAGGATGATGTCATCTGCATATCTGAGGTTATTGATATTTCTCCCAGCAATCTGGATTCCAGCTAGTGCTTCTTCCAGCCCAGCATTTCTCATGATGTACTCTGCATAAAAATTAAATAAGCAGGGTGACAATATACAGCCTTGACGTACTCCTTTTCCTATTTGGAACCAGTCTGTTGTTCCATGTCCAGTTCTAACTGTTGCTTCCTGACCTGCATATAAGTTTCTCAAGAGGCAGGTCAGGTGGTCTGGTATTCCCATCTCTTTCAGAATTTTCCACAGTTTATTGTGATCCACACAGTCAAAGGCTTTGCCATAGTCAATAAAGCAGAAATAGATGTTTTTCTGGAACTCTCTTGCTTTTTTGATGATCCAGCGGATGTTGGCAATTTGATCTCTGGTTCCTCTGCCTTCTCTGTACAGTTCCTTAATTTAAAACTTAACTAATTTTCCTAATCTTCTCTTTATAAATAAATTCATTTAAAGCTGTGCAGTTTCCTCTAGCTGTTCCTTTAACTATATACCATTACTTACATATAGCACTTTCATTATTATTCACTTCTAAATGTTTCATAATTTTATTGCTATTTCCTCTTTAATATTATGGCTTCTCTGGTGGCTCAGCTGGTAAAGTATCCGCCTGCAATGAGGGAGACCTGGGTTCTATTCCTGGTCTGGAAAGATCCCTTGGAGGAGGGAATGGCTACCCACTCCAGTATTCTGGCCTGGAGAATTCTATGGACTGTACTTTTAAAATTTATAAGTCTATGCTTTTATTATCTTATTTTCACTTTTAAATGTTACTTTAGATATTGTCATAAAATATGCATACTACTGATTGAAATTTTGTTTAGTCTGCCTTTGTAGGTTTATTCCATGGTCAGTTTTTATAAATGTTCTCAATTTTCCATATGTGAAGTGAATATATAATTTTATTCTCTGTGGGATGTTATATCTATTAGATAAGCTTGTTCATTTTGTGGTCAAATCTTTGACTTATATCCATTTTGCTGTTTGAATCATTGGTTTCTAATGTTATTATTGTTCAGTCACCCAGTCATGTCTGACTCTTTGTGACCCCATAGACTGCAGCAGGCCAGGCCTCCCTGTCCCTCACCATCTCTTGGAGCTTGCCTAAGTTCATGTTCATTGCATCTCTATGGGTTCTAATAGAGATATGTTAAAAATCTCCCATTATACTGTGGCTCTTTCAGTTTCTCCACATAATTCTATCAGATTTTTCTTTGCATATTTTGAGATTGGACCGTTAACTATACACACTTACGATTGTTATATAGTCAGTGAATTTTTCCTATTTATATAACATACTGTCTATTTGTGCTGTTATTAATGAATTCTGTGTCATATACCTTTTTGCCTGGTGAAGCAATTTTCATTCCTTATAGTGGTTTAACTCCCAGTCACTAATGCCTGCCTCTGGATTGGGAGCTAGTGAGCCCTGGGTTTTACTTTATGCTCACTGCTTTGCTCCACAGAGATTCAGTTTCTATTGAGGTAGTTATATTGCTTTGGAGCTTGGCTATTTTAAACTCATTATATTTTATTAATCATTACCATGGGTTTAGAGCAGAGGTGTGTCAAAATGTGTATATCTGATCCTGTGATTGGCATTTTTATTTTTTGCATCTAGAAGACTAGTTTTTGAAGTGGAATCTGAAAACTACTTGTATTGCAATCACTTGAGGTACTTTTTTGCATTCCAGTCCCCTATAGGTCTTCATAGAACCTAGATAGCATGTTCAAAAGCAGAGACATTACTTTGCCAACAAAGGTCCATCTAGTCAAGGCTATGGTTTTCCAGTGGTCATGTATGGATGTGAAAGTTGGACTGTGAAGAAAGTTGAGCACTGAAGAACTGATGCTTTTGAACTGTGGTGTTGGAGAAGACTCTTGAGAGTCCCTTGGACTGCAAGGAGATCCAACCAGTCCATTCTGAAGATCAGCCCTGGGATTTCTTTGGAAGGAATAATGCTAAAGCTGAAACTCCAGTACTTTGGCCACCTCATGTGAAGAGTTGACTCATTGGAAAAGACTCTGATGCTGGGAGGGATTAGGGGCAGGAGGAGAAGGGGATGACAGAGGATGAGATGGCTGGATGGCATCACCACCTCGATGGACATGGGTTTGAGTGAACTCCAGGAGTTGGTGATGGACAGGGAGGCCTGGCAAGCTGCAATTCATGGGGTCGCCAAGAGTCGGACACGACTGAGCAACTGAACTGAACTGAGGTACTTTTTATAAATTTAGGTCCTCTGGCCTTACCCAGAACTAGATTAGATTCTTGGGGTATAGTGATGGTATCTAGGAGTGTTTAAACAAGATTTTAAACAAAATTCGCGTAGGATTTTCATGTACACTAAAGTTTTGTGAACTACAAACATGATGGAAACTTGTCATTTTCTAATCTGTTACATTTATCCAAATATTCAGACAGATGATTCTGTTTTTACATGTCTTCATGGTTTTTAGATGGATGGATAAACACTGTAGGTGGCTTTGGGTACTTTATTTGTATTTTTAAGTCTCAATTTCTCAATCTGTAACATGGTTAAATAGATCTGTTTGGTTAAATAAGAGAGACTCTAAATACCAGTCTGGCACTAAATAAATACTCAATAAATAGTAGTAGACTATGTTGTTACAAAGAGAAACCTGAGGCATAAAGCTTGAAATTTGCAAAATAGTAGTCTGAACAATTTTATTGTGGTTTCAGTTTTTTAAACTATGCCCAAAATCTGAGAATAGAAATCAGTCTGTTTGAAAGGAAGAATGAGAGAATGCTTCTGAAGGGCTTAAATAATGAAAAATAGCTAGATAAAAGATGACTTGCATCTGACTCGAGTTACAGGTTATAACTCATGTTTTGATAATCCCTTGTTTAATCTTTATGGCTATTTGAAATCGAGTTACATTCTACAACAAAATTAAGTAGGATTGGTTTTAAGTTTCTTTAAAATCAATGGGTGTAACTGCATGGATTGATATTTTCAATAAAAAGTGAACTGACATTCCATTCATCTCAAATATTAGAAATGTTTTTAATATTGAAAAACTACATGACTATGATTGATCACTGGTTTATCACTTCTTACTAGTTCAAACATTTAGAAAAAATTGTTTTAGGTGCATAGAAACAGGTTAATATTTTGCACAGAGTAGCAAAACATGAGTTTACTTTAAAGAAAAGATCAGAAGAACCAAGAAGACAAATGGAAGAAAAAATTTCAGAACCGTTCTTCATCTGTATTTCCTTGGAAATCAGGTACATGCAGAAGCAAGGTGTTTAAATCTCTGTTTCTGGTCAAAATAGGTCTTTGACTTCCAGTTCTGCTGTTGTCTGACTGTAAGCAATTCTCACTGACTTTTGTTTTTGATGGTCATGTATATACTTATATAATAACATCTCCCAATATTATTACATTTTAGTCCATAAGTTATAAATATCAAGATGGAATTGTGAATAGAGTTGTCCCCACTTATCCACTGGAATAGGTTCAAAGACCACCAGTGGATGCTTGAAACTGAAGATGGTACCTGACTCTATATAAACTGTTTTTTTCATCTACCTACAGACATAGCAATGATAAAGTTTAATATATAAATTAGGCTCATTATTCTCATTGACTTTTAAAGTCTCTGTTCCTTCTCTGTAACAATGGGGAAAATGATAGGTATCTATATCATAAGACTGTTGTGAGGATTCAATGAAGCAATGCATTTTAAGCTTTTAGGACTGTGTCTAAACTTTGAAAGACCTAATAAGTAGGAGTTAACTTTCTTTGGCTCTCTAACACTGCTTCAAAATTATTTAGGGCTTCTTTAGTCTATAATGTAATATAAGTAACCTGTATGAAGTACTGAGTTAAATACTTTGCAAATCTATGAGCAAGTTCTAATGATATTATTATTATAATATTACTCATATTATGAGTTCACATTTAAGGAAATTGAAGAACAGGAAGTGAAACAATGAATGAGAGGTCATAAGAGCCAAGATATGAACTCAGAGATTGTGTTTTGATATCTCATGGTTTTGTTTTGCTTTTTTCTGCCACAATACTTAGGAGTTGGTGGAGGAAGCATTTACTATCACCCTATAGGGTGATAGCCCAGTACAGGTATTATAATTCCTTAAACCTCATTCAGGGTTGGAGATTGGCTAGTTAAAGGAAAGATGTCCTCAGGTTATTCTTAGAGGCTAAAATGATGTTGGTTCACTATTCTTTCAATTATATCTCTTGCCTATTCCCTCTCTCATCCTCTCTCCTACTCTCCTTTGGCCACACACCTACCCTCAACTACTTACCTATCCATCTGTAACAGTGACACCTTAGTGGTCTTTATTTAAAGTGAAGAATGTCTATAATGGGACATAGACCAAGCTTTATTGTACATTGTTTCATTTATTTCTATCAAGATATTCTTTAAATATATCTTCTATCTTAAGTAAAATTTCACACTGGAGAATATATAAATTCTTAAAGAATGATCTGCTATCTTTCATCAAGAAAAATTGATTTTCAGAATATAACTTTAAGCAAGTTTTTGGGTGCATTCATTTTTTTTCCCCTACAAAGATTAACTTACCATCACATCAATAAGAGGGAATGATTATAACAAACTCCTGAGTTGAAGATAGTCATTATAAAAAAAAAGTAACAAGAGATATTTCATAGGTCAAGTATTTTGTCTGTGAGCCTTTCTGCTGCTGCTGCTGGTAAGTCACTACAGTCGTGTCCGACTGTGATCCCATAGATGGCAGCCCACCAGGCTCCGCCATCCCTGGGATTCTCCAGGCAAGAACATTGGAGTGGGTTGCCATTTCCTTCTCCAATGCATGAAAGTGAAAAGTGAAAGTGAAGTCGCTCAGTCGTGTCCAACTCTTTGCGACCCCATGGACTGCAGCCTACCAGGCTCCTCCGTCCATGGGATTTTCCAGGCAAGAGTAGTGGAGTGGGGGTGCCATTGCCTTCTCCGCTGTGAGCCTTACCCTGGCTCTATTAGCTAAAAGTGTTGCCTCTTCAAGGCTGAGTAAATTCTTGCAAATATATCTTCTCTTTTGCAAGGTTTTCTTAGAGATTGGGTGAAGTGGTGGGGTGGAGGAAAGTGATTGACATTAACTCTTTTCTGGATGGAGTCTAAATTTGTAACCTCATGACTCAGAGTTATGTATTTTGCCAAGTCTTCAGAGTCCTCTTGAACATCATTTTACATTTATTGTGTAGTGCTATACTACTGACTTGGTCTGAAATACTCAAAGTGGTGTTTCTGTAAGAGATTTTAAAAAATATAATTATCTTTTTATAGATTGTAACTATTTACTTTTGGCTACAGAGTAAGCATTAGCTAATAATTCCAGGTGACTATAGAAAACTTGGTCTTCTAGGTGTGAGGTCAGTATCATGGTAGCAGAAGATATTCTTCCTTTCTGTGCCCCCTTTTCACAATTATGGTTTGGCATCCATCTCTGAACAGCAGTGTCTCTGTGGAAGGTGTGGGACCCACCATCATTTGCCAAGAGGCCCAGAAGTCTCGTGGACCTGTGCATCAGGCACTGGGCAGACAGACCTGGGTCTGAGCTGTAAACCACCTCCAACCCCTCTCAGCCTCTATCAGTGAAATCCTGGAGAGTGTTGTTTTGGAGAGGAACCCATGGATGAGAGAGCATTTGCAGGAGTTTCGGTTTATACTTCCTGGATAGCGCAGTGGTGAAGAAGCCAATGCAGGAGACACAGGTTCCATCTCTGGGTCAAAAAGATGCTCTGGAATAGGAAATGGCAACCCACTCCCGTGTTCTTGCATGGAAAATTCCATCAACTGAGGAACCTGGTGGGCCATTGTCCTTGGGGTCGCAAAGAATAGGACACAACTGAGCAAGTACCAGTTTTTAGATTTCCTGAGGAGAGATTCTAGCACTCTGTTGGAACCAAAACAACAACAACAAAAATGAGTTTGGATTCATTGAAGAGGGCGAGAGGAACTTTCCATTGCTGCTTCTCTCCCTAGGTGGCACTATACTTTCACTGCTGCTGCTGCTGCTGCTGCTAAGTCGCTTCAGTCGTGTCCGACTCTGTGCGACCCCATAGACGGCAGCCCACCAGGCTCCCCCGTCCCTGGGATTCTCCAGGCAAGAACACTGAAGTGGGTTGCCATTTCCTTCTCCAATGAGTGAAAGTGAAAAGTGAAAGTGAAGTCGCTCAGTCGTGTCCGACTCTTAGTGACCCCATGAACTGCAGCCCACCAGGCTCCTCCGCCCATGGGATTCTCCAGGCAAGAGTACTGGAGTGGGGTGCCATCCTACAAAACTATAGTAATTAAAACAGTATGTTATTGTCATGAAAATGGGCACATAGGCCAATGGAACAGAATTGAGAGCCCCCAAATAAATCCCCACATATGCAGTCAACTAATATTTGACAAGGGGGCCAACAACATTCAGTGGGTGAAGTCAGTCAATGGTTTTGGGAAAGTTGGATAACCACCTGCAGAAAAATTGGACTGCTATCTTACACTACTCGCAAAAATTATCTTGAAATGGATTAAAGGCTTAAAGATAAGATCTGAAACATTCAAAGTTTTAGAAGAAAACAGAGAAAAGGCTCCTTGACAGGGATCTTGGCAACAATTTTTAGATATGGCACCATAAATCAATCATCAAAAGCAAGAATCAATAAAGGGGACTATATCAAACTAAAGTCTATGCACAATAAAGGAAAATAAACAGTCAACAAAATGAAGAGGTAAATTAGGGAATAGGAGGAAATATTTGAAAATCCTATGTTGGAAATTTGGTTAATATCCGAAATATGTAAAGAATGCATACAACCCAATAATATTTTTTATTAAAAATGGGCAGAGGAATTGAATAGATATTTTAAAGATAAATCTGAATAGACATTTTCCCAACTAGTAACAAGTGGGAGGGATTCTGGGCAGTGAAAACAGCATGTACTGAATGAAGTTCAAGGTCCTTAGCTGTTCAAGGCTACCTATTTATATTCAGTTTGTGTTTCTGCTGCTGGCCGTGTTTATCATCCTTTTTCTTTCCAGTTTTTTTGTATATGACTTGGGAGCTGACACTCTACATTGACTGTTTTCTTTTTTCCTTCCTATTCATTATGGCTAGTCTTTTAAACATTTATGTAACTCTTTTATTAAGTTATTTATGTTATTAGGAGATTTTTGGTGTTTTAAACCTGCTATGCTACTATATTTTATATAGTAGAAGTTCTATTTACTTATTTTGAATTGGTTAATTCTTGGAATTTGTTTGGATATTATATATTAAATATATATATATAATTTTTAGTTTTTATTACAATATAGTTCATTTACAATGTTGTGTTCATTTTAGGTGTACAGCAAAGTGATTCAGTGATATATATTCTTTTCTGGATTCTTTTCCATTATAGGTTGTTATAGTGAATATTGTTATATTTTCCTTGCTATATAGTAGGTCTTTGTTGGTTATCTAGTTTATGTATAGTAGTATTTTATATATGATAAGTATATATTTAATCTCATACTTCTAATTTATCCTTCCCCTCCTCCTTTCATCTTTCGTAATCATAAATTTGCTCTCTATGTCTGTGAGTCTATTTTGTAAATAAGTCCATATCATATTTTGAATTCCACATATAAGTGATATCATGATATTTGTCTTTCTCTCTCTGACTTACTTCACTTGGAATAATAATCTCTAGATCCATCCATATTGCTGCAAATGGCATTATTTCATTCTTTTCTTGTGGCTGAGTAACATTCCATTGTGTATAAGTACCACGTCTTTGTTCATTCATCTGTCGGTGGTCACTTAGGTTACTTCCATGTTTTGGCCATATATAAATATTTCAAAATTGTTAAAATGACTCAAATAGTAATTTGGGTGTAGAGCTCATTGTGTTTTTTCAGATTAGTAAGAAGGTCTTGTTTATGGAAAGTGAGATATTTTGCTATGTATCTGAAATACAACTTGTATCTAGGACAAATCCTCTACTCCATCTTGGAAAACTATATTTCACCTTAAGATTTTGGATAATTCAGACTTCTCAAAGATTAAGGCAGCATGGCCATGTGGAGAGAGTCAGACAGACTTGGGTAGAAATATTGGATCCTTTACTAACTGTTACTTTGGATGCAGTATTTAACCTCTCCGAGCCTTTTTTTTCTCATCTGTAAAATGGAACAATGTGTATTCATCAATATTTTTTGATCACTTCCTATGTTCTAGGCATGCTTCTTGAGGTGCTATTTTAAGTATTAAAAGGTTAAAGGAGATGCTGCATGGCACAAAAGTTGTGTTCAGTAACTGGTGATTGATTGTCTCCATCATCATCCCCTTAATTCACTTGAAAATTCAGTTTTACTTTATCAGCATCATCTGCTAGAGAAGAACTGGTTTATATTGGGTTTTTCTTGATCCTTTTGTAAACTCTGGGCTCCAGACAGTGGAGTTGTTTGTCCTAGTCAGTGTTTAAAAAACAAAAGGTTCAATGCAGGATACAGGAAGTTTGGGGCTGGTGCACTGGGATGACCCAGAGGGATGGTATGGGGAGCGAGGTGGGAGGGGGGTTCAGGATGGGGAAGATGTGTACACATGTGGCGGATGCATGCTGATGTATGGAAAAACCAATACAGTATTGTAAAGTAAAAAAAAAAAAAATAAAAATAAAAAATTTAAACATTAAAAAAAAGAAATGATAAAAAACAAAAGAATTTGAGTACTTTAAGCATGACTTGTATCCCTAAGTTAGTCACATGCCCAATATTCTTATTATGTTGATATTATCCTACATCTACAACTGTAGCTCTTAACTGCCCATCAGAATCATCACTTTTAAATATCTATATGTCTAGGCTGCATTTCAGACCAACCATGTAAGAATCCTTCAGGGTTGGAGCCAGGCATCAGGATTATTTAAAGCTCTTCAAGTTCCAGTGCATAGTAGAGGCTGAGAACCATTTGGGGTCTGTTCCATTTTTTTATGTGAACTGTGTAGCCCCTGAAGGCAATGGATACCATTTGGGAAAGGTGGTCCTATGATCCTGACTTCTAGAAAAACCTCTTTGCTTCATGTGACCTTCTGGCTCATATCCTGTTCCTGTGTAGTAATGAAGTCCTCACTGTCTGATGGAGGCTGGACATCACCAGGTCCTTGTCTGCTTCTGAATATACACTCTGAATTGACAGAGCTTCACTGTGGATAAACATGAAATATTATCCCTGAAGCCTGTTTTCTTGGATCTTGGAATTTTTCCCATGAACTGTACAACCATCTCCTATTTAACCCATCCCCTGGAGGTTGGAGCTGTAGGTTTCTCTCTGCTCGCCGTGGCTGTTCTGCCTTAGCTTACGTAGCTGGCTTCAGGTTCAGGTAGGAGCTGCCCAGATTTCTGGTTAGCTGTTTAACCAGTTTCCCCATAAAACCTATTTTGCTTGTCTTCCTGTTGCGAGAAGTGCTGACCCCAAATGTAGAAACATTAATATGAGGAAAATGACAACAGATGTGTCCTGGGCTAGAAATAGGAAGGGGTGGGAGGCAGCCAAGACAGACAGTGATGGTTTTTAGAAGGTTTAAAAGTAAACCTAAATAATTCCCGTCTGTGTCTGACCTCATTTTTCTATCTCCAAATAAGTATTTAAACAAACATATTTTGGAACCCTCAGCTGTATGATTTTAGTTGTTTAATGGGCTCAATCAAGCCCTTGTGTGTATGTTTATAATAACCTATTTGATCTGTGAAATTGAATGCCCAAGTATATCATCTCAGGGAACGGTTGGCTGAAAACACTTGCCTGTCTCTATTGTTTCCCATGAATGGTTGTGATTAGACTTTGGGAGAGTGACTAATACAAACTACATCTGAAATCACAATCACCAGTTGAACTCTTGCCATGCATTTAGGGTTCTATAAATGGCTTGGTGGGCTTCATGGAAGGCAGATTTTAAGCCACTTGCATGAAATGGTGATGTAAAATCCCTGGACAAACATCAGTATTAATAATCCTTTAACAGTTTTATGATAGTAGTAATAAAAATCAAGGCAGGTTCCTGGAATAATTTCTCTCCCACTCTGTGATGAATGCATTCTTTATTATGAGATTTCATTGTTCGGGGTCTTTGGTAACCATGGAGTCAATGGCCATGGTGGCTCTTTTGAATCTCACTATTGGTGCATTTGATTTAATTCAGCTTTTCAATTTCTCCTTTTAGCCTGGAGTCACAAATTAATTACTCCCATGCTTGTCATAGAGCCATTGACCTAACTTGAAATAGAGTATTTTAAATTTAGCAAATTCTTATGTAGCCTAGATTAATCTAATCTGTGCAACCCTCACCATTCCACAAGTAACTCTAGCCTAAATCTCTATTTTTGTTGCAGTCTGAGTTCATTAGTCTTACTCTGGGTAACTATTTCCTCTCACCTCACTTACACCTTTAACAGCCTTTTAATTTTCTTTGTTGAAGATATTGCTTCCCTTCAGAGCTGAGCTCTTACCAAATACACTTGACAAGTGCTCAGGAAAATTGAATCCCTCCCCTGCTGCCCTCCTCCAAAGAGGAACTGATCTATATCCCTGTTGACCCATAAAGAATGTTTGCTAAAACGTGCCCTTGACTAGGTCACTTATGTTCACAAAACTCTAGTGACTCATTTGCTTTTCTAGATTAAGCCCATTAATTCTGGCTAGGCTAGCATCTAGCCTGAGTTTCCAAATCTTACTTCCTGTGTGAAGCCTTCCTGCCCTTCCTTAATACGGGCAATACCCTCTCATCTAGAAATTTAAAGTACTGTTTTCCACACCGCTTAGAATTGACTGTCCTATTTTGTAGTTATTTTTTCTGCTGTCTGTGTCTCATTCCTCTAATAGATGATAAACTCCCAGAGGGTTCCTCCCACAGAAAGTGCACTCAGTAAATATCTGTCATTGATGAGAACAGATGATAGATCATATTTTGTTGGAGGAGTGGAGGCAAAGTCTCAGAAGTAAAGCTGTAATTTTAGGTTTATCCCCTCCCTCATAATAAAAAAAAGGGAGCATTTGTTGCAGGCTTAGACTTGGTAGTTGATATGAATTTTCTCTTTTAATCTTCCAAACCCTATATGATTAGTGCTATTATTATTTATGGATGGTGAAACAGAGGCACAAAAAGTTTAAATCACCCATCTAAGATCATCCTGCCAATAAATGGGTAGCTTAGATTTGAAACCAAGGGAGTCTAATTCTGAAACCTGTGCCTTAATGTTTGCACATGCTCCCTTGCCCCATCTCATCTGGACTAGTTAGGAATGGATATGCAGGTGCAAGTTTCAAGAATCTATCTCAGTGAAATATTAGGTCCCTTAGAAGAGTTTCAGGGATTGCCAAACATGATTCCAATGATCAAGTTTGCAATCAGGCCTCGATGCTGCTAATCTCTGCCTTTGGAGGAGGAAGAGAGGAACTATACCCCTTCAGGAATTATTTTTATTGAAGCTCAGTGTGGAGGAGATAGAACTTAGAATTCCATCTCTTTTGATCAAGTCCAAAGTGTTGCGTTTATACATGTCACCCTTAACTCACACTGTGAATCACCAGATGTACCATCTTCATTATATCAGTGAGAAAGAGAAAACCACTGAAATGACCATGGCACAATGTTTTTGGTCACTTGAATTTTTAAATTTTATACTTGATGGAAGAGCTCTTTTAGTCTTATTCATACACATAAACAATATTAGCTGGTTAAAGTATGCTAGAACTTCTTTGTATCTAGAGTCTGAATCACCAATGTTTATGTTTTCCAGACAGCATCATCCTCTCTGCCATCAAGCGTATTGGTCAGGCAGGATTTCCTGAAAGTATGCTCCACTACCACCTCTGGAATTTTCTTGCAAGCTGCTGATACCAATTTTGCAAGACTGGGTGCACGTGTGCAGTCAACCAGATTTCATCTCTACTGCTTCATGGCCAACAGCAATTGTAAGTCACTTTATGTTCTCATTTTAAGAGAAGTTAAAATATGAAAAAGCATTCATCAGAATTGGTGAAATAGAGCAAATATAATTTTACTCGAAAAATTGGTTCCGCTGTTTGAAAGTATTTGAAAACCTCTAGTGTTGTCAGAGGAACCTCAGTCTTGAGAAAATCAGAGGACCTGGGTTGAGTACTGCTTCGCCTGACTAGTTTTAGCAAGCAATATGGTCTCTCTGAATCTCAGTTTTCTAACCTATAACCAGGGAATAAGCACACTTACCTCATGGTATGGTTGCAAAAATTAAAAGAAAATGTATATGCTACCAAAGCAGGAATATTTCCAGCTTGATTGTCCCTATCTTTCTGTTGTCCAGAGCAGTAATAGGGACCTAATAGTGGTTTCTAACAGTTGTATATTGAATGAATGGACCTTTCATGTGGCAGACTAAATGCGAACTCTCTCTATTGTCTTGGGGAAAGGCAGTATATTCTAATTGAAGGAGAAAGCTAAGCAGGGAATGTTTAAGCAGGTGTGTAATGTTCTTTAGTCTCTCTCCATTTCGCGTTAGTGGTTTTGTGGTTTTGGATTCTGTGTACTTCCCAAATAGTGGCCATTTTTTCCAGTCTAAAATTGCTTGGTTATTTTCTTATATGGCAAAGAAAACTGACATAACTGTAGGTCATAACTGTTTTATTACTCTTGAATTCTTAAAAATGTCATTTATTTTAGTTTTCTTATATATGTTTATTGTTGAAATATTAAAATATACAGAAAATGTGGAAAAGAAAAAATCATTTTATAATTTCACTGCCTAAAGAGAATAATTACTGATATTTTTTCTTATATAATTGGCAATGCAGTATACATATCTTATAGTCTGATTCTTCACTTGATATATTTGAGCATTTCTCCATATATTTAAATGTTCTTCACAAACATTATTTATAATGGTGCTATATGATAATCTGAGTAATCTGCACTTGCTGAAAATTTAGATTGTTTCCAATATATTGTTATTTTAGATATTATGGGAATGACTATCCTTGAATATTTATACTTATGTGCCTCTCTCATTTTTTTCAAAATAAATTCTTAAAAGTCTATTTATAAGGTCCAAGGGTTGAAATTTTACTCTAATTTAGTTAAGAATATTTGAATTTAGCTAAAACAGTGTTTCCAGAAAGTGACAAAATGAGGAGGATTGTGGAGGTGTGCCTGCCAGACTTGCCAGGTGGGCTTTGCCAGATTCACGCTTCTGTTTCCTCAGGGGCTGTCATGATGTGCTTTCTGAGTGACATTAGGGCTCATGAGTTGCTAGGACTGTCAGATGTTAAGACTGATAAGCCTCTTATTTATCTTTCTTTTTCCATCCAAAAAACCCGAACGTGATGTCCTCACTAAATGATGGGTAACTATGAGGAACAGTTCCCATTATTCCCTCATTTCATTCACATGATGAATGAGTTAGAAAATGAATGCAATGTCTGAGCACCAGGGGATCTGATTGTCACAGTATGAAAAGCCTTTTAGTGATAACTGCATACATGCTCCCATATTACTGCCAACAGAGTTGGCACAATCGAGTTCGAATGGTAGATGTACTAACTCCTGTGTGGGACCATTGATGTTTTTACAACCCACTTGCAGCATCATGTAACTGTTTTGCCAAATCGAATCCTCCCAGTGAAGTCCAAATTGAATGAGGAGGAGGTTCGGTTTTCAGTGCAGTGGGAAGTCTACAAGGTAAGAAAAAAGTCTCCAAAATTATAATGCGAACCTGCCCCAGAAATGTGTATTATTTTTCGGAATGTGTACCAGCTGAACTGTAGGAAAAATAACAACCAAAGGCCATAATGGCTCTTTGGTGGATATTGTGTCCCATCTGTTGGTGGTAGCAGAGAAGATTCCAGGCTGTTATATTTGTAAAGCTTCTCATTGGTAACAAACCAAAATCCCTCCTGGCATTCTTCTTACTTTGAACTTGCTTTGTAGCTCATTTACTAGAAAGAAAAGATATGAAAATGGTTGGATGATGTCTGAAGGGCAGTAAAAATTTCAAGTATTCCTTGTTGCTTTCTAATGAAGAGGATAAGATGAATGATTTCATAACAAGCAACCAGAAAGAGTTTGAGAGCCAAAACTTGGCCAGGATTCCTACAAAGTGTTATATTCTTTAACTCGTAAGAATGTAATACTTGTGACAGGGCATTTTATGTATCAACTTGAGACAGGTGCTCAGATTAAACACTATTTCTGGGTGTGTCTGCGAGGGTTTTTCCAGATGAAATTAGCAGTTGAATTAGTGGACTCAGTAGAGCAAATTGCCATCCTCTATGCGAATGACTATTATTTAATCCGTTGAGAACCTAAACAGAACAAAAGGCAGAGTCATGAGGATTTTTCCTTCCTCCTCACTTTTTTCTGTTAGCTTCTTGAGCTAGAACATCTCATCTCATCTTTTCCTGCCCTTAGACTGAAATTTGCACCATCTACTCTCCTGGTTTCCATGCCTTTGGGTTTGGTTTGAATTACACCGCTGGCTTTTCTGGGTCTCCAGCTTGTAGATAGCAGATAATGGGACTCCTCAACTTTCATATTTACATGAACCAATTCCTCTTAATCAATCCATCTCTCCCCTACCCCTGAAGGTTTTGTTTCTCTGGAGAGCCCTACTACAATAATTCACTCTGATTTTCCTCAAAGAGAAATAGATACCTAATTGTATTTATGGCCCAGTGTGTGGATCACTGATTTTCACTCTTGCAGATTCAAGATTCTGGCTTAGATTGGACTTAGTTTATAGATGCTGGTCTCAGTTGGTCAGCCACTGACATGAGAACTCAGGTGCCTCTGGGATAATGTGTCTCAAGCACTCAGTTTGAAAACCTTAGTCATTCCAGAACAGAGGCAGTTGTGAGTACAGAATTGTGCTTGCCCTTTGTCTGGATCCTATCAAGGCATAAGTACTGTGAGTGAAACTAAGAAAGCTATTTTAATCCTTAAAGAGATACTTTTAAACCTTTAGAGCTTCAGTGGAAGCTCAGATTGGGAATCCCACATTAAAGTGTAACCCCAGAATGTGGGCAGAGCACTGGGGCGACATCATTGTGGTGTCTTGAGGCAAGTGGCAGTGGAGGTCTGCGGGGAGCTGGCGTGAGGACCTCCACCCGTGGCAAAGGTCACGAGGAAGGAGGCTCGACATACGCAAAGGCGGGATCGAGCCTCAGGAGTCCCCCTGGAAATTCTCGAGCATCTACCCCCAAAACCAGAGTCTGCCTACTTTACTACTTTGTGCTCTCACCTACACCTCTGACTTTACGGGGGGCTGTCCCCCACCACCTCTTTCGGAGAAGGAGTTAACTTAGAGCTCCAGTTAATGAAAACTCCTGGGCGTGACAAGAGTGTTTTAACCTACAAACTCCTCTGAAGGTTCTCTGGCCTGCCTGACAGGCTTGTCCGGCCACATGTGATTGCTTACAGCCTCCTAATCATGAGAGGCACAAGATGCTTTAAACCTTCTAAAAACAGGAGGGTTCAGGATGGGGAACACATGTATACCTGTGGCGGATTCATTTTGATATTTGGCAAAACTAATACAATTATGTAAAGTTTAAAAATAAAATAAAATTAAAAAAAATTTTTTTAAGTCGCCCAATTAAAAAAAAAAAAAAAAAGAAAAGTTAGAAAACCATTAGTCTAAGTATAGTGGGCTGATTAGAAACTGTATTGGTGAAGGGTTTTTCATTTGTTGAGCCAATGTTTATTGCTAAGTCTCCACATCTCCTGCCCTTATACACATTAATGAATATATAGAAGAAATAAGTATTAACCTTTGATATTAATCACATTAGACCTTAGGCTAAGTAAATTCTTTCCTTAACTAAAACCCACTACACCCTCACCCTATAGGAATGTAACTTTATCTGGTACCTTTGGAAGGTGGAGTCTTTTTTAAAAATAATCACCCCTGGAGAAATAAGTGTCCTGGTTGACTGACTGCTGTCACAAGGAGAGGGTCATAAATTGTCAGCAGGCCCCCTGACCAGAAGATGATGTAACACCCCTAAGACTTCTGTATACATTTGTATGAAGCACCTGACTTTGATAAAAGTCAGGACTGCTGACCCCACGTGACTTTTGCATAACATCTCAGTGTATAAAAGTAGACCATGGAAAATAAAGAATTGGGATCAGTTTCTTGAAATACTGGTCTCCCCATGTCGTTCTCTCTCTCAAACTCTGGCTGAGTTTCCATCTGGAGCGCGGAGCCCGCCATGCTTACTAATTATGCCTGGGCTTCTAAGATCCGACCGGGGAGGCCTCAGTGTCTCCTCTCCTTCGGGAGAACGGAAGGACGCCTGCGGCCTATGTAAGTGGTGCAAACTTCTTGTCTTGAAGGTTTATTGGTCTCCTGTGTAAACCAAGCTACTCAGTCTCTTTTCTCCACTGAATTTTCCTCCTGAGCTATCCTCATTCTATTACTCTTTACATCTCTAATTAATATCTAATTGAAGCTATTGTATCCTGATCCTCGCCGACATCATCCCCGCTTCGAACTCCCTGGGTCAGCCGGGGCTGGACCTCGGCAGAGGTCCCATGCTCAAAAGGGCCAGGTTTACTGTGAATAAGTGTGACTTTGCCCCTCCCTACAGTCTCCTGGAATACTTGGTGGTAAGAGTGGGTAGGGGTGCAAGTGTTGAGGACAAGCAGAATCATGAGCCAGTGAAATTCATGCCACTTCTGTTAATATGACCTCATTCACACACTAGGAAATTGAATCCTCAAATCAGTGTTCACAAGGTATTCATGAGAATCATTTGGTTAAAGAGTATTAATCTTGCAAAGGCCTAATGCTGTAGAGACCTAAAATTAACCATACTGAGACCTAACTGTGTAAGAAAGTTAGGGGAACTAGTCAAACATAATTGTGCTGAAAAGCAGAAAATGTGTGAACTTGGTTCTTTCTCTTCAATGTATATGCACAGGAAATATGACATTTCTGCCCTAAGTTGAATGGCAATTTGCCTATGTAATGTGGTTTTCTGGTAATGGTGGGGGTGCCTACATTTTTAACTAGCTGACATAGGGATACAGAAGACCAGCCTGCTTGACTCAAGCTGGAATACTCTAGGGTACAAGTCATGGCCTTGAACTTGCCATAGGATCAGGCCAAAGCTGAAACACATAGACTTATTAAGTTCCAGGCATTGTTGTAACTACTTTATTAACAGCTCGTTTAATTTTCACTCTAACCTTGTGTATCAGACATTAGTTTCACTCCATTTTAATGATGAGGAAACTGAGACACAGGGAGCTTAAATAACTTGCCCAAGATCTCTTGGCTGATAAGTGCAGAACTGAATATAAATCTAGGCATCTAGCTCCAGAAGTCTTTCTTTTAAGCAAGATTCTGCCCAGATGCTTAGTGGTAACATTCACCTTTTGGTAGGGGTATTTCAATAGCATAGAATCTATAAACAGGGTGTGTGTGTGTGTGTGTGTGTGTGTGTGTGTGTGTCTTGGCAAGTGTTGAGAAATGTGTGAAGACAGTAAATACAGATACTAGTCAATGATATTTTATAATTTTTGAAGGAATTTTACATTTTTGAAGAAAGTTAAAAAGTTAAAATAGAATATGAGTATCTACAAATGGGTGTTATAAATTCTTCAATCTGAGTCTTTACATCTCTTCTCTTTAAGGTAAAAGCCCAATGTACTACTAATCCCTTATGAAGAATAGCAGCCTGATTTAGTTTCATACCCTTTGACAGAGTCACCCATCACTGTGTACAACCTGCTTAGTATGGGAGGGATTAACTTTGATCTGATGAGCTGTATTTTATAAATGGAATTAATCACAGGCTTCAGGGAGATGAGGTCATCAGATTTACACTGAAGTTCTAGTGCAGTACAGGCATCAAGGCTGTATCTGCTCAGCTCCTGTCCAAAGGGTGAGCCTTCTCTTCTCCATGGAGGTATTTGGCCTTGGCTCCTCAAATAAGAGCATCCTCTCTGCTCTGCAGTCCCGCTGCTCTGTGCTTTCACACTGGAATGGAGAGGGAAGCTGTCAGAGTCAACAGTGTGTCTTCTTTCCATTATCGGTGTCGCCTCACATTTCTCTTCGATGCCTTTGACACTTCCAGTCTTCAGCCACTGCCATGTGTTCTGCATAAATTTGTCCATTACTATTGCTTTCCTCATTGGTCAGAGGAGGGAAATAAATTTTTCCTTTCTATATTTTGTACTGTCTCTGGGCTCCTGTATGTGAACCTGGTGTGAAACTGATGAGCTGTCCCAAGGCAGAGAATCCCAATTTCTGAGGCTTCAAGAAGCAACTCAGTAGCTATGCATCTTCTGCTTGCTGGGAATGGAATAGTTCCCAATTCAGAGGCATAGGCCTCTATGTTCCAAATCTCTTTGGGATCTGAGATTTCCTGCCAAAGACAGACACACACAGACACACACATGGTGTGGAACCTCTATATTGATAGAAGTGGCTGTAGCCACTCCTGCATCTCCTGTGTTCTTCAGCCTCCCTATGTTCAACCCTTGAAGCAGGCTTGGTTTACAGCTAAGCAATCACGTGCCTGTAAGACCTAGTTTGTTCCTAAAACCTGTTGGGCTAAAGAGTGCTGTTCAAAGCTGTATTGATTGAAGGCACTTAGGGTTTCAGTGCCTCTAAGGCAGAACTCTCAGAGGTTGTTTGATCTGTGGTCTCTTCGAGCACTCTCCAACCTGCTTTAGGGTCTCTTAAACGTGGATGAGCTTTAGAGGAAACCTAGCATTTTGTGGCAGAGGAGGACTGGAGGGGTTGGGACAAGTCCTTCTGGAACAGTTTAGAACTGGAATAGGCTACTCAGATCCACAGCACTCAAAACCAGCTGGTGGGCTATGTTGGACCATGGGAAAGAAAGTCGGGTGGCAGCCTTGCAGACAGTTATGTGCTCTAAGGCTTGACAAGGCCTTTGGGGAAATTCTGGAACCAAGATTTCCTGGGAGAGAGGTCCTGTGTCTCCCAGAAGTGGATTTACCTTAATACCTGCGAAGAGCCACGAGAAGTGGTTTTGCTGTAGGCATAGTGGTGGATCTTAAAGTGTAGCAGCTGGGACTCTGGCCTAATTATGTTCCCTATTGGTAGCAGTTTGAGAGAAGCATTCTCTCTGTCACTGCCATAAAGGACTCCATGAAGGTCATGCATGAGGCTGCCTGGGAACATAAACAGAGTTATCCCTGCCCAAGTGGAGAAGAGAGAGCGTGGGTCTGAGCGCAGTGAAAGGAGGACCTATTCCCTCCAGTGAAAGAGAAGGCAGGCTCATCTCCTGAAGTTTCTGCATTGAGAGTAGGAGATAAGAAGAAGCAGATGGTGACCTCCAGGAAACGGAAAAGAGCTGAGGAGATCTCTGTAGGAGGAGGAGCTTTCTCGCAGTGCCTAGCACATGGCCAGCAGAGAGAGGCCACACAGTCAGCATGGGGCCAGCTTGTAGCAATGGGATCACGGTGGAGGAGATGGTGGCTGAAAGAGCTGACTTTTGTGCGACAGTGAGATATTGTGATTCTGTAGTGACCAGAAATGTGGGGAAACAGCCTTGATCCAAGGTCGAGTCAAGGAGAGTCATAAGCGGTGTTGATGGGAGCTGTTATCTATGGATGTGAGTCAGGGAACAGAGTGGTTGGGAGCTCAGGGTTCAAACAGTCACACAGAGGCCACTGGCATTCCTCATGTTATGGCGGGGCACCTGTCCTTCATGTGTATGCCAACTAAGGAAGCGCTTTCTCTCTCTTTTCTCTTTAAGTGCATGTCAAGGATGATGAAACCAAATGGTGACTAAAGAGGATATGGAGCAATTATATAAAGAGAAATAGTTTGACTTGTGTGGTTGAAAACTCTAAGTGAATACAGGCAGTAGGTCAATCGTTTTCCTATCCTGGTTTGACAAGGACATGGACTGTGTGGAGAAAGGACAAGCTTTTCAGGATAAAACTAGCTTTTCAGCCTAGTTATTGGCTCACAGTATTTTATTTATTTATTTTGATGTAAGCCACACTGAGCCCAATAAAGGAGAACTAGCCAAATTAGCAGGATCTGGGTTCTCATTCCTGGAACTTGCTAACAGGAGGGTATCAGTCAGGCTTATAAAATTAACATTTTACTGATAGCAATGCACAAAGCCTTTTAATGATGGCTTTGGTCTCTGAGCTTAGGCTCTTGACTGCCTGTTCCTTAGCAACGGAGGGATTGGCAGAGAATGTGTTTTGATGTATCATTAAATAAAGGCTGCACAATGCTGAAAACTGGGGGCAGAAATTGGGATAATTGTATTTATTTTTTGGTGTATTATGTTAAAAATAAACAGAAATCCTTTATGCCCTAGAAAATATGCTCTCACTTGAGCATGCTGTCTCTGACTCTTTCTCTTGTGCTTTTTGAGCACTACCGTTTCTTTTTCTCATTCCCCACCCACCTCTGCAATTTAAGCATGCATTTATCTTTTCTTATGAACAGCATTTCAAGGTTTTTTTCCAGCTCTGTTCTGTCATAAAAAAATTGGATCACACACTATCACAGCCAAAAGAGTTTGTAGGGATCCTTTAGCAACCTGCTTTGCTTTATGGTTCAGAGAGGGGAAGGGACTGCCTGGATCTGACTTGTTCTTTACCTCTCAGATTAATTGTCACCTCCTCTGTGAAGCCTCTCCTGATGCCACAGGGCTAATAGGCACCTTGTTTGAAAGGATTCACCAGATTATAGTTGTTGTTTACTTGTTTGTCTCGTCAGTTCCACAATGACTCTTGTTCGTTGTCCCAAACCCAGAGCTTCATAGGGTGTCTGACTTGCATTTGATATATAAGAAATATGATTTAAAATTGTCCAAGGCCATGGCACCAGTTAGTGAAAAACTAGGGCTAAGACCCAGGTTTCCTAGTTTCAAGTTTACTGTTATTCCATGACCTACTTTACAACTGTTACCAAATGCAAGTTTCAGTGATGTCAAGTCATACTGAAACATCTGAGTTTTGAGCAGAGAAAGGTTTAGTGCAGGGCCAAGCCAGAAGAGCGGATGGCTCATGCCCCTAAACCCTGAACTCCCCAGATGGTTTCAGCAAAGCATTTTTAAAGGCCAGGTGAGGGAAGGGAAGGCCACAGGGTATGTGATCAGCTTGTGCACAGTTCTCTGACTGGTTGATGTCGAGGTAACACAGTGGGTAACATTACCAGTCCTCAGGTGCCAGAAGATCTGGGGGCTATGTGCTCATGGTTATCAGGTAGTTAATTTCTTCCATTTGGTGGTGGTTTTAGCATCTGAAAAATGCTGGAAATATGCACAAGATACAATTATCTAGGTATTGATACTGCAAAGAAGAGCTACAGCAGAGGACATGGAAGAGAGGTCTATCCCAGAAAGGCCCCACAGGGTCTTGTGTGGTGACACAGCTCTTATAGTGATGTAGAGAAAATGAACACATTTAGAGGACCGAGCTATGCTAAGTCTTCCTGCTGCTTTCGGTCAAGGAGAGTGGACCATGAAGATGACCAAATCCAAGTGGCTGGGGCCGCCTGGGCTTCAGCTCCATTTCTGCTGTGGGTGGATCCAGTTCATGGAATGAGCTGGACTCTACTTCAGATCATCCCACTTCCCTCCCTGACATTTAGCAAAAGAACAAAGTGCCTGTTCTACAGGTGCTGTGTTAGTCTCTGCTGATGCAATAGTTAACTAAAACAGTCAGGGTTCTAACTCACACGGAGACAACAGCAACATCTAAGCATAACCACTATTGGCCCCTCACATTTTTTACTCCATGTCACATTTCAATTTTCCAGTTCTCTAATTATCAAGGTCTCCAAGGTTTATGAGGGCGATATCTCTAGTAAGATACTTCTGTTCTCCACATTTTCTTTTCTCATTAATCAGACTCTGATGAAACCCTCTGTGCCCGGAAATGACAGCCAAGTTACTCCTCTCCATATTCTGACAGTTTGATAGGATATATTACATTCTCCACCTGACATCAGCACCTCTCATTCATTTCATAACCATCTGCATTCTGGCTTCTGCTCCTCATCTCCCCAGCCCACCTTCCATTGGCCTTCACTCCAATATTTCATGAAATTCCTCTGTCAGAGTCTCCAGTGATTTCTAATTGCCAAATACAGTGAATGGAGCTTTAATATTCATTGTACTTGCTACCTCTGTGGTGTAGTAAACCCTTGACACTTGGGTGAAATATGTCCCAAGAACATTATGTACTCTAGATTCTTGAGTATCACGCTTACCTATAACATCATCATAACTTGCACTAGATTGCAACTAAAGAATTTTGCTGATTTCGATTCTTAATGAGAGTTAATGTGTCCTTGACAATAAGTAGAAGAAAATACAGCTGCTTAGAGAGGTGGATATTTCCTGCTAAGTGATGTGCTGTCCTTAGTAGCTGAGAACTCATGTGGGTGCCCTCACTAAGATTTCAGACTGCTACTTGTCATGAAAATTGGGATTGCTCAGACAACTGAAACTAAGAAAGTTAAAACTACGAAGGCCTGAGCCTACCTTACCATCACTCACCCCATCTTTAACACCCTTTCTCCCCTTGGGCTTTGGATTCCTTGATCTCTGTTGCTTCCAACTCTTCAGGATAGATTCCTTTCCTTTCGCCCATCCCATAAGTATTAGTATTATGGAGAGCACTGATCTCAGATAATTTCCTTTTTATTGAATAAACTCTCTTGTGCCTGAGAGTTTGATCATTCCATATTTACTGTATATTCCAGTACTGGATGGTTCAAAACATAAATGTGCTGGGAAAAATTGTCCATCCAGCGTGATTCCTGTGTTGTGCTGACACCATTCCGCATGTACTTGTAGTATGTGCACTCATGTTGGTTACTTTCCATTTGATCTAGGTCTATTCTCCACTTGTTCCTTGCTCCATGCTCCGGAAGGCTGACTTCTGTGGTATTTATCACCTAGTTCTTTGGCCAGTCAGAGGTATTGATTAGAGCTCGGGGGACAGGAGAAGAGAGGTGGGGGCCTCTCTTGCCCTCATTCTCTCCCTGCCTGGCAGTAGGACTGGTAGTGGCTATACTCCTTCGTGGCCAGAAGTTATACTAGGTGGACCTTCTCCCATGACTTCAGTTTTCAGTGGGCTATAATAACATAGTTTATTCCTTCTTGCTGTTGCTAGTCCCTGGATGTTTCAGCATTCTCTTGTTTGTTTCCGTAAACATGCCCATGACTCTGTAAATAGTGCCTCCATTGGAAATTCCTTCAGTTAAGCCATTCTGAATGAGCCATCTGTTTTCCACAGGTCCTTGAGAATACAGAGCTCATTTACCTTACAGAAATAGGCACTAAATCATCTCCTACCCTTCCTCAACTACCTTAGCTATTTTTCATTTTAACTATTGCAATCTCAATTGTACAAACTCTCAGAAGCAGTGAAAGTCATCTGCCAGAAAAGAGCTCTGAGACCGGAGTCCTACATAAGGTGAAGATATAAGGGCTGGGCAAAAGAAAATGCATTAGCGAGTAAGGCTTTAAAGAAACAGTGAAGTAGATTACTAAGTCTCCCTTCGTTTCTCTTCATTCTATTTCCCTTAGTGGCACCAAATGAAATTTTTGAAATTCAAGTTGGATCAGGCTATTCTCCTTAAAAACCTCTGGTGGCTCACTGGTATTCATGATGTAAAATTTAAACTCCTTTATGTGTGTTCATAATTCCTTATTGTTTTGGCTTTTCCTTACCTTTCTCTGGCATCCTTCCTGCCAAACACTGAATGCCCACTGGCCCCTTATGTACCATATCAAGTATTTAGTTCAATATTTTTCTCTCCCCAGCTTCTCCTGCTTTGTTTTCTGTCTTAATGACATCATTAGTCATTCAAATTCTAAAAGTCACAAGAGGCTTTTAATTTTATCTCCTTCAACATCAGCATCTAGTAACTTGAAACGCTACCTAGAAGAGAGAGACCCAGCTTTGTCCTTTACCGGAAAAGTAACTCCATGTGAATTTTTAGTTTTGTACATTCAGAAGGGTTTGGTACACAGTAGGGAGGTGATGTATAAATTAGTCCAGGATCCTGAAGGCATGTCAGTGAAAGCACTCTCTTGCTCTCTTTAGTTGCTAAGTCGTGTCCAACTCTTGCAACCCCATGGACTGTAGCCTGCCAGGCTCCTCTGTCCATGGGATTCTCCAGGCAAGAATCCTGGAGTGGGTTGCCATTTCCTTCTCCATGATCGCACTGGAAGTTTCCAAATAACTTGTTTTCTCTAGCTTTTCCTTAGCTCTTTTTACTGTGTCTTTGTTTCTTTTAGAAATAGATTTTTCCTTCACAGTATATACTCCAAAAATGCTGTAATAGAGATGGAAAAAGTTTCCATGAATATGAGAGTTTCCATAGCACAGCCACCACCTAGTGGCCTTGGAAGAGTATAGGAATAATTAAGAATTCAAAGGCAGTTCACCATCAAATTACAAATTTGGCAGCTTTAATTTTGGAATTAAAACAGCCAGATTGTGTTCATTTAAAATGTTTATATTGGCATAACAGATGTCTTCCCTGGGGAACACTCTCAGCAATTAAAATATATAGATACATAAAATATATATGTATATATTTTAAGATCCATTATTCTGTGGCATTGTTGTTTTTATGTTACCAGCCAGAGGAAATTATAAAATGGTAATAATAGTAGACATTTTAACAAACTCTTGTACAGACTCTGATTCAAGGAAAAAAATACCCTGAGATACCAAAACAGATAGATGATTCTCTTAATCTAAAGAAATCTAGAGGAAAGAGAGTCCACAGATGGATTTGCCAACTCATACTAGGATCCACAAAGAGCAACTGAAATTTCTAAAGAGAGAGATGTCTTACATAAACATTTTTTATGCAGGTGAGATGAAGGGGAAAGGTTAGTGCTTTGATAAGTAGGTTGTGCACTTATTATATTTCATTTGCTTTTGACTTAGAAATTTGAAATTGACCTAGGTACTTGTATTAGCCAGTGTTCAGCCAGGAAAATGGAAGCAATTCATGTCTTCCAAGTATGGAAACTTTTATCCAGGGAATTGCAGGCTTACGGAAGTTGGAAAGTCTGGAGAGACAAAATTCTGGGAAGCCACCAACAATGATATAGTTATTGGCTTGGCCAAAAAGTTTGTTCAGGTTTTTGCACCATTTTATGGAAAAACTGAAGTTTGACCATCAAAAAGGCTGAGCTCCAAAGAATTCATGCTTTCTAATTGTGATGCTGGAGAAGACTCCTGAGAGTCCCTTGGACTGTAGGGAGATCAAACCAGTCAATCCTAAAGGAAATCAACCCTAAATATTCATTGGAAGGGCGAAAACTGAAGCTAAAGCTTCAATACTTTGGCCACCTAATGTGAAGAGCAGAATCATTGGAAAAGACCCTGATGCTGGAAAGATTGAGGGCAGGGAGTGAAGGGGGTGACAGAGAATGAGATGGTTGGATGGTATCACTGAATCAGTGGAGATGAGTTTGAGCAAATTCTGGAGTTAGTGAAGGAAGAGGAGCCTGGTAGGCTTCAGTCCATGAGGTTGTCCATGTTCAGTCCATTAGTGACTGAACAACAACAATGAGAAAACCCAAAAGAATTTTTGGCCAACCCAATAGTAATGGCTTTCAAGGTGTCCCCTGGAAATTTATGTGAATCTCAAGGATTCTAGACAGCTATTGCTACCTTCTCAGCCTTTAGCACTAAGGCAAGTAGTCTCCAGGGACCTAGGCCCATGACCTTAGCTAGCTTCCATAGCCTGGAAGCTGCCTGTATGTCCACATATGTCTGCCTGTACCTGCCTCCAGGCAACAATGGCTTCCTTCCATCTCCCACCCTCTAGCTCTCACACCAAGGGTTCCACATTGGCAGCTGTAGCCCAAAATCAGAGGAGAAAGGGAATTTGGGGAATGCTGTTTCTGGCTTTCCGTTTCCAATGCAGAGCAAGCCAGAGGAGGAACACTAATGTGAAAAGTAGAGTATATAATTTCAGTGACAAAAGTTTCATATTCAGCAGCAAATTTCAAATAGCATTGGAAAATTTCTCATTAATTTTTACTGGCAGGAAGGAAACATGTATAGTGGAAAGAAAGTGGTCTTTGGAGTTGACACACCTGGGTTTGACTCCTGATCTCCTTCATCTTAGCTTTGTGGTCTTGAATGCATCATACCACCCTTCAGAGCCTTTGTATTTTCATCCAGAAAAATGTAGATAATGATGTCCTTTGTGAAGCATTGCTTTGGAAAGTAAATGAAATAATCTATGTAAAGCGTTTATTTTGCACCACAGGGCTTGGCATGTACTAAGCAGTCAGAAAATATTAACTCTGTAAGAAATTGAAACTGGGGCCGGGCATTCAAGGCTATAGCAGGTTGTCTATTTCTATGCCTTGAGCAAATTACAGTGTTGTTGCTACATTTGTAATGGCTTGCCTTTTCCCTTGTAGTTACAGTACTTACAACTTTAAGTATCAATAAGCTTTTCTCTCTCGGTATTTCTTTTACAATTTTCTCATCCAGAAATAGCAGCACAAGGAAGGCAGCATAGTTTGGAAACTTTGCCAGTAATTGGTTGTGTCTCCCTGAACAATTAAGTTACTTTCTCAAAGCTGCAATCTCCTTATGTGTAAAATGACAAGCTTAAAGTATGCAGGAAGGAGGAAGGCATGACTTTGATTGTTTGATTTCATTTATTTCATTTGTCCAACATTTTCCTGCCTCGTCTGTTATGTTTAAATCACTGTTAGCTACTATGTGGGTGACTAAAAAAGATGTATATTAAAACCACTCACCTAGAGCCAGGCATCCTGGAGTATAAAGTCAAGTGGGCCTCAGGAAGCATTACAACAAACAAAGCTGGTGGAGGTGATGTAATTTCATTTGAGTTATTTCAAATCCTAAAAGATGATTCTGTTAAAGTGCTGCAGCCAATATGCCAGCAAATTTGGAAAATTCAGCAGTGGCCAGAGGACTGGAAAAGATAAATTTTCATTCCAATCTCAAAGAAGGGCAATGCCAAGGAATGTTCAAATTACTGAACAATTGCACTAATTTTGGATGCTAGTAAGGTTATGCTTAAAATTCTTCAAGCCAGGCTTCAGCATTATGTGTACAGACACCATCCAAATGTACAAGCTGGATTTAGAAAAGGCAGGGGAACCAGAGATCAAATTATCAGCATTCATTGGATCATAGAGAAAGCAAGGGGATTCCAGAAAAACATCTATTTGTGCTTCATTGACTACAGGAAAGGCTTTGACTGTGTAGATCAACACCAAACTGTGGAAAATTCTTAAAGGGATGGGAATACCAGACCACCTTACCTGTCTCCTGAGCAACCTGTATGCGGGTCAAGAAGCAACAATTAGAACCTTACATGGAACAACTGTCTGGTTCAAAATTGGAAAAGGAGTACATCAAGGCTATATATTGTCACTCTGTTTATTAACTTAGATGCAGAGTACATCATGTGAAATGACAGGCTGGATGACTCACAAGCTGGAATCAAGATTGGCAGGAGAAATATCAACAACCTCAGTTATACAGATGATAACACTGTCATGGCAGAAAGTGAAGAGGAACTAAAAAAACCTCTTGATGAGAGTGAAAGGAAAGTGAAAAAGTTGGCTTAAAGCTCAACATTCAAAAAACTAAGATCATGGCATCCAGTCCCATCACTTCATGGCAAATAGATGGGGAATCAATGGAAACAGTGAAAGGTTTTATTTTTGGGGGGCTCCAAAATCACTGTGGATGGTGACTGCAGCCATGAAATTAAAAGATGCTTGCTCCCTGGAAGGAAAGCTATGACCAACCTAGACAGCATATTAAAAAGCAGAGACATTATTTTGCCAACAAAGGTCCATCTAGTCAAAGTTATCATTTTTCCAGTTGTCATGTATGGTGAGTCGGACTATAAAGAAGGCTGGATGCTGAAGAATGATGCCTTTGAGTTGTTATATTGGAGAAGACTCTTGAGAGTCCCTTGGACAGTAAGAGATCAAACCAGTCAATCCTAAAGGAAATCAACTCTGAATATTCATTGAAAAGACTGATGCTGAAGCTGAAACTCCAATATGTTGGCCATTTTATGCAAAGAGCCAACTCATTGCAAAAGACCCTGATGCTGGGAAAGATTGAGGGTAGGAGGAAAAGGCGGAGACAGAGGATGAGATAGTTAGATAGCATCACCGACTCAATGGACATGAATTTGGGCAAACTCCAGGAGATAGTGAAGGACAGGGAAGCCTGGTGAGCTGCCATCCATGGGGTCGCAGAGTCAGATATGACTTAGTGACTGAACAACAACAATGTAAAAACATGGCCCCTGCCAGTAAGACAGTATAATCCAGTAAGACAAAGATATCAATACATAAATTGTAGTAGATTTGGAGTTTCTGGCGTGAACTTACAAGGCTTTATCATGGTGGGTAATAAACCCAGTAAATATATGAGAAACTTCATGGAGAGGGAGGTAAGTGATACTCACTTTAAAAAATATTCCAAAACAAGGACTATATTCAGTATCTTTTCATGACCTATAATAGAAAAGAATCTGAAAAAGAAAAAAAATATATATCCAAATCACTTTACTGTATAGCTGAAACTAACAAAATATTGTATCAACACTTCAGTTAGAGGAAATATTCCAGTGATTCCTCTAGGCTTTGCTTTCCATTGAGAAAAGACACTGCCAAATGTAAATAATTGGTTGGTTCTTCAGTCAACCTCTTATCAACAACTTGGCACCCATTTTCTGTACTGTTGTAGGCTGTGCTAGGATGTGGATATACTGACAACTATTTTATCTGCCCTCAAAGATTTTTCATTTTAGTTGTTTGAATGTACCTTTTACATAGTTGACGTATCTTTGGTTAATCCCATGGACAGAGGAGTCTGGCAGGCTACAGTCCAAGAGGTTTGCAAAGAGCTGGACATGACTGAGTGACAGAGCAGACACACAAAATCACTAAGAAAGGCTCGCAGGATTGGAAACCTGTCAGTCTGTGTCTTTGCCATAATGTTAAAATTTAACTCACTTTTTTTTTCTAAAGTTTGCCTGGGATTACTCATTTCATCCTTTTATTGGTTTCTGACTTAGGAATATGGGTGGTATTACCTTTTCTAATATTCCACCGAGTTATATTTATAGAGTATAATTTTGTGTATTGAATACACTACTTATCATCCATAAAATATTGATTAAAGAAGCAATTTAGAAAACAGTACTGGTCTCAATTTAAATATTCTTTTAACTGTGAAGATTTATGACCTACATATATAATTGAAATTAAGTTGTACTAAGAATGACAGGTACATTCAATGTTGAAATGAGTTAGAGAAGTTGCTGTTAGATCACTATTTCAGAATATTTATTAAAAAGTTTTTTAAAAATTCCTCGGAGAATCATTGTAGTGATTAGTGCAATTGGCATTTTTTTTTTTTTTCAAATAGGAACATGTCTCACATTCAGACAGAAGTCCTCCTTTCAAAGATATATAGCCACACAGACACTAATGGATGAGCCATCAGTCATGCATTGGGAAAACTAGTTTAAGTTTTAAGGCGTACTAATCCTTGATGTCTCATGCCTCAAAAAGTTAATCCTGGCTTTGCAAATCGTGTTGCAGAACAGTATTTTATGAATGGTATAGCATCTTGTTATCCATTACTGTGCTGTGCAAGCTTTGTTGCTACCACTTCATTTTCAAAAGCACCAGGCTAGTGCTGTTGACAATGATGTGTAACACTGGCGTATATCGCTCAGGCCATGTTTTATAATGAGGACAGGAGTTTTCAATTTGGGTGTCTGATATTAACATGGGTTTTCTTTACTACATTAAGCTGTCTTGGTAACAGATTGTCATAGAATGTACCATTAACCATTCCACTTGCATTAACTCCAAATGAATATGAAGTTTCTTTGTGTTGAGATCTACAGAGATTTGTTATGGGTAAAGGAAATTTTGGAACTAGAAAGGACAAATCCCTTCAATATCTAATATCTAAAACATCTAACTGGGTTGTTTGACTGGGAGTGTAGTAGTGAGACCAGTGGAAAGTGAGGCTAATAGATCTTAAACCACAATTTGATCACCTTAGTTTCCTGTTTAAAATCCTATATAGGCTTTTCATTTTGTCAAGCTAAATCCCCAATATCTTGGCACAGCCTCTGTTACCTAAGGGTGGTTTGCTTGCCCGTCTTTGTCTTCCGCTCTTCCTCCTACCTCTCCCCCACAAGATTCCTTAAAATCTTTCTCTTCTTTCCCTGGAATGCTCCTATCTTTTCTTTATCTACCTAATTTATAGGCAGAGCTCAAGTGATAACTCCTTTGGGCAGCATTCCTTCACCAGCCCAGAAAAATTAATTGAAGAAAGCAAAATTTTAACCAGAGATACTTTTCTCATGTCTTATCAAATTAATCAATTAAACCCAGTATGTGATATGATATACTAGAGTTTATCCAGATTAGTTAAAGTGATACTGACCAGGGCTCTTGGCCTTCCCCAGTCAAAAGAAATTGATGAGGAGCTAGAAAGGAAATTTAGGCAAGGTTTTATTGGGGGCCCTGTTGTAGCAGTGGGGAGTAAAAACAAGTAACAGTTTCCCATGCTTGCTCCCAAAGGAGGGGCAAGCTGATTCCTTCTATGGGATGAAGGTAAGGATGTGTCCAGGGGTTGGGGTAGAGGGATGGCTGAGGTGATTTGCCCTCCCCTTTGGTGGTGTTGAATGGAGGGGGCACACACAGTACACTGCTTTTGCTCCCAAGTTCCTGCTTTTGCTCCTGGCTCTTCAGAACTGGCAGTTACGCTTTCTGTTTTTTTTTTTTTTGTATCTTCTCCATAATTTGCCCCTACTGTGCATGCACATGGTTGTTTTTAGTCTCTTAACAGTTTGTTTGTATTTTATTGCTTGAGGAGATGTTTGTTCAGGTGCAAGCATTATTTATTGCAGCAAAGGGTACCAGGTCCCAGCCTGTCTCAAAAGGACTGTCACAGCATCCTATACATGCCTGTAATGTTATATTGATCAATCTCTAGTGAAATTTCTAAGTACTGGTTTGTCTACCCTTATATTTGTTTTTAACATGTGTATCTCCAGTGCCTAGCACCATCTTTGGCATAGAATAATATATAAGAACTAACATTTGGCTGAATGTTACTATATGCCAGCCACCTTATCAAGTCTTTTGCATTGTATTAACTCATTTAATTCTCAGTATTAACCTGTGATTCAAGGGCTAGCATGATCAGCATTGTACAGATGAAGAGTCAGAATGATAAGAACTGTGACCCATTTCCCAAGGTCACTTAGTAGGTGACAGAATCAGGGTCTGAATGGTATGGTCCCAAGACCCATGTTTTTAACCATGAAATGTTCTTTCTCTTTTGTAGATGGTAGATTCTCAAAAATATTTGGGGAATGAACAGCAATATAATTAGTGTGATGTATTCATTAGTATTAAAGTTTACACAGGCCCCTGAATATCTGCATTCTCAGTCCAATGAAGCTTTCTTAAAGACTGTCCTACTTTATAAGTCAGAGGAACAATGTAGTAAGTATGCTAGCCTGAGAGACCTGCATTCTAGTTAAGTCCTGCCATGAACATACTACATGACCTTAGATAAGTAAGTTTACCTATCTGGGCCTCAGTTTCCACATGTGTGAAATAAACTAATAGGACTCAATGAATACCAAGGAAACTACCAACTCTATAGTTTTATCCTTTCTGAGTATAATGCCATTTTCCTCCAACTTGTAACCAAAATTGCTATTTTAGGTATTGTTAGCAAATATTTCAAAATTAGTGTATATATACTTTATGCTGGTTGTGGTGGTGGTTTAGTCAATAATTCATGTTCAACTCCCCCAGGGACTGTAACAACCCACCAGGCTTCTCTGTCCATGGGATTATCCTGGAAGGAATACTGGAGTGGGCGATTTCCTTGTCCAGGGTATCTTTCCAACTCAGGCATCAAATCTGTGTCTCCTCCATTGCAGGTGGATTCTTTGCTGCTGAGCCAACAGGGAAACCTGTGTATAATTAATAAATAGTCCTAATTCATGAACTAATTTACTTAGTTCATGAATGAGTCTACACCACCATTCCCTGTGTATCATTGGAGAATGTATTTGACCTCATTAATTTACTATGTCCCTCTCTATGAAATGAGGATAAAAATAGTGTGTGCCTCTGAGGGTTATTGTGAAGATAAAAAGAGACGATGCATGTTTTATGGGCTGACATGGGGCCCTCCCTAGCCCCCCCCCCAAATACCTCTGAATATGACCTTATCTGAAGATAGACTACAGAGATAATGAAGCTAAAATGAGGTCATTAGTGTGGGCTCTAATCCAGTATGACTGGTATCTATATAAAAAAGGGAAATTCAGACATGAGACCTAGACTGAGGGAGACTACGTAAAGAGAGATAGGGGAAGAATATGGTTTTCTACAAGCCAAGGGGAGGGACTTAGAAAAGATCCTTCCCTCACATACTTAAAAAAAGAAGCAACTCGGCCAAAATCTTGATGTTGGTTTTCTAACCTTCAGAATTGTAGGACAATAAACTTCTGTTGTTTAAACCATGTAATCTGTGATACTTAGTTATGGCAGCCCTAGTAAATAATACAGCAATAAGTTCTTTGCCACATGTAGTTCAGTTCAGTTCACTTCAGTCGCTCAGTCATGTCTGACTCTTTGCAGCCCCACGGACTGCAGCATACCAGGCTTCTTTGTCCATCACCAACTCCCAGAGCTTGCTCAAACTTATGTCCATCTAGTCAGTGTTGCCATCCAACCATATTATCCTCTGTCATCCCAGTCTCCTCCTGCCTTCAATCTTTCCCAGCACTACAGTTTTTTCCAATGAGTCAGTTATTTGCATCAGGTGGCCAAAGTATTGGAGTTTCAGGTTCAGTATTAGTCCTTCAAATGAATATTCAGGACTGATTTCTTTTGGGATTGACTGGTTTGATTTCCTTGCAGTCCAAGAGACTCTTACGAGTCTTCTCCAACACCACAGTTCAAAAGCATCAATTTTTTGGCACTCAGCTTTCTTTGTAGTCCAACTCTCACTTCCATAAATGACTACTGGAAAAACCACAACTTTGACTAGATGGACCTTTGTTGGCAAAGTAATGTCTTTGCTTTTTAATATATTGTCTAGGTTGGTCATAACTTTTCTTCCAAGGAGCAAGTATCTTTTAATTTCATGGTTGCAGTCACCACCTGCAGTGATTTTGGAGCCCCCCAAAAGAAAGTATGTCACTGTTTTCATTGTTTCCCCACCTATTTACTATGAAGTGATGGGACTGGATGCCATGATCTTAGTTTTCTGAATGTTGAGCTTTAAACCAACTTTTTCACTCTCCTCTTTCACTTTCACCAAGAGGCTCTTTAGTTCTTCTTCACTTTCTGCCATAAGGGTAGTGTCATTTGCATATCTGAGGTTATTGATATTTTTCCTGGCAATCTTGAATCCAGCTTGTGCTTCATCCAGCCTGGCATTTTGGATGATGTACTCTTTATATAAGTTAAATAAGTAGGGTGATAATATACAGCCCTGATGTACTCCTTTTCCTATTTGGAACCAGTCTGTTGTTCTATGTCCAGTTCTAACTGTTGCTTCTTGACCTGCATACAGGTTTTTCAGGAGGCTTATAAGGTAGTCTAGTATTCCCATCTTTTGAAGAATTTTCCACAGTTTGTTGTGATCCACACAGTCAAAGACTTTGGTGTAATGAATAAAACAGAAGCATTAATGCACCATATTTATGGAGCACTTACATATGGCATACTGAACCCCATGAGTAGTATGCCACATGTGAGTGCTCCATAAATACTGGTGTATTAAGCATATGATGACAATTTCTTTTTGTTGATATAAAATGGTGGTTTAGATATTTGTCATGTATCTTTATGCTTTGTTTTCTCATGTATCCTAACAATGACTAGATTTAAATTATATACTTTTCAAAAGAATTTTATGGAGTGAAGAGGTATGTTATCTAAAAAAGAATGCACAGTCTAAAAGTTGAGAATTATGTTTTATTTGGCAGACTTACTAAGGACTATAGCCTGGGATACACTATCTCAGAAAGTTCTGAGGGACTGTTGCAAAGAGGTAAAGGAGGGTCAAGACATATAGGTGTTTTTGCTGAAAGGAAAAACACGTGCAGTCAAATATCAAAAGATTTACTGCTAATCACAGAAATAGACATCTCAAGTTAATGATTTTAGTGCTTTTATATATATGGTAAGGTAAAAGAGTTTTGGCCTCTTGAAACCCTTCTTTGGTAGGCATCTTAACTATCTAGGGCCAGTATCCTATTTTTATCTATCCTGAATTTCCTCAGGGTTCACCATTAAGGGCAGTTGCAGTGGCTGATGGCTTTGTGGCTGCAACATTCTTTGTTTACTGAAATGGCAGGTGACACTCTTTGTTTACAGGTATTATCTCTACTTTACAGATAGGAAAACTGAGGCAAAAGGAAATGAAAAGCCTTTGCTCAAGCTGTTTATGTAATTGTTTTAACTGAGTTTTTCCTATGTGAGGTTTAGAATTCAGTTCTACACATTCAGTAGTCAGCATTATTCTATGCACTTTGGCCAGAAGGTGAAATGATATGGCTTTTGCTTTCAAACCAATCATCTTTCACTGGAGAGAAAGACATAGGGACCAATGTGTTGGTTAGTTATTCTATAGTCACTCTCCCTTCTTCAGTTTATAGAATCCCAATTTTGTTTAATTTGCTAGTCCCAGGTGATGAATCATGACTGGTATTTAAGACAGTAATGACAGTCTGGTTTTTGTAGTTCAAAGGATTGCAACTCACATAAACCAATAAAAGTATAAAAAAGTTGGAATTAAGGAGAATGTGGAAATAAGCTAAATCTACAGGGCCTGTATCAAGAAGACAGTAGTTTACCTTCTTTCAGAAGATAAATACTTCTGGAAGAATTGTCACTGAACTTTGTTTTGAACAATGAAAGGAATTTTTCAGGTGGATGAAGGGCAGGAAGTCATTCTAAGCAGTCAGGACATTATGTGTAAGAACAGAGATGAGCATGGGCCTTGAGTGTTCGAGAAAGTGACAGTAAAGCCATTTGTTGGTCTTGAAGTGTAAAGGGCAGGGTGAAAAGTACTAAAGGTGAGACTGAATGCATCTCAAGGTTAGGTTATATAAAGCTTTACGTAATACGTTTATGAAACTAAACTTTATTCTGTTTAAACAAACAATTTTATTTAATTCTGGGAACAGACAATGAGGTGCATTTAATTTTAGGCTGGAGAGAAATTGTGGTCACAATGGTCATATCTGATGTTTAAAAAGATCAGTTCTTCAAAGCATTGTGTGTGTGTGTGTGTGTGTGTTTATCAAAGCTAAGAAGAAATTTAGGCCATTCATGTGGGAGACAATGGAAGCTTGAACTAAATTAACAGTGAGGAGTAGTTCATTTATTCATTCATTCACTCAACAATTTTATACTGAACACCTCCGTATTAGTGTTCCCCAGAGAAACAGAACTGATAGGATATATATTTATGTACAAAGAGATTTATTACAGAGAACTGGCTAATGTGATTATAGAAGCTGAGAAGTCCCAAGACTTGCAGCTGGCAAGCAGGAGACTTGGACTTAGATTGGAACCTATATCTTCAGCTATCTCTCTGGCTTCTCAGCCCTGCAGTCCAAGTCCAAAGACAGGAGAAGAGCAATGCCTAGCTTGAAGACAGGCAGAAAGAGTCAGTCACCTCACATTACTGTACGCCTAGAAATTTCACTGAGGTAGAAGATCCCTGAGCTTTTGTTGGATTTCCTACCCTCTAGCACACATATGTCTTATCAATAAGTCTGGAGCAGTTGCTGCTTATTGCTCACTGGGTCAAATTAGCGTAGCATCATCAATGTAATGAACCAGTGAGATATTGTGTGGAAGGAAAATGCAATAGATTCCCTGTAAACTAAATTATGACATGGGCTGGAGAGTTGACATACCCTTATGTTGGACACTGAAGGACTGGTCTTGCTAGCTAAGAGCAAACAGCTTTTGGTGGCCTTTATTAACAGGTACAGAGAAAAAAGTATTTGCTAGATCAGTAGTTACATACCAGGGTCAGTTCAGTTCAGTCACTCAGTTGTGTCCAGGTCTTTGTGACTGCAGCTCTATGGACTGCAGCACGCCAGGCTTCCCTGTCCATCACCAACTCCTGGTGCTTTCTCAAACTCATGTCCATCGAGTCAGTGATGCCATCCAACCATATCATCCTCTGTTATCCCCTTCTCCTCCTGCCTTCAATCTTTCCTAGCATCAGGGTCTTTTCCAGTGAGTCAGTTTTTTGCATCAGTTGGCCAAAGTATTGGAGTTTCAAGTTCAGCATTAGTCCTTCAAATGAATATTCAGGACTGATTTCTTTCTGGATTGACTGATTTGATTTCCTTGCAGTCCAAGGGAATCTTAAGAGTCTTCTCCAACACCACAGTTCCAAAGCATAAACTCAACATTCTATTCTTCTGGAATCACTCTCATTACCAAAATGTGCATTAGGATTTTCCAGGGAAACATAGCCAAAAGGTTGTGTATATATGTTACACATATATAACGAGGTTTACTATAAGGAACTGGCTCACCTGATTATAGAGACTGAGAAGTCTCAAGATTGGAAGTTAGGAAGCTGGAGACCCAGGAGAGCCAATGATGTAGTTCCAGTCTGAGTCTGAAGGCCTGAGAACCAGGAAAGCTGATGGTATAAGTTACTAGTTCAAGTCAGAGTATAAAAGCAGGAGAAGGCTACTGGTCAGCTTGGAGACACGTATATAGAACATGTCAATCCTTAGTCAGCCTTTTTATTCTGTTCAGGACACTCACATTGGGGCGGTGAGTGGTCTTTAGTCAATCTACTCATTCAAAAGCTAATATAATCCAGAAATACTCTCAGACAACATCAGAACAATGTTCCAGCAAATATCTGGACACCCATGGCCCAGCCATATTGACACATAAAATTATCCATGTCACGTTCGTTGTGCTACACACTTCTCCAGACAATGGGGGATTACATCAGTGAATAAAACAAAATTCACTGCCTTCCTTCACCTTACATAGTAGAGGGAGACAAACAATAAAGAAAACGAGAGTGAAGAACAGGAGTCTCCTCGACTTTGGCAAATATGTTATGTGGTGACACAGCCTGGACCACGTGAGGGGAATGTGAGTCTGGAAGGAGCCCTCCTGCCTCCCACCTCCTCTTGCTCCCTTATCCCTCCTCAATTACCATATTCCTATGTGCTTTTAGTGCCCCGTTCCCTGCTATACTCTGTTGTATCATGCAAGTTCATTTATTGGGAGATGAGAGTCACATTTTGTTTTCAGTCCTTCTCCAGTATTCAGTGGCAAATTAAGTTTGAACAACCTGTTATTTAAATAGAAAAAGAGACACCTAGTATGTGTAAGCACCTGTGTGGTACCTGCTATGTTGCATATTACAAAGAAAAAGCCCTGAGAAATAGGTGTTAGTGAGTTGTAAGGAAGAGATCCCAACCACAGGATGGGATGATCAGGGGCCGCTCATGGGGCACTAGATCTCTGTGTTGAAGAATGGGTAGGATTTCAGAATATGAATTGGGGAGGACGGGAGATTTTCTAGGCCAGTGGTTCACAACCTTGGTTGTATTTTGGAATCACTCTGGGAAATTCTAAAAATAATATGTGGGCTCTGGGCTGCACCTCCAGCAATATTGTTTAACTCAGTCTGGGGTGAAGCCTGACTATTGGGATTTTTAAATCCTTCCCAAGGGTTTCTAATGGACAGGTAAAATTGAGAAGCATTGTTTGAGGTACAGGTGATCTAATGAGCAAATATGCCCAGTAAAAGTGAGTGCAAAGAGCAGCTGGGGATGGTGATGCCAGGTTCCTGAGGGATGTTCGTGTGTGTTTGACATGAAAAGTGTCATGTCAAAAGAAAAGCAGGAGATAGACTGTGGAATGCCACGAGGACCAAAGTGAGAATGTTGGGAAACTACTGAAGGATTTTTAGCAAGGAATAGCATGATCAAAGTGTGTGTGTGTGTTTAAGGGATATTATTTATAATTTGGAAATTAATTGCTTTGAAATAGAGCTTTGGCAGAATTAAAGATGATGGCAGACAGCACTAAATCAGCACTTCTCAGACTTCACTGTGCCTACAAAGAACCTGGGGATCTTGTTAACGTATAGATTTGATTCAGTAAGTCTAGGGTGGGGCTTTAGACTGCATTTCTAAGAAATTTCTCAGTGATTCTGATGTTGCCGATCCTTGAATATCAAGGTGCTTCTACTCACAGAGTTACTCTTATGGGAAACTGAGCTCAAACACAAGAACCACAATTTAAGAAAAGCCTTGGCTGTTCTTCATGATTATTTTCCGTTTTCCATAGGCTTAGTACGGGGAGTGTGTCTTATTCATCCTTGAGTTCTTATAGTGAATTGACAGTGCTTTGTATGGATAGAGACTCTGTACATTGACTAAATGAATGAATTATTCCTTACAATTAATCCTGTAATGCTACTGAAAAAAAACTTAGCTCCCTCATGGCAACCATGCTTGTACTTTCCAGTTCTTTCTATTCCTTTTGGGAGAGAATTCACACTAATTTCCTCTGTATTATTGCTGCTTGTGATGGTTTCTGGTTAATTTTAAATATCTTTCACTAGGGAGTTTCTACAGCAGTTGTAGAATTCTGGCAACTTTAGTATTTCTTTTCCTGTATTTTGTATAACTTCATTACTTTTTATTGAATTTTATAAACAGCCATTCTTTTATAAAAGAACTAATCAAGTATTTGGGTCATACACACTTTCTCTCTCTCTCTCTCATTTAGATAAATATATACTCTGTCCAAATTGCATAGATTTCAGTTTTCAAGAAGGATGAAATATTTCTCAGTTTAATATGTCTAGATGAAACACATTTTCAAATATTTTGTACTAACCTCTATACTTTAATATCTAGCAATCTATCCTTCATTATGTTTAATGCATTCTAAAAAAGTATCCTGTGCAAAATCCACAGACAACTCTCTGGCATACAAAATGGGTTCATCCCCATAAAAATGCAAATTAACTGTGTGCAAATGTAGGCCTTGAGTATTTGTATAGAAAATAAGAAAAGCTTCTAACTGAGCCCCAAGGAACTCTATCCACAATGAACTGATCTGCAGCTACAGTAGTGGCACTGGATACATTTCAGAGTCCTTCTCTGAAGATACCTGCTGAGTATTTAACTGGAGATTCAAGTTTTTAATCAGAAAATGGTCTGCTTGAAAAGAATTAAAGACCTGTTAGCACTTTGCAGAGCATAGTCATCCTACCTCCTGTCAGTCTGAGATTATATGGGTGTTGTAAATTTCCTGAATGAGAACAGAAATTGTGCAGTAAGTGGATCAAACTCTGAAATGATCAATGAACAAAGAGAAGTAATTATTAACTGGTGGAAAGCAAGAGCCTCTCAGCCTTTGATTGGTCTTTTATCAGGCCTATCTGGAACTGTGTGTGTGTGTGTGTGTGCAGGTGTTAGAATACCTGGTTTTATGACAATCACGTGCATGCGTGCTCAGTCACTTCAGTCATGTCCAACTCTCTGCGACCTTCTGGACCATGGCCCGCCAGGCTCCTCTGTCCATGGGATTCTCCAGGCAAGAGTACTGCAGTGGGTTGCCATTTCCTTCTCCAGTCATAAAGTATGAAGTGAGTGAAGTGAAGTCACTCAGTCATGTCTGACTGAGTGCAACCCCAAGGACTGTAGCCTACCAGGCTCCTCTGTCCATGGAATTTTCCAGGCAACAGTACTGGAGTGGGTGCCATTTCCTTCTCCCATGGCAGTCACACACTGTGGCAAATAGTTGGCAGGAAAAATGTTGCTGACACTTTGTTACCAAGTTTATGTGTGTATATTCATGTCTTAGAAGTCTGATAAGTAGGATGTATGTATTACTGTATAATCCCCTTCATGGTTTTCAGTGAGTGAAGGCACCAGGAATATTCTATTGAAACTATCAAATACAAATCACCTTTCTCACTGTGTTTCCAAAAACATTATATCAGTTAGCAAATTACTCTTTCTGATAAGTTTAATCCCTGTGGCTTTTCATTTTGCCTGTCTCTAAGGCTGTGAAAGCAGAAGGAAACACATACAAGTCCTGGGACTCAGCAATCCAGAGGATCAATCCTCTGTGCATGATTCTAGCCAATTTGTCCTCCCTGGGGAGGGGGGCATTTTCCCTGATGAGATTCTTGGGGGTCCTGCTTCTCTCTCTCACTCCCTCCACTTTTATTTTCTTTCCACAGCTGTGCCCTTAATGAGTTCCTGTTTCTCGCACTTGTTATTTCCAAGCATTAGACCAACCTATGTTGTTTTCAAGTGATTCTTGAGTATATAATTATAAAGCCAACTAATCAATATAAAATTTTACTTTGGATAGCAGTTGTTGTTCAGCTGTTCAATCCTGTCCAACTCTTTGCGACTCCAGGGACTGCAGCACACCAGGCTTCCCTGTCCTTCATCATCTCCTGGAGCTCACTCAAACTCATGTCCGTTGAGTTGATGATGCCTTCTAACCATTTCATCCTCTGTTATCCCCTTCTCCTCCTGTCTTCAATCTTTCCCAGCATTAGGGTCTTTTCTAATCAGTCAGTTCTTCACATCAGGTGGCCAAAGTATTGGAGCTTCAGCTTCAGCATCAGTCCTTCCAATGAATATTTAGGGTTGATTTCCTCTAGAATTGACTGTTTTGATCTTTGCAGTCTGAGGGACTCTCAAGAGTCTTGTCCAACACTACAGTTCAAAGCATCAATTCTCTGGTGCCCAGCCTGTTTTATGGTCCAACTCTCACATCAAGACTTGACTACTGGAAAAACAATAGCTTTGAATAGATGGACCTTGTAGGCAAAGTAATGTCTCTGCTTTTTAATATGCTGTCTAGGTTGGTCATAGCTTTTCTTCCAAGGAGCAAACGTCTTTTAATTTCATGGCTGCAGTTACCATCTGCAGTGATTTTGGAGCCCCCTAGAAAATAAAGTCTGTCACTGTTTCCATTATTTCCCCATCTGTTTGCCATGAAGTGATGGAACTGGATGCCATGATCTTTGTTTTTTGAATGTTGAGTTTTAAGCAAATGTTTCCACTCTCCTCTTTCACTTTTATCAAGAGGCTTTATAGTTCTTCTTCACTTTCTGCCATAAGGGTGGTGTCATCTGCCTATCTGAGGTTGTTATTTCTCCTGGCAATCTTGATTCCAGCTTGTGCTTTATCCAGCCTGGCATTTAGCATGATGTACTCTGCATATAAGTTAAATAAGCAGAGTGACAATATAAGCAGCCCTGACGTACTCCTGTCCGGATTTGGAACTGGTCTGTTGTTCCATGTCCAGTTCTAACTGTTGCTTCTTGACGTGCATACAGGTTTCTTAGGAGGCAGGTTTGGTGGTCTGGTATTCCTATCTCTTTAAGAATTTTCCAGTTTGTTGTGATCCACACAGTCAAAGGCTTTGGTATAGTCAGTGAAGCAGAAGTAGATGTTTTTATGGAATTCTTTGCTTTTTCTGTGATCCAACGGTAGTTGACAATTTGATCTCTGCTTCCTCGGCCTTTTCTAAATTCAGCTTGAACATTTGTGAGTTCTTGGTTCATGTACTGTTGAAGCCTAGCTTAGAGAATTTTGAGCATTACTTTGCTAGCATGTGAAATGAGTGCGATCGTGCAGTAGTTTGAACATTTTTCTGGACAGCAGAAAGTTTTTCTTAAGCCTTTCTTATGTAGTGCAGTTTGTAAATGAGACATTTTCTAAGTTAGCATATGTTCTGGAGTCTGGCTCACTATGACAGTAAGAACTGAAAGCTGTTCAGGTTTTTCTCCTTTAATAGTATCTGTCTGTCTCCCTCCTCCTCTTTGGCAATGTCTGCCTTAAGCAGAGTGGTAGAACAGATGAGGAGTGCCAAAGAAGTCATGGCTCAGAGAGCAGAGGTGTCCTGTGTGCTTCTTATGTGGGGGGACTCTGGGTAGGACAAATTCCCTGGAAGAGAATGTTTTCTCACAGGCATGGCCTCCAGCCTGACTGGGAAGCAGAAGAGTTATTTGTGCCCCATGGTGGCTCACATTTAGTAAAGGAAGCCATAGGACTGTTAGGATGAAGTGAAGAACCACTGAAAGATGGGCAAGACCTGAATTGGAGGCCTCAACAGATACTCCCTGGACAAGACCCAGATTGACTCAAGAATAAGGTGGGTATTCATCCTCAGTGTCTGAATACCCTGAATACATCTGAAAACCTCGGAGGAGAGTGTGGGACCTCATGTTGATGAAGATTATCTTTGTCTTATTCTTGGAAAAAGAAATTCCCTTAAATTACTTAAACATAGAGTAATCTCTCTTGCATACTTGCACTTGTAGGCTTAGATTCACACTGACTTCATTACTGGGCTAATAAAAGTATATTTTTCCAGGTGGCCTACCATCTTCTTTTTAAGGTCATTTGTGTTGGAAGTCTTTTTTAAACATTTTCTCTCTCTCGCTTCCTTTTAGTTCTCTCAATTTTTTTTTTTTTTTGATGGTGTAATTGGAAGACTTGATGCCCATTTTTAAGTGGGGAGGGAGATGAATCATCAAGAAATAAAGCCAGTGACAAGAAGTTATGTGAGACAGAAGGGCCAAAGAATCACACTGATGGGTACTGAGACAGGGTGAATTCTGCATTGCTGTGGGGGCCAGGCCATTGCACACATTGGTGCAAAGAACTCTGAAAAAGACCTGAAGCCTTTTAATCCATTTGAGAATGAACAAAGAAGGACTTCCCAAGTGGTCTAGTGGTTAAGACTTCACCTTCCAATGCATGGGATGCAAGCTCGATCCTTTATTGGGGAGCTAAGATCCCACATACCTTGTGGCCAAAAAACAAAACAAAACAAACCATAAAGTAGAAGCAATATTGTAACAAATTCAATACAGACTTTAAAAACGGTCCACATAAAAAGTCTTAAAAAAAAAAAAACACATAGGCATTTATTTATGAGAGGTAAGCTTAATTTTGTAGAATAGACAACAGCTAAGAGTTGTTACTGAGCTTACAAAATAATAGCCTGTTCCAGTTAGGACATCTTGTGTGTGGTCCCAGGCTGATCTGAGGTACAGGTTGAGGATTGCTGGGTGAAAGTTCTTCTCAGGAAGCTTCTATTATTGCCAAAGCCTATCTCTAGCATTGGAAAACTTGTCATCGGCTAAGATTTTTCCTGAAAAATCTCACCGCCATAATCCCTACAGATGCCATTTTGCCTCTCACTGAAGGTGGTCAATAAGGAAATTTCTTTATGAAAACAAAAATTGAGGGAAAGGAAGGATAAAAATGGAGAAGGGCATGGCAGCCCATCCAGCATTCTGCCTGGCGAATCCATGGGGTTGCAAAGGATTGGACTTGACTGAGCATCTGTGCATAAGGATAACATTAGCACAAGGCTGTGAATATTTAATTTTTCAATACTGGTGGTTGATAAATGTAAGAGTAGATTTCTCTGGTAAACTGGGACGACCCAGAGGGAGGGTATGGGGAGGGAGGAGGGAGGAGGGTTCAAGATGGGGAGCATGGGTATACCTGTGGTGGATTCACTTAGATAAAACTAATACAATATTGTAAAGTTTAAAAATAAAATAAAATAAAAAAAAAAACAGTTATGGCAAACTCAGTTAAGGCCCCCAAACTATGATTTTTAAAAATGCTTGGAAAATATAGAGCCTAGAATATTGGGGGAGGCAGGCCCTGCTGAGGACACACTAGTGCTGAGGAACTACTCCCTGGTGGGGGAGGCAGAGGTGTGGTCAATCATGGCAGAGCCTCAGCACCTGTGTGGAAAAGCCCCTTTGCTGTGGGGGAGCTATGATTTAGACAGGTTATGTGCAAGGTCGGAGAAATCAAAAAGAATCCAGAAAGTTGTACAGAGGTTTGGAGTCAGGAAGAACATTGAGGAAACAGCCCACTGGAGACAGAATAAGGAAAATAGAGGCAATGACTGGAGAAGTCTTGAAATTCCAAATGGCAAGTCAGAGCTGGTAAGGACTTATCAGATGCATCTGGGGTCTCACCCTCCTGGATATAATGGAAGCTGAGTGGAATCAGGTGTGTATGTTGGCCCTGACAAAGGAGACTCCAACTTAACACGGGGTAGCAGCTTTTTGATAAGCAGTCCTCTCCTTTCTTGGCACTTCCTTGTGTGTGTGTTAGTCATTCAGTTGTGTCCGACTCTACGACCCAATGGATTATAACCCACCAGGCTTTTCTGTGCATGGGATTCTCCAGGCAAGAATACTGGGGTGGGTTGCCATTTCCTTCTCCAGGGAATCTTTCTGATCCAGGGATCGAGCCCAGGTCTCCTGCATTGCAGGAGAATGCTTTATCGTCTGTGCTACCAGGGAAGCCCTGGCACTTCCCTACTCTCATCCTACTCAGAAGACCTCTAATTTCTCTCCCACATGTCAGGGAGAAATCCACCTCCTTATGTGGACCCTTTACCCAACACGGTAAGCTCCACGTCTTTTTCTGGACTGGTTCCCTCTTCTCATGACATAGGTGACTGCTGTTTTTGTCCTCCTCTTGACTGAGTCGCCTTAATGGAATCAGGCAAATGGTGCTTGACGGTGATATTTTTAATTGAAGCGGCTCTTTCATCGATATATAAATATAGAACAGTGCCAATTGTGAACCTCCATTATAATTCAAGTTTTTACATTTAATTTTTATGTCTTGGGTGGGCTGTGGGCTGCAGGGGGCAGGGTGGTCCAGGTGGCAGACTGGGTCGGACTGGGAGGTGGGGAGGGAACTGAGCCTGCACTGGGCATCACAGGTAAGAAGCTGCCGCCACTGCCATCTTCTCTTCTGCCCCAGTGTTTCCGTCTCACTGGCTCCTCTCCTTCCCGAATGGCCAAGTTTTTAATATTAGCAACTGTTTTACTTTCTACCACTCATGAGTGTTTTGCATTTGGCACTCAGTGCCAATCGTGAACCTCCATTATAATTCAAGTTTTCCTGGGGGTAGGGAACCCCTGTTAAACCTTGCATGATGATTCTTGTTCTGTATCCAGTATACTTTCAGATCCAGTGGTCTTTCCTGACACTGCTTTCTTATGCATGTCTCATCTTTTTAACTCTCATGGGAACACCATTTACTTTAATAAAATTCACAGATCTTAAGGTATGGTTTGATGAATTTTGACAATTCTCTACATGTAGGTAACATCCACTCAAAGTGAGCTATAGAACAGTCCATCATCCCATAAAGTTGCTCTGTAACTCTTTCCAGTCAGTTCCCCTACCCCCAGGAAAACTAGTGCCTTATTTCAATCCCCATGGGTTAGTTTTGCCTGTTCCTGTACTGGGTATGAATAAAATAATTTATCATGTGCTCATTTGGGTCCAGTTTCTTTTATCTAATACTGTTTAAGGTTTTAAGATATTCATTTTGCATTTATTGATGGTTTGCTACTTTTCACTGCTGAATAGTAATACATTGTGTGACTATATCACAATTAGTTAACGCATGCTACTGTCCGTAAACCGTTGAGCTGTTTCTAGTGTGGAGGTATTATGAATGCGATATTTATCATCCTTCTTTCACAGGTCTTTATTTGTTTTGTGGGCATTTAAACATGGTGGGTAAATATCTAGAATTGATATTGCTGGGTCATATGGTATTTCCAAAGTAGTTGTGCTATTTCACATTCCCATCTAATCGCCTCACGTCCTTGTCAGCATTTAATGTTGCCTACTAGTCCAGTCTTTCTAGCAGATGAATATGCTATCTCATTGTGGCCTTAAATTGCATCTTCTTGATGATTAATGCTGTTGAATGCCTTTACATATGTTTTGTGGTTATTCCTTTATCATTTTTCATGAAGTGTTTGTTCAAATATTTTACCCATTTTAATTATGTGGTTGGTCTTTTTTATTATTGAATCATAGGGTTTAAAAATATATTTCATCATATTTATGACAAAAATAATATATATAATATGTAACATATATGTACTATATTCTCCTGTCTGTAATTTGCTTGTCTTGTTAATAGTTTTTTTTTTTTGAAAAGCAGAATGTCTTAGTTTTTATGAAGTCTGATTATTAAACTTAAAATTTTATGATTAGTAGTTTTTATATTATTCTGCCTATGATATATTTGCCTTTACCAAGGTCACAGAAATAATTCTTATTTTCTTGTAGAAAACTGTGACTTATATTTTCATGATTCATTTAGTTTTGACAAGAAGTCTTTTATATCTCTTGATAGATTTTTTACATAGATATTTGACATTTTATGGTAATATTTTAAACTTGTTTTAAGATTTTAATTTTTGTATTATTTATTGTTAGTGGAAATACAAATGACTTTCAAAAACATGTTAAATTCATTATGTTAGTACCTTTAAAAAGACTTCTTAGGATTTTCTAAGTGTACAATCATGTCAACTATGAATACAATTTTTTTTTTGCTTTACACTTTCCTGTCTCATAGTTTCTGCTTCCTTTTCTTGTGTCATCTACTGGCAGGAACTTCTACTATAGTGTCGAATACAAGTGATGAGAGTGACTATTTTGTCTTGTTTCTGATCTTAGGGGAAAATCATTTAGTCTTACAGCATTGAGGATAATATTATTTCTCAGTTCAGTTCAGTCACTCAGTTGTGTCTGACTCTTTTCGACCCCGTGGACTGCAGCACGCCAGGCTTCCCTGTTCATCACCAACTCCCGGAGCTTACTCAAACTCATGTCCATTGAGTCGGTGATGGCATCCAACCATCTCATCCTCTGTCATCCCTTTCTCCTCCTGCCTTCAATCTTTGCCAGCAGCAGGGTCTTTTCCAATGAGTCAGTTCTTTGCATCAGGTGGCCAAAGTACTAGAGTTTCAGCTTCAGCATCAGTCCCTCCAATGAATATTCAGGACTGATTTTCTTTAGGACTGATGGGATCTTGCAGTCCAAGAGACTCTCAAGAGTCTTCTCCAACACCACAGTTCAAAAGCATCAATTCTTTGGTGCTCAGCTTTCTTTATAACTCTCAAATTCATACAGGCAGTTCAGTTGCTCAGTTGTGTCCTACCCTTTGCCACCCCATGGACTGCAGCACGCCAGGCTTCCCTGTCCATCACCAACTTCTGAAATTTACTCAAACTCATGTCCAGTGAGTCAGAGGTGCCATCCAACCATCTCATCATCTGTTGTCATCTTCTGCTCCCCCCTTCAATCTTTCCCAGCATCAGGGTCTTTTCAAATGAGTCAGTTCCTCTCATCAGGTGGGCAAAGTATTGGAGTTTCAGCTTCAACATCAGTCCTTCCAGTGAATATTCAAGACTGATTTCCTTTAGGGTGAACTGGTTGGATTTCCTTGCAGTCCAAGGGACTCTCATGAATCTTCTCCAACACCACAGTTTAAAAGGATCAATTCTGTGGTGCTCAGCTTTCTTTATAGTCCGACTCTCACATCCATACATGACTACTTAAGAAACCATAGCCTTGACTAGGTGGACCTTCGTTGACAAAGTAATGCATCTACTTTTTGATATGCTGTCTGCTACTGCTACTGCTGCTAAGCTGCTTCATCATGTCCGACTCTGTGCGACCCCTGAGATGGCAGCTCACCAGGCTCCCCCATCCCTGGGATTCTCCAGGCAAGAATACTGGAGTGGGTTGCCATTTCCTTCTCTAATGCATGAAAGTGAAAAATGAAAGTGAAGTCGCTCAGTCGTGTCCGACTCTGAGCAACCACATAGACTGCAGCCTACCAGGCTCTTCCGTCCATGGGATTTTCCAGGCAAGTGTACTGGAGTGGGGTGCCATTACCTTCTCTGGATATGCTGTCTAGGTTGGTCATAATTTTTCTTCCAAGGAGTAAGCGTCTTTTAATTTCATGGCTGTAGTCATCATCTGCAGTGATTTTGGAGCCCAAAAAGATAAAGTCTGTCACTGTTTCCACTGTTTCCCCATATATTTCCCATGAAGTGATGGGATCAGATGCCATGATCTTAGTTTTCTGAATGTTGAGCTTTAAGCCAACTTTTTCACTCTCCTCTTTCACTTTCATCAAGAGGCTCTTTAGTATTTCTTCCCTTTCTGCCATAAGGGTGGTGTCATCTGCATATCTGAGGTTATTGATATTTCTCCCAGCAATCTTGATTCCAGCTTGTGCTTCATCCAGCCCAGTGTTTCTCATGATGTACTCTGCATATAAGTTAAATAAACAGGGTGATAATATACAGTCTTGACATACTCCTTTCCTGATTTGGAACCAGTCTGCTGTTCCATGTCCAGTTCTAACTGTTGCTTCCTGACCTGCATACACATTTCTCAAGAGGCAGGTCAGGTGGTCTGGTGTTCCCATCTCTTGAAGAATTTTCCACAGTTTATGGTGATCCACACAGTCACAGTAGATGTTTTTCTGAAACTGTCTTGCTTTTTCAATAATCCAGCAGATGTTGGCAATTTGATCTCTGGTTCCTCTGCCTATTCTAAAGCCAGCTTGAACATCTGGGAGTTCATGGTTCACATACTGTTGAAGCCTGGCTTGGAGAATTTTGAGTATTACTTTATTAAACGTGAGATGAATGCAGTTGTGTGGTAGTTTGAACATTCTTTGGCATTCCCTTTCTTTGGGATTGGAATGAAAACTGACCTTTTCCAGTCTTGTGGCCACTGCTGAGTTTTCCAAATTTGCTGACATATTGAGTGCAGCACTTTCACAGCATCATCTTTTAGGATATGAAATAGCTCAACTGGAATTCCATCACCTCCACTAGCTTTGCTCATAGTGACGCTTCCTAAGGCCCACTTGACTTCACATTCCAGATGTTTGGCTCTATGTGAGTGATCATACCGTTATGATTATCTGGGTCATGATGATATTTTTTGTATAGTTCTTCTGTGTCTTCTTGCCACCTCGTCTTAAGATCTTCTGCTTCTGTTAGGTCCATACCATTTCTGTCCTTTTTTGAGCCCATCTTTGCATGAAATGTTCCCTTGGTATCTCTACTTTTCTTGAAGAGATCTCTAGTCTTTCCCCTTCTATTTTTTTCCTCTATTTCTTTGCATTGATCACTGAGGAAGGTTTTCTTATCTCTCCTTGCTATTCTTTGGAACTCTGCATTCTTGCTTTTCTCCTTTTCCTTTTGCTTCTTTTCTTTTCACAGCTATTTTTAAGGTCTCATCAGACAACCATTTTGCCTTTTTGCATTTCTTTTTCTTGGGTACAGTCTTAGTACCTGCCTCCTGTACAATGTCACGAACCTCCATCCATAGTTCTTCAGGAACTCTGTCTATCAGATCTAATCCCTTGAATCTATTTATCACTTCCACTGTATAATCATAAAGGATTTGATATTATTTCCAGGTGCCCTTTTTTATATTTAAGGAGGTTTCAATTCCTACTTTGCTGAGAGTGTTAATTTTTTTTTAAAGTTAGCAGATGGTTGTTTAATTTTGTCAAATGTTTTTAATGCCTCTATTAAGATGGTCACATGTTTAAAAATTTTTTTCTGTTTGTTTTCCATTTTCTTATTTCTCTTATGGGTCATTGAGTTTGATTTGCTAATATTTTTAAAGAACTTATAGAAATATTACTCTATTATTTTATTTCTTATAATATCTTTACCAAGTTTTGGTATCAGAATTATGCTGGCTTTGTAAAATAAATTGGAAATTGTTTCCTCTTCTATTTATGAAAGAGTTTGTGTAAGATTGCTTTTATTCTTTTTTAGTGACTCCAATTACATATTAGTTACGCATGATTTGATAGTATCCTACCAGTATCAGAAGCTTTGTACAGTTTTTTCCTATTCTTTATCTTTGTACTATTTTCTGAATGCATTTTAATTCACTGACCCTTTATTAACTCTTAAACTTATCTAATGATTTATTTATTTCTAAGATCACATTTTTTAGTTCTAGAATTTCTTTTGGATTATCCTTAGAGTTTCTGTTTTCCTGCTAAGATTTTCTATCTGTTCACACATGTTGTTTATTTTATCCACATTAACATATTTAACACATTCATAATACTTATCTTAAACATTGTCTGCTAATTTCAGTATCTGGGTTTTCTCTTGGTATGCTTCTGTTGATTGTTTTCCCTCTTATTTGGAGTCATGTTTTCATGCCTTCATATTTCTGATAAACTTTTATTGTTAATATTATGTGTTAAAAAATCTGATAGAAACTGAAGTAGATATCATTTGCCCCAAGAAAAGGCTCAAGTTCATCTGGAGTTACTATGATTCCCCTATAAAATGTTAAGTTATTTATTTGCCCACTCTATACTGGTATTTTGTCTGCTTTACCCTTGAAAATTTGATTTTTTCCGGTCTAGTATATGGCATACTCAAATAAGATATTTGGATTTTATATTTTCAGGGCAAACAAAATAAAACAAAAAAATCTTTTACATTGTGGGTAGAAACCAAATGTAGCACCTCAAAGGGTAACAAACATATTGTTTGTTCATTCCTTCTAAATATTTATTTTAGTAATTGTAAACAAAATAAATGAGTGTGTAATTATTACTGAGATTCAATATTAATCACAAATCTTGGAAAAATAACACACACACACAAATTCCCTTTCTCACTGGATCACATTTGCAGCTTAATTTTTTTATTTATGAATCTGTCCTCTTGTCAGGTAGAATAAAAACTCTGTAAGTTTAGGCAATTTATTATATCCACCTATGAACTTTTTCTGTTTCAAGTAGGAAGACCCAACAACCAAACTCCACACGTGTTGGCTCTCTGCTTATGTCAGGTGTAGGGCAAACTTGTGTTCAGTGGTACATTCAAGTCAGTGCCAGGATTTATGTATCCCATGATTTTTTGGTGACCAGATAAAATCTTACATTTAGTTAATGCAGATGAAACTCATATCTTGAAAATTCTGATTGAAGGTAACTGACTGCAGTTGAAGGTAACTGTGAAATTGTCCCTTTGTATAAATCGGGGAGGGAGGGGAAGAAATAAACTTTTTTTTTTTTTTGAGGAGTTTGACATTTCATAGTTGTATTGAATGATTTGGGCTTCCCTGGTGGCTCAGTGGTAAAGAATACCTGCCAATGCAGGAGATGTGGGTTTGATCCCTGGGCTGGGAAGATCCCCTAGAGAAGGAAATGGCAACCCACTCCAGTATTCTTGCCTGGGAAAACCCATCCACAGAAAAGCCTGGTGGGCTACAGTCCATGGAGTCACAAAAGAGTTGGATGTGACTTAACTACTAAACAGCAACAGCAACAACAATTGAATGATTGGCTTGAAAGGTCGGAATCCTATAGCACTCCTCCCCATCATGAGATGTCTTAAGCTCTTCTCCATTCTTGAATACTCTCAGTACAAAATTAGGAACTATGCTATTTTGTTTTTCTTACATTGAACAATTTGGCTTTTTGTGTGTGTGTGTTTGTGTTTTATTGTTCAACATTAATGTAGACCTTAGCAATGTTCTATGTTGCTGATGCTGGGTATAGATTTCAAAACTCTTAAGGAGGATACTCTAAGGTATTTGTGTCACCAGGCTGCCAAAAAATTACCTGGGAAAAACCTTCTTAAAAATTACAGTGATTAGAACTAAAGGAATTACAAATATGAAAAAAGCTCACATGTTTTCCCCAGAGGCAGATGTGAAATGAGATTCATTTTCTAAATTATCAGAGGAAAAAATATTTTAACAGAACTAATTTGAAACATTTGTTTGTATTATTATAGGAGGAGATAGGTAACTAGATATTTTTGGGAATGAACTCTGTTTCAGAATTTAACGAAGAAAAATATCCTTGCCTTCACGAAGCCTTCTCAAGTGAAAATCTGAGGGATAGATAAATGTTTGTGATGAGTACCCTAGCCATGATTTTGGTCCAGATGTTTTATTTCCTATGATGTCCCTATTTAATTAGCAGCAGATTCAATATAGTCACAGATGTGAGCAAGTGAAATGATGATGATGAAACCATTACACGGTGTAATTGTTTTAGCTGTTCCAGTTGTTTTTTCTTTCTTCTCTAATGGCCTATCATGTACTCTCATCACAAATAAAATGTTGTGTTTGGTAATGGCTCCCTTTGAAATTATTTTTCTTAAATGATTTTGGATTTTCTAGATGTTTTGTGTAAACTTGCAGTTGATAACATGGTAAGACAAGGAAACAAGCCAATAACACAGTGGATTAGAAGATTGTTCCACTTAGAACATTGAATTGTTGGATGCAAATTTGTTGGAATAAACGGTTGATGCATTTGCATCTCTATGTTAAAGAAGAAAGACATGTTGGTTTTGGATTAGAAATCTAATTAGGGACTCTAGCTACTAGTATAATGATTCTTAGCTGTTTCTGAACAATTTATCCTCATTTGCTGAAACATGCTTTTATTTCTTTTACCCCTGTGCACCCTTTCCTTTAATACATTCTGTACCAATCAGGGTATCAGAGTGCAGTTCATGTATGTCTAAGGGAGCTACTGAGTGTTTCAGAAATTTAAGTTTATTAGTGTGGCTGTAATTTTATTCTACTACTTAATGCAATACAAGCAAAACAATGCAAGTACATTCTCACTGTCCATAATGGTTTACAGGGAAACATTCTGGAATTCTATAAAACTGTAGTCATTATTTCCTGTGTTCAGGTACGCCAAAGCTGAATCATTGCCTTGCTGTAGAATTTGAGGTATGTCTTAAATAAAGATTTTTATTTTTGAAGAAACATGAAGATATTAGCATGGCATTGCTTCACTAATTCTCTAATAATGACTCAATAGATAGTGTCAGAGTGATGCTTTAGTATAGTATTTATAAATCTAGTAAGTTGGTGTTGTTCAGTCACTAAGTCCTGTCTGACTCTTTGCAACCCCATGGACTATAGGATACCAGGCTTGCCTGTGCTTCACTATCTCCCAGAGTTTGCTCAAATTTATGTCCAATGAATCATTGATGCTCTCTGACCATCTCACCCTCTGCTGCCGCTTCTCTGTTTGCCTTCAGTCTTTCTCAGCATCAGGGTCTTTTCCAATGAGTCAGCTCTTCGCATGAGGTGGCCAAAGTATTGGAGCTTCAGCATCAATAAGTAAACTGATGTAAAAATGTAAATATCCCAAATAATATCTTTCCTTCTATAAACAGGCTATGCCTATTTATATAAATTCACTATATTATTACAATAAATTTGTCTATGGTTAAGCAAGTGTATGTACTTGAATTTGATTTTTTTCTATGGAGACTTTCTGTTGGATATTTTAGGGTTTCTTGATTTTAGCAATGCAATTTTGTTCTTTCCCTTATTGTTGATGATGGGCATTAAGCAAAATGGTAAATAATAAATTTGTCTTTTCATGGCTTTCCACCTCTCCTCTGTATGTGTGTTCTTCCTGATATATAATAGAAACAAGAAGAAAAATATTTGTAATCATGGCTGTGTATTTTTGTGCTTCCATGCCCAGTAAAAGCTGTAAATGGACAGTTAGAACAATCATAGTCTGACAGGACAAGGCAGCTGAAGGCTCAGATCCCTCAGTATTAGAAGTCTAGATTATCTCACTAGATAAATAATCCAGGCCAGCTAACATGTTGGCTGAAGATAAGGGAACTATAGAATGGCAATTGGAGAAGAGAAGTAATGAGTTTCAATTATAACATGATGACCAGCTTTACCAACAGAGACTAGAACTTAGTTTTTCTTTTTCTTCTTCTTTTTTCTTTTGACTGCATTGCATGGCTTGAGGAATCTTAGTTTCCTGACCAGAAATTGAACCCATGCAGTGAAAGCACAGAATTCTAACCACTGGACCACCAGAGAATTCCCTAGAACTTAGTTTCCTAACCATCTATAAGTCATTTTTGGTGACTGAAATTAGCCAGCCTTTGGAAGGAGTCACTTCTCCTTGAGGGGAGAATTTAGATCCTTTTTTTCTCAGAAGAGGACAAAAGAGAATCTCCATGTCCCAGGGTGTTCATTGTGTTGGGCTAGTTTAAGCACATCCCTGGGTTTGCTTAGCCAAGATTTTTTGCTTGATATTGTAGAAGAGTCTCTAGGAATGTTGCCTGAAACTAAGTGTATCCTTGCAGACCTTAAAGGAGTGGTTTCAGTATTCAGGAGAGGGAGGTCCTGTGAATGCTGTTTTTGTCTTCTATGGGGGCAGCTGTTCTCAGGCCCCCACATTGCTCGTGGTCATGATCTTGCATTGTCTTTCCTCAAGCACCTTAAGAGCTTCTCACCTCTCTCCCAGAGACTTCACCATCACTGTTGAGGCACAAGATTCCATTGGGTCTGCTGGTGGGAAGGTGGAGGGAGGGCAGTGCCTCAGTGTGCACCTGCCCCTGACTTTCCTCTACGAACTTGCAGGTGCTGCCAGTGCCATCTTGGGATCTGGCTTTCTAAGCTTTGCCAGATTGGCTGGTGTGGTACAACCTGAAAGTGCCAAGGACTTGATGTTCCATGGGGCAAACAAGTCCTTAGGTATATTCTTGTCCCTTTCA
>NW_011494746.1:390320-396589 GCF_000754665.1 Bison bison bison | reverse complement strand
CCCTTTCACATCCCTGTGGACTATAAAGAGGAATAGTTCATACTTCCTTTGTGAAGACATCTCATGAGACAAGGCACTCATCTGCATTTGGTGGAAGGGAAGCTGAGTCTAACTGGGGTACCCTCTCCCCATTACTTGTTCTCCCTCCTTTCCTGTCTCATCCTCTCTTATGTACTACTTCTGTTTCCAGGAATAGCAATTCCCAAAAGAGTATTGGCTTGTAAATTTTGGCCATGAACACTTTTGTAGGAAGGGGTTGATAATCTGGTTAGGGGAAAGAAGTTTGCCTTGTTCACCCCAAATCACATATTCAAACACCTACCCTACAATGGTTTTTGTGTATTAACCAATTCATTTCCAGCCATTCAGCAAGGGCAGTTAAAACTGCCTTCAGAGGGTGTTAGCTAGTGTCCAGGTGTGAAGTCATTAAGAGTTGTACTGGCTGAGCTTTGTGTCTTGAAGACATTTTTTAAAGATCAAAACTTCAGTGAATACAAGGCAATGATGTTTTTATTGCTGACAAACTGACTGGAGGGACTCAGAATTATATGGAAGCAGCATTTCAAAAATCAAAAGGCACCTTTACAGCACATTAGGGCTTTGTTATGTTCTGAGTTATAGAATACAAGTTCTGGAGCTTTTCAAACTTCCTTTAAAAGAGGTACTTCCTTCCAAATGCTTGTTGTTTTTAGGAGATGAAAGCTGAAGATCCTGTCTGATGAGGTGCTTAAGAACTCTAAGTGTATAATGGTGACTTAAGATGGAAATAGCTATTTTGACCTTTCTATTTTCAGTTGGTTAAAAAAATCAGAAATAGCAACAGTAATAAGCTTTTACTTTTAAATGTTTTGGGAAAAAAAGGTTACTTTTTTTAAGATCCATTTAATAAAAACGAAGTAAATGAACATATAAAGTGAGATGAGATAACCTTATTTATATTCAGAGTTGAGGTATATAGTATTTGATATTTTTGATTTAAAGATTTAAACTATGGAGGAAACAAAGAATATTTAAAGTTGGATTCTAAAAATCAAGGGCAATTTAGACCACAGTGCATCTAGCCTAAAGGTACCCATTGGTTAAAGTTACTTTTTCACTTTTTGTAATCCTGACTCTATTAAATACGATGGGGAACTATATTCTTATATGGAGAAAATATGTTCTGGTTGAGATTAGTAGTTTTATATGGTTAACCTAAAAACTTTTTTTTTTTTAGCCCAAGCAAGGCTAGAAAACAAATGACAAAATATATGGAAAGTTTAAAAGAGGAAAAAAATGCAATCACCTTATAGGTTTATTAAACATGATTTTAATGCTCTAAGAGGGATAAGGAAGGTAACCACTTCCTTACTAAAGAATTTGACTACGAGATAAATGGTCCTTGAAGGACCATTGATACTGCTTATGGAATTTGTAATCCTTATTTTGTAGGAGTGAAATTGGATACAGGGAATATGGTTGTATTAGTTTTCTATTGCTATGCAACAAATTACCTCAGGTGATGAAAGCAACAGGAATGTGTTAGTTCAGAGTTCTATGTGTCATAAGTTCAGGCAGGCTCTCTTGGCTCTCTGCTTACGAGGTCAAAATCAAGATGTGCGTTGGGCTGGGCTGACCCCTTATCCAAATGTTCTAGGGAAGAATCTGCTTTCAAGTTCATTCAAACTGTTGACAGCATCCACTCACTTGTGACTGTAGTTCTGAGGTCCCTGTTTCCTTGTTGGATATCAGTTAGGGGTACCTTCATCTCCTGGAGGTTCCTTCATCTTTAAAATAGCAACTACTCTTCAAATCCTTCTCATACTTCCAATATCTTCTGATTCTCTCTTATGCCTTCCTCTTTGTCACCAGCATGAGACATCTCTTTATTTTTAAAAGCTGAAGTAATTATAATAGATCAGAACAACTTGAATGTGTTCTTTTAAAATTTATTAGAGTATAAGTGATTTGAGATGTGTTAGTTTCTGCTGTATAGCAAGTGAATCAGTTGTACACATAACATATTCATATATCCACTCCTTTTTAGATTCTTCTCCTATATAGGTCATTACAGAATATTGAGAAGAGTTCCCTGTGCTATACAGTAGGTTCTTATTAGTTATCTATTTTATATATAGTAATGTGTCAGCTGCAGTCTCCATTTATACCTTTCCCTCCTTTCCCCCCTGATAACCAAAAGTTTGTTTTCTACATCTGTGATTCTATTTCTGTTTGTAAATAACTTTATTTGTACCGTTTTTTAGATTCAACATAAAAGTGATCTTATATGATACTTGTCTTTGTCAGACTTACTTCACTTGGTATGACAATCTCTAGGTCCATCCATGTTGCTGCAAATGACATTTTTTGTCCTTGATTGTGGTTTTTAAAGGTCATCTTTTTAAGAGTAAACTGTGGCATGTAATATAACACAACCAATGAAGTGGTGCTTCATCACATTCACAGGCTTCAATAATTAGACTGAAATCTTCCATTTCTAGAAATTCTGTGTACCACAATGGTTTTGCAATTTTGAGGGAGGAAGAACAGTTAATTTAAAAATTTACCTTCCTATCTTTCCTGTTTTCCTTTTCTCCCAATTCAATCAAGTTCTCTGCCTTCTTCCTGTTGTCTTGGAATAGAAGTATGGCTGATTGAAAAGCAGAAATCAACTCTGATTCTTCCTGGCTTATGTTTTGAAAACTTAAGCCAAGGGATGGTAGAAGTTGCCTGGCTATAGATAATTGTTTTGTTCCCAAATACAAAGGCAGAAAGATATCCCTTTATGCTAGACATTCCCAATTGAGGAAGAGGAAAGCTTGTTCAAAGCAGAGAGGTGTTTCCCAGGGAGAGCAGTTGGGAGGCAGCAAGATCCTGCAGCTAAACTGCTGTAAGAACTAACTGGGCAAAGAGGTTTATAGTCAGCCTCATGAAGGACTATCCCAGGTGTGCCAGGAGCATCTACTAGTCACCAATGGCAAGGAGCTTTAAGGGTAGTATGGTAAGTATCTCAGCGACAATTTGTGTGGACTGCTGAGATGATATAGGACATCCTGTCCTATTTTCCTTAGAAACTCCCCTGCTTCACCTATATCAGATTCCAGAACTGTGACTTGACCCAGTGATTTGTTGCTGTTTAGTGACTAAGTCATGTCTGACTATTGTTTGACCCCATGGACTGTAGCCCACCAGGCTCCTCAGTCGATGGGATTTCCCAGGCAAGAATACTGGAGTGGATTGCCATTTTGTCCTCCAGGGGATCTTCCTGACCCAGGGATTGAACCCGAGTCTCCTGCCTTGCAGTTGGATTCTTTACCACTGAGTCATTAGAGGAGCTCAAAAATACAGGTTTAATATAGAGGCTCCTTGGAAGAAAAGCTATGGCAAGCATAGATAGCATATTAAAAAGCAGAGACATCACTTTGCCAGCCAAGGTCCATATAGTCAAAGCTATGGCTTTTCTATTAGTCATGTACAGATATGACAGTTGGACCATAAAGAAAGCTGAGCACCAAAGAATTGATGCTTTTGAACTGTGGTGCTGGAGAAAACTCTTGAGAGTCTCTTGGACAGCAAGGAGATCAAATCAGTCAGTCCTAAAGGAAATCAACCTTGAATATTCATTGGAAGGACTAATGCTGAAGCTGAAGCTCCAGTACTTTGGCCACCTGAGGCAAAGAGCTGACTCATGGGAAAAGACCCTGATTCTGGGAAAGATTGAGGGAAAGAAGGGGGCTAACAAAGGATGAAATAGTTGGATGGCATCATCAACTCAACAGACATGAGTTTGAGCGAGCTCTAGGAGATAGTGAAGGACAGGGAAGCCTGGTGTGCTTCAGTCTATGGGGTCGCACAGTTGGACACGACTGAGCAACTGAACAACAATAGTGGCAAATTAAATTGCTTCAGAGGATAAGGTTGTTCTTCTCATGTTCTTGGGTATTTGGGTGGTGATTCTTACTACCTTGCTCCTCTTTTCATAGTTTCCCCCTTCACCTTCTCCTAATCTTGGTGACATAGAAAATGGAAACGCTTATTGTTTGTAAACACTAGCACTACCTCCAGGACAATGAAACTATTAGATGATCAAAGATGAACACGGGGTGCCTATATGTACTGGGATTATGGGCTAGAGATAACAAACATATGCTGTACATTTGTATTTACTGAAATGTGCTCACCAGTCCTACTCTTGGTCTGTGGAATCTTGTCAGTCCTATAGTAGATTAGGCTACGTTATGCTACAGTAACAAACTGCCCCCAAATATTGATGGCTTATAAAAAAGCTTGTTTAAAAAAATTGTAAAAAAAGTTTATATTTCTTGCCCCTACTATCTGTTTATCCTGAATCATTGTGACTCTGTGCCAGCTTTATTGTGGGATACAGATTGAAGAAGCAGCTTCTATCTGGGATGCTGACCTCATGGCAGGATCCCTAGAGAGCATGATTCTTGAAGCTTCTTTTTGGAAGGGGTCCATCTCATTGATTCCATATCATTGGCCATATAAGATACAGAATTAAGGCTGACATCCAAAGGGTAGTAATATATAATCCTATCACATGAAGGATATTTATTTTGAAAAACATAATAGGATCTATCACAAACTTCCTTCAAAACAAAACCATTATCTCGCATTTTCTATCTTCTCAAGTTTTTTCCCCTAACTTATATCAGATATTATGTTAGAAATTTGTCTGTCTTTACTAGCTGGATGGATTTAAAAACATGACAAAGTGTTTCTGGGTTATGCCAGTTTCTTTCTCTCTGACTTTCTTGGATATTTCTGGAAGATATCAATTATCCTGATGTTGTCTGGAACAGGATGCTGGTGATGAGCCAAAGACTGCAGTAGCTGGCAGCTCTGGCTCATGTCGGTCTCTGTTCACAGCTTATTAAGTAACCAGCATGAACAGGGGCTCTGTGAGATAAGGAGATTAAGACAGAGATCATTGGTCCCTGTTGGGGTTAATGATCTCATAACGTCATCATTCTTTTTGTTTTACTTTGTTTATAGTGTCTCGGCAATCTTAATGATTCACATAATTGCACATGCATTAAAAATTAATTTCAACTCAGAAATCTCAAAATACACAATAAATTCACACGTCTGAGGGGAAGTTGAGCTTAGAAAAGAGTTATTACAGCTCTGAAATGTTCAGGGAATGGATATGAAGAGCCACAGTAGACATACAGGTTTGAAATTTAAAAAAAAAAGGAGCCAATCACATAATTTTAGAGACAGAAGAACTTTGTGTATATTATTTATCAAAAATCACCAGATAAAAACTTGAAGGTTTATTTGAGGTTTATTCAAAGTCTGTTTACTGTACATAGTCTCTATTCAAGTATGCAAGTCTTGTCACACACATTTCATGTGACTTCTGACATTTGTTTTCATTGAAATGGCTGACTAAAATTGTTCAAGCAGTTTCAAAAGGCAGATATCAGTGTAGTGAACTTCAAAAAATCCCATGCAAAAATATCTATCAAAATTGGATGAACAGGAAATGTTTGATGTTATTTATTTTCTTTAAGTAGAAAATTTGGTCAGAGATTCCCACCTTATGAGGTAGTACCAGAATCTGAGAGGCTAAGTTCAGTTCAGTCGTGTCTGACTCTTTGCAACCCCATGAATCGCAGCACGCCAGGCCTCCCTGTCCATCACCAACTCCCGGAGTTCACTCAGACTCACGGCCATCGAGTCAGTGATGCCATCCAGCCATCTCATCCTCTGTCATCCCCTTCTCCTCCTGCCCCAAATCCCTCCAGCATCAGAGTCTTTTCCAATGAGTCAACTCTTTGCATGAGGTGGCCAAAATACTGGAGTTTCAGCTTTAGCATCATTCCTTCCAAAGTTAGTGGAAAAAAAAAAATGGTGTAGGGGGGAGATGAAGTTCACATTTTCCAAGCCCATAGTGAGGTTTTTTTTTTTTTTTTTTAAACTTTACAATATTGTATTAGTTTAGCCAAATATCGAAATGAATCCGCCACAGGTATACCTATGTTCCCCATTCTGAACCCTCCTCCCTACTCCCTCCCCATAACCTCCCTCTGGGTCGTCCCAGTGCACCAGCCCCAAGCATCCAGTATCGTGCATTGAACCTGGACTGACGACTCGTTTCATACATGATATTATACATGTTTCGATGCCATTCTCCCAAATCTCCCCACCCTCTCGCTCTCCCACAGAGTCCATAAGACTGATCTATACATCAGTGTCTCTTTTGCTGTCTCATACATGGTTATTGTTACCATCTTTCTAAATTCCATATATATGCGTTAGTATAC
>NW_011494746.1:389520-390220 GCF_000754665.1 Bison bison bison | reverse complement strand
GGATCATAAGGCAGTTCTATTTCCAGTTTTTTAAGGAATCTCCACACTGTTCTCCATAGTGGCTGTACTAGTTTGCATTCCCACCAACAGTGTAAGAGAGTTCCCTTTTCTCCACACCCTCTCCAGCATTTATTGCTTGTAGACTCTTGGATCGCAGCCATTCTGACTGGCGTGAAATGGTACCTCGTGGTTTTGATTTGCATTTCTCTGATAATGAGTGAGGTTGAGCATCTTTTCAAGTGTTTGTTAGCCATCTGTATGTCTTCTTTGGAGAAATGCCTATTTAGTTCTTTGGCCCATTTTTTGATTGGGTCATTCATTTTTCTGGAGTTGAGCTGTAGGAGTTGCTTGTATATTTTTGAGATTAGTTGTTTGTCCGTTGCTTCTTTTGCTATTATTTTCTCCCATTCTGAAGGCTGCCTTTTCACCTTGCTAATAGTTTCCTTTGTTGTGCAGAAGCTTTTAAGTTTAATTAGGTCCCATTTGTTTATTTTTGCTTTTATTTCCAATATTCTGGGAGGTGGGTCATAGAGGATCCTGCTGTGATGTATGTCAGAGAGTGTTTTGCCTATGTTCTCCTCTAGGAGTTTTATAGTTTCTGGTCTTACATTGAGATCTTTAATCCATTTTGAGTTTATTTTTGTGTATGGTGTTAGAAAGTGTTCTAGTTTCATTCTTTTACAAGTGGTTGACCAGTTTC
>NW_011494746.1:388261-388828 GCF_000754665.1 Bison bison bison | reverse complement strand
CCATACTGTCTTGATAACTGTGGCTTTGTAATAGAGCCTGAAGTCAGGCAGGTTGATTCCTCCAGTTCCATTTTTCTTTCTCAAGATAGCTTTGGCTATTTGAGGTTTTTTGTATTTCCATACAAATTGTGAAATTATTTGTTCTAGCTCTGTGAAGAATACCGTTGGTATCTTGATAGGGATTGCAATGAATCTATAAATTGCTTTGGGTAGTATACTCATTTTCACTATATTGATTCTTCCAATCCATGAACATGGTATATTTCTCCATCTATTAGTGTCCTCTTTGATTTCTTTCACCAGTGTTTTATAGTTTTCTATACATAGGTCTTTAGTTTCTTTAGGTAGATATATTCCTAAGTATTTTATTCTTCCCATTGCAGTGGTGAATGGAATTGTTTCCTTAATTTCTCTTTCTGTTTTCTCATTATTAGTGTATAGGAATGCAAGGGATTTCTGTGTGTTGATTTTATATCCTGCAACTTTACTATAATCATTGATTAGTTCTAGTAATTTTCTGGTGGAGTCTTTAGGGTTTTCTATGTAAAGGATCATGTCATCTGCAAA
>NW_011494746.1:386590-387318 GCF_000754665.1 Bison bison bison | reverse complement strand
TGTGATAGGTCTGTTAAGATTTTCTATTTCTTCCTGGTCCAGTTTTGGAAAGTTGTACTTTTCTAAGAATTTGTCCATTTCTTCCATGTTGTCCATTTTATTGGCATATAATTGTTGATAGTAGTCTCTTATGATCCTTTGTATTTCTGTGTTGTCTGTTGTGATCTCTCCATTTTCATTTCTAATTTCATTGATTTGACTTTTCTCCCTTTGTTTCTTGATGAGTCTGGCTAATGGTTTGTCAATTTTATTTATCCTTTCAAAGAACCAGCTTTTGGCTTTGTTGATTTTTGCTATGGTCTCTTTTGTTTCTTTTGCATTTATTTCTGCCCTAATTTTTAAGATTTCTTTCCTTCTACTAACCCTGGGGTTCTTCATTTCTTCCTTTTCTAGTTGCTTTAGGTGTAGGGTTAGGTTATTTATTTGACTTTTTTCTTGTTTCTTTAGGTATGCCTGTATTGCTATGAACTTTCCCCTTAGGACTGCCTTTAAAGTGTCCCACTGGTTTTGAGTTGTTGTGTTTTCATTTTCATTAGTTTCTATGCAAATTTTGATTTCTTTTTTGATTTCTTCTGTGATTTGTTGGTTATTCAGCAGCGTGTTGTTCAGCCTCCATATGTTGGAATTTTTAATAGTTTTCCTCCTGTAATTGAGATCTAATCTTACTGCATTGTGGTCAGAAAAGATGCTTGGAATGATTTCTGTTTTTTTGAATTTACCAAGGCTAG
>NW_011494746.1:384369-386083 GCF_000754665.1 Bison bison bison | reverse complement strand
GAGGTCTCTGAGATTGTCCTCATTTCTTTTAATTTGTTTTTCTTTTATCCTCTCTGATTCATTTATTTCTACCATTCTATCTTCTAATTCACTAATCCTATCTTCTGCCTCTGTTATTCTACTATTTGTTGCCTCCAGAGTGTTTTTAATTTCATTTATTGCATTATTCATTTTATATTGACTCTCTTTTATTTCTTCTAGGTCCTTGCTAAACCTTTATTGCATCTTCTCAATCTTTGTCTCCAAGGTATTTATCTGTGATTCCATTTTGATTTCAAGATTTTGGATCAATTTCACTATCATTATTCGGAATTCCTTATCAGGTGGATTCCCTATCTCTTCCTCTTTTGTTTGGTTTGGTGGGCATTTATCCTGTTCCTTTATCTGCTGGGTATTCCTCTGTCTCTTCATCTTGTTTAAATTGCTGAGTTTGGGGTGTCCTTTCTGTATTCTGGCAGTTTGTGGAGTTCTCTTTATTGTGGCATTTCCTCGCTGTGTGTGGGTTTGTACAGATGGCTTGTCAAGTTTTCCTGGTTAGGGAAGCTTGTGTCAGTGTTCTGGTAGGTGGAGCTGTATTTCTTCTCTCTGGAGTGCAATGAAATGTCCAGTAATGAGTTATGGGATGTCAATGGTTTTGGGGTGACTTTGGGCTGCCTGTATCTTGGAGCTCAGGGCTGTGTTCCTTGCTGCTGGAGAATTTGCTTGGTATGTCTTGCCCTGAAACTTGTTTCACCCAGAGAGGTTTACAACGTTATATGGAGAAGAGAAGAGTGAGGAGGGAGTTAGAGGTGACCCGAATGAGATGAGGTGGAATCAATAGAGGAGAGAGTGGGCTATTCAGTAATCTCTTCCTTATGTGCACTCCACAGCTGGACCGCTCAGAGTTGTTCACAGAGTTATACAGAGAAGAGAAGAAAGAGGAAGGTGGCAGAGGTGGCCAGGAGGATAAATGAGGGGAATGAAAAGGAGGGAGACAGATCAAGCCAGTAATCAGTTCCCTAAGTGTTCTCCACCGTCTGGAACACACAGAAATTCACAGAGTTGGGTAGAGTAGAGAGGGGTTAGGGAGGAGACACAGGCGACCTGGTGGAGAAAAAGGAGAGTCCAAAGGGAGAGAGTAGTTAAGCCAGTAATCTCGCTCCCTAGTGAAAAATGGGTACCGAAGATTGGGTTCTTAAAGGTACAAAATTGGTAACAAATACATAAAAGCAAAAATTAAAAATCTAGAGTAGAGTTTGGAATTTCAAAAGTACGATGTTAAAGAAAAGAAGAAGGAAAAGAGAGAGAAAAACGAACAAACAAAAACAAACAATGTCGCGAAAATTATAAAGAAAATATAGGTACAAAATTGATAACTAATACCAAAAAGCAAAAGTTAAAAATCTAGAGTTGAGTTTGGAATTTCAAAAATACACTGTTAAAAAAAGAAGAAGAAAAAGAAAGAGAGAGAGAAAAAAAGAACAAAGTCACATAAATTATAAAAAAAAAATACAGGTACAAAATTATAACAAATACCAAAAAGCATAAATTATAAATGTACAGTAGAGTTTGGAATTTCAGATATACAATGTTATTTAAAAGAAGAAGAGAAAGAAACAGAAAAAGAAAAAGAAAAAGTAAAAAAGGGTCACAGAAATTATATATATATATAAAAAAAACTATAGGTACAAAATTGATAACAAATACTAAAAAGCTAAAATTAAAAATCTAGAGT
>NW_011494746.1:382940-383843 GCF_000754665.1 Bison bison bison | reverse complement strand
GAGGGAGGGAGGGATGCTGCAAACAAATAACACTGTCATGTGCTCGTAGTGCCTCAGCCACACTGGGTCTGCCCCCTGTTCACGGCGCACGTAGCCTCTCTGCCCACGCTGCTCAGGCTCTAGGTTGCTCCGCCTGGAACCATCCACGGCCGGCCCTGGGCTGCCTGTACTTCCCAGGTCCAAGCCGCTCAGGTTCAGGCCCTCGGGTAGTCCTCAGAGGCGCAGACTCTCGGTTGGGCCTGCGTTTTGTGCCCTTCCCAGATCCGAGCAGCTCAGGTGATGAGGTGTTTGGCATGCGCGATTTCTGCGACTTATCGCCTTCCCGCCGCTCGGTTATCTAGTTGTGCACCGGCACACCTTCTCAGGCAGATGTTGACTGTCCAGATCCCCAAGAAGTTTTAGTTAGCAAAGAAGCCTGCTTACAGTTTTATAGATAATGTCTCTCTGGGGCTGCGATTGTCCCCTTCCAGCTCTGGCTGCCTATCACCGGAGGGGGATGGTCTGCCACTGGCTATCTCTGTTCAGTCCTTTGTTCTGTGCGCGGGCCTGGCGGTGTCATAGGTTAGGGCTGGCTTTTCGCGTGGTAGATATCCCACAGTCTGGTTTGCTAGCCCAAATTATTTCGCTCAAATAGCGCTCAGGGTATTCAGGCCAGATTCTTGCGATGCAGCCTGCGCCACACCTCCCTGCCCAGCCCCCCGCTTGCTAATGGCGGATGCAGGCGTCTGCGCTGCTTCTCCGCTGGGGGAGTTACTGTAGGGCTTGCAATGTGCGGGTTTTAATTAATTATTTTTCCTCCCTGTTATGTTGCCCTCTGTGCTTCCAAGGCTCGGCACAGATTCGGCAGTGAGAAGGTTTCCTGGTGTTTGGAAACTTCTCTCTTTTTAAGACTCCCTTCCCGGG
>NW_011494746.1:380421-382818 GCF_000754665.1 Bison bison bison | reverse complement strand
TTACTCGGTGTTTAAATGTTCTTTTGATGAATTTGTGGGGGAGAAAGTGTTCTCCCCGTCCTACTCCTCTGCCATCTTAGCTCCTCCCCCCCCATAGTGAGGTTTTGTAGTTTGATAGCTTTTTGTTTGTAAGCAACACATAGGGTACAGGGAGCTTTGCAATATCTAGAACCACCCAGTAAAGGATGCCATGCCCTTGAGTACCTTCTGATGTCTTACTGTCCCCTCCCTGAGGGCACTTACCTAGTGTCTGAGACCAACTCTCTTTCTTGCCTTTCCTACTCTTTTCTTCCACATCTTTACTCAGTTTTGTGGAAATTGCTGTTTCTTCTAGTTGCTTAAAAGAGATTGCCATTTTTTTTTTTTTTTTGCCCTCAAGGGCGCTATTTTCTGCATAGCAGCAAAGCAATTGGCATTGAAGCTGCTGTGTTCCAGGGTCTGAAGGTGCTAACATCCCCGAGTGGATGGGCGATGTCTCCAAAGTGAATTGTATATTTGGTTCTTCTCCTTTCAATGAGTGAATGGTTCTGCTTTGTTATTTGATAGATACATCTCGTAGGTGTCATAGACGAAACTGCTCCAGAAATCGAATGGCACGTGATTCTACGCTAGCACGTGAATCAAATGGCATGCCTTGCTTTTATTTGAACCCTGATGAAGCCAGGCCTCTACCTGCATCCCAACAGATGTTCTGCCTATGTTGACACAGTTTTCAAGATAATTTTCCTTTTAGCGCCAGCTTTGACAGCCTACTCCTAGAATAACAGAACTCAGGGAGTTTCCTCAACTTGTTTTTCTTGTTGCTGTCAGTTGTTAACCAATTGATTTCTTGATAATGTCTTGACTGCAAACATCTAAGCTTGATTGTGTGTCTTTATAGAGTTGTCTAGGTGCTCTGTCCTGTATTTTGTGTGTTCCTGACAGAATGCAATAATGTTTAGTATTTCAGGATTTTTGTTGTTGGTTTTTTTTTTTTTTTTTTTAAGTGACAGGTAATTGTGGTCCTTTTATCAGACCCAAGACTGGGTAAATAGAACTATTTATCCGAGTTCAGATTATTATGAGCCCAGTTGTACCAGTGACAGGGAAGTTTGAAGGGCATAATGAGATTTATGCTTCTATGCAAAATGTGTGAGGTTGATAAGATGTTGCTTTTGTGAGGCACTGGGAAATTAAATTGCTGAGTGACGCTGAGCATTGGTAGGACTTAGGTCTGTACCACAGGCCAGTGACAGAGGGTAGGAAGAAGAGCAGTATATTTTATGATCAGTAAAATATAGCCTGTGAAATTTAGTATGTCCTTCAATTATATGTTGAAGGCAACAGACACTCTATTAGCAGCACCTGTGACTTTGTCATTAATAGAAATCACGGGTGTTTTTATGCCATACTGTTGCAAATATTTCAAAATCATTTACAGTCAACACTACTTTGAAATTATTGGTGTTATTAGATACACTGCTACCCCTTGTAATTTAATGTGCTAATAAAGAAGCACAAGTGTTACTGTATGACAATGAAAACTGTGATATTTCTATTCCACTGGTTTTTCTTTACTATTTTTATTTCATGCATTTAAAGCATATTTTGACAACAGGTCCCCAGCAGTAAAGGTTAAGAGTCTCTCCTTTGATAGATGCCCTGGTTGTAGCCAGACCACAAACAGCTTCTTTTCTCTAATCTCTTTCTTTTCCTTACTCTTCAGTACTGTCAAGGATGTTTTTTCAAAGATGTGCCTTGCCTTCCTGCCCTGCATGAGAGCTCACTTCCCCTGAAGTTATGATTCACTTTGGAAATTTCAAATTTGCAAATGTTATTTGAAATAGGAAAAATTAAAAAAAACAAAATATGGGTCCAAGACATTGGTGTGATATAATCTCCAAGAGCTAGAAAATGCTAAGTATTAATAACAATGGCTAAATCAGAATACAGTTCAAAATATCTCATGTGTATTAAATTCCTGACCGCCTTAAACTTTATAGCTCTTTATGCACTTTGCAAACCCTTTTAAGAGATGGCTATTGGAGGATAAGGCACACGATTTGTTCAACATCACATTCCTTATAGTACTTTGCAAGAATCCTGAAATTGCTAGCATTCAATTAATGTTTCTTGAATTGAGTTCTAAAGGAGAAACAAAGGCAGTTTTGCAGAGAGACTGAGAATATACATGTTGTTTTGATTATTGCATTAGTGGCTGACATCTTGATGTTACTAATACCCAGTTTTTGATAACAGTGAAGTCATTAGAGACACAGAAAACAAAATGTAATTCTACAGTGAAAGTAACAGTGACTTACAAAATAAACATGGTCATATAGCTGTATTGGAAAGTTATTGGACCTATCATAGTTAATGACATCCACTGGAATAAATTAGTTCTATACTCGATTGACA
>NW_011494746.1:374357-380321 GCF_000754665.1 Bison bison bison | reverse complement strand
CCCCCCCCGGAGATATCTGGTGTAATTACAGATACTCTTTTTAGTGTACAGTGTCAGAACACGATTTGATTGATATAACTGACATGACACCACCTTTGGAAGTAAATAGATAATATCAGATTTAAGATGACCATATATTTATCTCTCTTCTGTTTTAGCTACATATTTTATTAACTCTAGTTATGAATACATTTAAGGGATGTGAAGAAAAATGGAAAATATTGTATTGGAAAATCTCATGTAAGAGAAGCAAACACTTTTGTACTAGTGATTTTCAAGCATTAGCTATTTTCTGGTAAAAAAAATGTAATAAAATATACAGATATTCTTCCTTCTTACTGTTCTGCAGTCTTGATCCTCTTCATTTTTATTTTCGTTGCACTTAGAGACTTAAGAAGTACTATATGCTTTACTTATATGTGTGGTTTATTGTCAGTCTCTAGTGGAATGTGGGCTCTTTGAAGGTAGGAATTTTGTTAACTGATATATACAGATAATTTAAAATGATGCTTGGCATAGAGAAGGTATTTAATAAATATTTGTTGAATAAATGAGTGACTGATATATAAATGAATAAAACCAAAGTATATAGCATGAGTGTTTCTTTGTTAACTCTGGTTTGAAATTTGTCTCAGAATCTCCTTATGGTCATTTATGCCCTGGTTGCTTATTCTACAATCCTTTGATTAACTATAATTGATAACTTTAAACATAATTTATTATATTAAAGGTTACTGAGGCATAAAGCAACATGGGGAATTCCCCATGGTCTGGTTAGGATGTAATCACTAGTGATTATGTTAATTGTGTCATCATCCTAACGATTTTATAAAATTTGTGAAATGTTAACATTGACATCTGTCACCAATTTTCTACAGAAATGCTGAAGATGAACCAGACAGTATGTATTAAAAGCTCGAGCCTTTCAGGAACATAATCAAGAACTAATTCTGAAAGATTGGCATTACAGTGGCTGAGCACAGATTGCCAACCACTGTAAAAATGTAGGCAGTGAGCACTAATGGTTGGTTAGATAACAATGTAAGAAGAATGCTTGTGAAATGTTTAATTTTTGCCTTCTAAAGATCAGTGACTTGGAATTCTTTTCTCCTCAGATATTGAACTGAGTTTTTAATTCTAATTCCAATTCTCATTTCTAATTTTGTATTTAAAAAATTCACATTGGCAACTATGAATACTTTGAAGTATTGGATGAAAAAAGGTTTCTAGAATAGAGCATGAAAGGATCCTGGGGCTATTTATTTGCAGCTAAAGATGTCGTTTTAAGTGAAATATTGGCCAGATAATCATGAAAAATATGAACCAATGCACTCAGTCCCAGGAACTCTAAAAACACTCACTAATTACACACTATTTCTCAGGGAAAACATGTGATTTCCTTAGACTGCAGAGTTGTACCAGCTTGTTTGATTATTTGAAAAATCTTTGCTTTTTGGAAGGAGATAAAAATAAACTATGGTTCTTTCTTCATGGCAATAAGACAAATAGCTAAGCAATGAAGTATTTAGACAAGTGTCATTAATTATATTATTAATAAACCAGAGAACAGAGTTAACTGGATTCAACAAAAAAAGAATTGGCTGTGGTAAAAAAAAAAAAAAATATGTGTGTGTACTGACATGCTCACTTTTCTTTTTACCCATATGCCAGTAATGATAAAGAAAATAAATGAGCAAGGGAAGAAAGAAATATATTTGATACAGTTGAAGTCTGGCCACTTTGAAATAACTCTTAGAAAAGGGATGAAGAAAATGAGGGTGTTCTAGACATCCTAAGTTTATTGCCAGTATCTTTTACCCCATGCTTATATTTTAATTCCTTTGATCTTAAAAATAACCCTGTGAAATCAGTATGATTATCCTCTGTATTTTCTGTATGAAAATGGGATGCTCAGAGAGGTAAGAAATTGAAGTAAACTCAGGTAGTTAGAATGTATGACCCAAGTCCAAATTTTTGGATTGCAAAGCCCATGTGTTTTCTGCTCTATTGTGCAATAGCTCCTCATTTCAAGCATGTGGGGGTAATATCATAATTTTAGATCCCCTAAGAGATTAGCCCCTCTTCCCATGATTCTGGAACTCACATGTTCTCAGATTTCATGATCATTTTTGCCTTTAGAGGGCTGCATACTTGGCTTGTTGATGGCAGTTGCAATTATTTTACTGATTTGAGATTAAATATGGACTTATATTTAAAGATTTAGGAGCTTAATAACTTTAGTGGGGAAAGAAGCCTTGGGTTGAACTAATTAAACATCATAGGTGAACCAGATTAGGTGTACATTGGCTAATATTTCATTGAGGTGCATATACACACTATATGAAGTGTTAATAATATGTAGGTATAATTACAGTGTGATTCTTTTCTTAAATACTAACCCATTATCTCTAGGGGTATTTGCAAGATAACACCCTTTGATCTCTGAGTAACTAGATAAGTAAAATTTCCTACATAATCTCAATCTTGCCATCCAAGTTTGCCTCCAAGTCCTCTGGTTTCTTAACCCACATTAGCCTAGCTGTTTTTCTGTCCTGGTGCTCAGAGGTTTTTTCCTTACTGACAAGGCCTTGGCACGTCAGATTCTACCTCACAGTATAATACTCCTATGTGATTGATTGACTGTGATGTTAGGTAAGGAAAGGATTTCATTCCTTGACCAGAAGACTTTGTTCATTACCTGAAACCTGAAATAGATCTGGCAATACATGTCACCTTAAGTTCATAGGCTTACCACATAATCTGTAGTCCAAGGGCCCTTTTGAGGGGACACTATTAATAATTATACCAGGACAATAGGTGTAAGCAGGCACTATATTACAAGCCAACCAGCACACCCCATTAATGAAGGACTGCTGAGTGAATAAATGACTAAAATGCCCTTCCTTCATTCCCTGTTAATGTACTGTGTTGAAGTTTAGGAAATTCAAACAAGTCTAGCTCTGGGTCCTGAGAATGTTTGGCTCATCCAGAATCTCATCAGTTTAAGCACTTTGCATCTTCTTCCAAGTAGGGAACAATGGGAAGATCAAAGTGTTATGGCTCCAACCTTATACAGTTTCCTAAAACGGAGGATTCTAGTACTTACGTAGAACACAGATTTAAAAGATCATGTTTTCAAACACTTTCTGTCCTTGGAATCTGTGTAGAGGTGTCTCCATGACTTTGAAGAAAAGGTTGATGACATTTTGCTATGAAACACACGACAAGGTCTATCCTTCAGATAAGCTCCTGCATCTTTGTGAGAGATAATTTTTCTAAACTTGTGTATTTTTTTGTAGTATATATAATTCAGCGATAAAAGGCAAAAGGTCAACAATGAATGTGAAGCTCCATCCTCACAATCTATTCAAATCTATGAATGTCTTTAGACTAGACATTTACAATGCTCTCCTATTGGCTCTGATTGGAAGCCATGATGGGATTGTATTTTTATGCAAATAAAAAGACATTGACTTTGGAAAAGATCTATAGTGAATCCCTTCTGGGGTTCCCAGAAATCTGCTGAATTCAAATGCATTTGGATGCTATAAATGATACTAATGTGAGAGAAGAAGGACTATATTCAGGAGAATAGCTCTAAGATGATCAACCTGGGGTAAAACACCACCACCACTTTTCATGTCATTTATAAAATGTTAACTTTGCTGAATTTCTGCATCCAATTGAGAATTAATCACCTCTTTGAAGCAGAAGTTTCACCAAAGAATATACTACCTTCATGCAGGATAAAGTGTTTGATTTTTAAAAATAGCTCTCAGTATTTTTTAACAGGAGGTTGACCTTTAGGTAGTTTTCGATTATTTTACTCTCATGTTGTGTTAACAGCCTCTGTCTATACATAAACAGAAATATTCTTGGCCGTTAAATTTTGCGTTTTCTAAAGCATGAGATATATTGAGTATCCTATCTCTTTTTAAAATCAAAGTCCAAATGGAAAGTTGACTATTAAGCAGTTTTGTGTGTGGTATTACTAGTGAGTTATTAAGAAAGGGCATATTGTAATGTGCTTTGAGGGCAGGCTCATTCCTTGCTAATGTACATTTGAGAGCTGACCCATAACAGCTCTTGTATATAAGAAGGATTAAGCATCAGAGGCTACTGTGTTATTAAATACATAATTTTAATCATTTTCCTCAAGCATCTTAAGTGATGTGATTGAAATACAAATTAGAAGCTTCTAAATTCAATCCTATACTTGAGACTGTGGATGTATATACTTAATATCGAATATTTGGAAACAATGGGAAAGACATAAAAGAAATGGGGGGTATGTTGAAAGATAGGAAAATGAGAAAATGTTACATTATTTCAAGGAAGAAAGAATAGCCACTTAAAGTACATTAATTAGTAATAGTTTGCCTGGGGGTGAGGTGGAGGGAGTGGATGTTGCTTACACTAACAAATACTTTGATAATGGACTAGAATGAGCTTGTGGAGTGAGTGTGCTGAGGTGAGGGAAAAGGAAAAATAAAAAAATGACTCTAAATTTTGCAATTTGGGTGAGTGAGAAGATAATCCTTCTGTGAAAAGACATAGGAAAAGAGAGTTGAGGAGTTGTCCTGAGTGTAGGCGTGGAAGGTTTGCACAGTGATGGAAGTCAAATGACATTATTTTTGAAAGACTTTTAGAGTGATTTTAAAGTAGAATATTTTCTGGTGGAGTCTTTAGGGTTTTCTATGTAGAGGATCATGTCATCTGCAAATAGTGAGAGTTTTACTTCTTCTTTTCCAATTTGGATTCCTTTTATTTCTTTTTCTGCTCTGATTGCTGTGGCCAAAACTTCCAAAACTATGTTGAATAGTAATGGTGAAAGTGGGCACCCTTGTCTTGTTCCTGACTTTAGGGGAAATGCTTTCAATTTTTCACCATTGAGGATAATGTTTGCTGTGGGTTTGTCATATATAGCTTTTATTATGTTGAGGTATGTTCCTTCTATTCCTGCTTTCTGGAGAGTTCTTATCATAAATGGATGTTGAATTTTGTCAAAGGCTTTCTCTGCATCTATTGAGATAATCATATGGTTTTTATTTTTCAATTTGTTAATGTGGTGTATTACATGGATTGATTTGTGGATATTGAAGAATCCTTGCATCCCTGGGATAAAGCCCACTTGGTCATGGTGTATGATCTTTTGAATGTGTTGTTGGATTCTGATTGCTAGAATTTTGTTAAGGATTTTTGCATCTGTGTTCATCAGTGATATTGGCCTGTAGTTTTCTTTTTTTGTGGGATCTTTGTCAGGAAAATTACTAGAACTAATCAATGATTATAGTAAAGTTGCAGGATATAAAATCAACACACAGAAATCCCTTGCATTCCTATACACTAATAATGAGAAAACAGAAAGAGAAATTAAGGAAACAATTCCATTCACCATTGCAATGGAAAGAATAAAATACTTAGGAATATATCTACCTAAAGAAACTAAAGACCTATATATAGAAAACTATAAAACACTGGTGAAAGAAATCAAAGAGGACACTAATAGATGGAGAAATATACCATGTTCATGGATTGAAAGAATCAATATAGTGAAAATGAGTATACTACCCAAAGCAATTTATAGATTCAATGCAATCCCTATCAAGCTACCAATGGTATTCTTCACAGAGTTAAAACAAATAATTTCACAATTTGTATGGAAATACAAAAAAACCTCGAATAGCCAAAGCGATCTTGAGAAAGAAGAATGGAACTGGAGGAATCAACCTACCTGACTTCAGGCTCTATTACAAAGCCACAGTTATCAAGACAGTATGGTACTGGCACAAAGACAGAAATATTGATCAATGGAACAAAATAGAAAGCCCAGAGATAAATCCATGCACATATGGACACCTTATCTTTGACAAAGGAGGCAAGAATATACAATGGATTAAAGACAATCTCTTTAACAAGTGGTGCTGGGAAAACTGGTCAACCACTTGTAAAAGAATGAAACTA
>NW_011494746.1:373015-373581 GCF_000754665.1 Bison bison bison | reverse complement strand
AGAACTAAATAGACATTTCTCCAAAGAAGACATACAGATGGCTAACAAACACATGAAAAGATGCTCAACATCACTCATTATCAGAGAAATGCAAATCAAAACCACTATGAGGTACCATTTCACGCCAGTCAGAATGGCTGCGATCCAAAAGTCTACAAGCAATAAATGCTGGAGAGGGTGTGGAGAAAAGGGAACTCTCTTACACTGTTGGTGGGAATGCAAACTAGTACAGCCACTATGGAGAACAGTGTGGAGATTCCTTAAAAAACTGGAAATAGAACTGCCTTATGATCCAGCAATCCCACTGCTGGGCATACACACTGAGGAAACCAGAAGGGAAAGAGACACGTGTACCCCAATGTTCATCGCAGCACTGTTTATAATAGCCAGGACATGGAAGCCACCTAGATGCCCATCAGCAGATGAATGGATAAGAAAGTGGTGGTATATATACACAATGGAGTATTACTCAGCCATTAAAAAGAATATATTTGAATCAGTTCTAATGAGATGGATGAAACTGGAGCCTGTTATACAGAGTGAAGTAAGCCAGAACGAAAAACACC
>NW_011494746.1:369498-372915 GCF_000754665.1 Bison bison bison | reverse complement strand
TGGAATTTAGAAAGATGGTAACAATAACCCTGTATACGAGACAGCAAAAGAGACACTGATGTATAGATCAGTCTTATGGACTCTGTGGGAGAGGGAGAGGGTGGGGAGATTTGGGAGAATGGCATTGAAACATGTATAATAGCATGTATGAAACGAAAAAAAAAAGGAAAAAAAATAAAGGTATGAGACAGAATGAGAAAAAAAAAAGTAGAATATTAAAGAAAGGGTATGATAGGAACAGAGAATATTCCAAATGCAAAGGCTTTTAGAAGGGACGAAGTGTGATCATGCACAACCACAGAAAGGGGGTTTTACTTTGCTCTCGAGGATCCAGGGTTATGCTTAAAATGGTCCCAAAAGAAAGGTATACATTAATATGCACATTTTAAGTTGCATAACACCTTGAGGACAAATTGGATGTTTTAAAACATATTTTATCTTACACAGTAATTACATTTATATTAATTGATTTCTTTTGGTTCTGCTCAGTGGTAATAAAGGAGACATCCCTCTTTTCGTCACTGTGGGATGGTGTCTTAGTCTGTTTGGGCTGCTATAGCAAATTACTATAGGCCCTGTGGTTTAAACAACAAACATTTATTTCTCATAGTTCTGGAGGCTGAGAAATCCAAGATCAAGGGGCTGGCATATGCAGTGTCTGGTGAAGGCTTGCTTCCTGGCTTTAGATAGCTCTTTTCCCATAGTATGCTCACATGGCAGAGTAGAGACCTAACTAGTTCTCTGGCCTCTTCTTTTAAACTAATCTCATTCATGAGTTCTCCACCTCATGACCTAATTAGCTTTGTAAAGCTCCACCTTCTGATATCATCAACATTGGGATTAGGATCTCAACATACGAATTTTAAAAATGTTAGTCACTCAGTCGTGTCCGACTCTTTGCCACCCCATGGACTGTAGCCCACCAGGCTCCTCTGTCCATGGAATTCTCTAGGCGAGAATACTGGAGTGGGTGCCATCCCCTTCTCCAGGGGATCTTCTCAACCCAAGGATCAAACCAGGGTCTCCTTCATTGCAGGCAGATTCTTTACTGTCTGAGCCACCAGGGAAGCCTAATGAATTTTGAAGAGACACATTTAGTCCATTGTAGATAGGTACATAACTCTTTTTGACTGACTCTAACAGTAGACTTTCATTTTTATGTGTAGAAATAATAAGATAAGGAAAATAAAACTTGGTTTCTTAATCTTGACCAGAGTTAAGCAACTAGTATATGGGAGAGTTGGGATTCAAATCCAGGAAGCCTACCTTTAAAACTGTTTAGTCTTTGTTGTTATCTTCTTTAAGATAACTGTTTCAAGGGAGTAGGAATTCATATTTGTACTAATACAGTTTCTACTATTCATGCACTGTTCACATATATAAGTAAACTTATTTCATAAAGTAAGTAAAAAAATTCACCCTTAGGAAATTAAAATAGTATACCATATTCTAGAAGAGATAACTTTAATAAAAAGCTCATCATCTGTAATTTGATTTAATAAGTTATCTGGAGAAGATAAAAATTATTTCTAAACATTGATGCTAGTATTTTCCAAGGAGTTGTTTATAAAGCTTGGTTTGTTATATAGTAGATAAGCAATGGCACCCCACTCCAGTACTCTTGCCTGGAAAATCCCATGGATGGAGGAGCCTGGTAGGCTGCAGTCCATGGGGTTGCTAAGAGTCGGACACGACTGAGCGACTTCACTTTCACTTTTCACTTTCATGCATTGGAGAAGGAAATGGCAAACCACTCCAGTGTTCTTGCCTGGAGAATCTCAGGGACGGGGGAGCCTGGTGGGCTGCCGTCTATGGGGTCGCACAGAGTCGGACACGACTGAAGCGACTTAGCAGCAACAGCAGCAGACAAGAAATAGGTGATACCACAAAAAGAAATTCCATTTAGTGTCAGACTAATTTGGGATTCACTTATGGTTTAAATGGGCTTCCCTTGTGGCTCAGCTGGTAAAGAATCTGCCCACAATGAGGGACACCTGGGTTTGATCCCTGGGTTGGGAAGATCCCCTGGAGAAGGAAAAAGGCTACCCACTCCAGTATTCTGGCCTGGGGAATTCCATGGACCATATAGTCCATGGGGTCGCAAAGAGTCGGACATGACTGAGCGACGTTTAGTTCACTTCACTTCACTTCAGACATGAAAGAGAACCTGTTATAAATAAATGTTTTGTATTTTTGTGTATATTTATACATAGTACATACAACAAAAATTGGATACTGAATATTAAAAAGGTCAGTGCAGTGTCCAAGTCTGGTAGGTTTGTGTTTTGTCTGCCTACAGAATTAAGTAGAAAATTGGGTACTTTTTAAAAAATTGATTGTTGTGAAAATCTTAGGGATTGGAAGTCCAATAGGTTGTATTTGCATTATTGGTATTATTCTTCTGAGGAATGATAGGTTGACACCAACACAGTCCAATGACAACCAGTGTCGTGATGAAGGTCAGGAATGAGACCCAACCAGAGGCTCAGAGAAAGTCCGGTACTGAAAGCCCTAGGATTACAGAGAGCCCAGATTATAAATTATATCCATTTAATCTTTTTTTCCCTGATTCTCTAAAGCTGCTTATGTGAACAGCTGATAACTCAAGCTTCCTTGTTTATGACAACTATTATATTAAGGGCAGAGTGACTCCAAATTTAATCTATTGACATTTCTGTAAAAAATAATCTTGTCATATTCCCTCAGTAATGTTCCCGTATATCCTTTGGTTGTCTAAGTCTAAACCCTCAAATCTCATCAGCTTCTTTGTCTTGTGACAGGGTACACACTCACAACACACACACACACACATTTATATAACCTCAAATGTTTTTTACTATTACTGGATTTCTTTGCTTTATGCAGTGTATTCAGAGAAGAATAGTATTTTCACTGATTTTATGATGGTAGATTTGTGTGCCATCGTAAAAGTGAATAAGAATAATTAATTTTTAAAAGGTTTTCTAGCATCTTCAAAGAAGCTCTGTTAAGGTACAGAGGTGCTTTCAGCATAATCTTTTATCTCCAGGAATTTAGGGTGATATATGTAAGATGCTGATTACAGCCTTACCTCTCACTGTATAAACTGGAGCAAAGTAAATTTTATTCTTCAAATATATTCAGTTCAGTTCAGTTCAGTTGCTCGGTTGTGTTCGACTCTTTGCGACCCCATGAATCGCAGCACACCAGGCCTCCCTGTCTATCACCAACTCCCGGAGTTCACTCAGACTCATGTCCATCGAGTCAGTGATGCCATCCAGCCACCTCATCCTCTGTCGTCCCCTTCTCCTCCTGCCCCCAATCTCTCCCAGCATCAGAGTCTTTTCCAAGGAGTCAACTCTTCATATGAGGTGGCCAAAGTACTGGAGTTTCAGCTTTAGCATCATTCCCTCCAAAGAAATCCCAGGGCTAATCTCC
>NW_011494746.1:364096-368781 GCF_000754665.1 Bison bison bison | reverse complement strand
TCTGACACTGTTTCCACTGTTTCCCCATCTATTTCCCATGAAGTGATGGGACCGGATGCCATGATCTTTGTTTTCTGAATGTTGAGCTTTAAGCCAACTTTTTCACTCTCCACTAACACTTTCATCAAGAGGCTTTTTAGTTCCTTACCACTTTTATCATTAGTTTGGTGTGCTTTGTTAAGTGGGATTAGAGTAACATTGTATCACAGTGATCTGCCACACCCAGAATAACAATTCCAGGTGGCAGACCGTCATATTTAGGAAATTGAAGCATAGCTGCAATATTGTATATATATTACATTGTGAAATTCTTATCGTCTGAAATTCATATCATTTTAAATTCTTACACAGTGAAAATCTGATCTTCTATCTGTTAGCAAAGTTTATTCATTTTAAGCAGCTATGTTCTCTTGTCCGGCAGGCATGCAACATTATGCACATGTATTTTGTCTTAAATGCAACTTCAACTTAACAAGCCAAATTTTATTTTCCTGAGAATTAAAAAAATAAGTGATCAGGTATGCTTTTGGCTATGCTTTCTTCTTTTTCTTTCTTTCTTTCTTTTTTTTTTTTTTACAACTTCTAGTTCTTAAAGTAGCTATGATTATTCAGTTTTCATATTCTTCTAATATATGCATTTTCCTATTGCTTTTCTTGGAGTGTCAAATATTATTTTAGAGTCAAGCTCCCCAAAGCTAAATTAAACTTATATTATCTAATGATTGGCTGAGATGTTACAACAAAGAGACTAGAAATAGGTAGATTATTTCCATTTCACATAATAGCCCAGAGCTAAGGAATTCGGGCTGGAGCGGTAGCTGTGTCACCCTTATATAAAACTTCAGTGGTCACCTCTGTAGTGGCGTCTCCCAGCTCTTGAGAAGGAGGGAAAAGAAAGTTCTGGCAGAAATTATTAAGGACATGACTGGAAATTATATCTAACACTTCTTTTCATAGCCTATTGATTTAAATTTAGCTGTATCACCATACTTTAGTGCAAGAAAGATTAGAAATCATAGTCTCCAGATGTATGGCCGTATATGAACAGCTGAAAATCTGGGGACTCGCTCACTCTGAGGAAGAAGGGAGCACAGTTTGGTGACTTCTCCATGGTCTACCTCTCTGACCTCCCATGTTTCTCCACTCATTCATGCATACCTGTCTCAATGTGTATCCTTGTTGACTCTTCTCCCCTAAATAGAACAGGTACCCTTTCTGTGAGAGAGAGGCACCCATGCTACCTCTACATCAAAGTCTAGGATCTCTGAGTGGTGCCTGTCCTCTTCGCTGGGTTTTGTTGCAGCTCTTCTAGGCTCACTAATCTATAAAATAAAAGGCAAGATATCATCCATCCTGTCATCATACCTGATGTACAGTGGTGGAGTAGCAATAGGAAAATACATTTTGTATTCTAGAGGGAGAGTGGGGATATACAACAGTTAGTGTTAGCATAGTTATCAAATCCTATTGAGTAGAAATTGTGAGGTCTCTCCTCTAGTAGGAGGGTGAGTTCCTTGGAGGACCCATCTTGCTGCCTCTGCCCATAGAGTTGTTCCTTTTGCCATTGGCTGTGACCTCTGGAGAGTTCTTCCCTTCTTTGGCCAACTTTGAAGAAGGTGTTGGAGAGCATGTTTTCCTGAGTGCTACTCTCAGTAATAATTTGTATGTTCATTAGGGTGGTTTTATACCATAGAGACCTGAAAATGCAGTGGCGTAAATAAGACAAAAGTTTATTTCTCTCACATAACAGTTTAGAGGTGAGTGGTCCCTGAACTGGGGGGCGTCTTTACTGTCCTCAACATGTATGGCTTCCATGGTTGTCCCCATCATTGTCACATCCTGTATAGTGGGAGGGGTTCAGGGCAGACTATATCTAGGACAAGTATCTCTCTCTTTTTTTTTTTGAATTATTTATACTTTGGTCATTTTTATTTATTTATTTTTTTGTTTTGTTTTTTATTTTTTTATTTTTATTTTTAAATTTTATTTTATTTTTAAACTTTACAATATTGTATTAGTTTTGCCAAATATTGAAATGAATCTGCCACAGGTATACCCGCGTTCCCCATCCTGAACCCTCCTCCGTCCTCCCTCCCCTCCCCTCCCCCTGGGTCGTCCCAGTGCACCAGCCCCAAGCATCCAGTACTGTGCATTGAACCTGGACTGGCGACTCGTTTCATACATGATATTATACATGTTTCAATGCTATTCTCCCAAATCTCCCCACACTCTTCCTCTCCCACAGAGACCATAAGACTGATCTATACATCGGTGTCTCTTTTGCTGTCTCGTACACAGGGTTATTGTTACCATCTTTCTAAATTCCATATTTATGCGTTAGTATACTGTATTGGTGTTTTTCTTTCTGGCTTCACTCTGTATAATAGGTTCCAGTTTCATCCACCTCATTAGAACTGATTCAAATGTATTCTTTTTAATGGCTGAGTAATACTCCATTGTGTATATGTACCACCACTTTCTTATCCGTTCATCTGCTGATGGGCATCTAGGTGGCTTCCATGTCCTGGCTATTATAAACAGTGCTGCGATGAACATTGGGGTACACGTGTCTCTTTCCCTTCTGGTTTCCTCAGTGTATATGCCCAGCAGTGGGATTGCTGGATCATAAGGCAGTTCTATTTCCAGTTTTTTAAGGAATCTCCATACTGTTCTCCATAGTGGCTGTACTAGTTTGGATTCCCACCAACAGTGTAAGAGAGTTCCCTTTTCTCCACACCCTCTCCAGCATTTATTGCTTGTAGACTTTTGGATCGCAGCCATTCTGACTGGCGTGAAATGGTACCTCATAGTGGTTTTGATTTGCATTTCTCTGATAATGAGTGATGTTGAGCATCTTTTCATGTGTTTGTTAGCCATCTGTATGTCTTCTTTGGAGAAATGTCTATTTAGTTCTTTGGCCCATTTTTTGATTGGGTCATTTATTTTTCTGGAGTTGAGCTGTAGGAGTTGCTTGTATATTTTTGAGATTAGTTGTTTGTCCGTTGATTCATTTGCTATTATTTTCTCCCATTCTGAAGGCTGCCCTTTCACCTTGCTAATAGTTTCCTTTGTTGTGCAGAAGCTTTTAAGTTTAATTAGGTCCCATTTGTTTATTTTTGCTTTTATTTCCAATATTCTGGGAGGTGGGTCATAGAGGATCCTGCTGTGATGTATGTCGGAGAGTGTTTTGCCTATGTTCTCCTCTAGGAGTTTTATAGTTTCTGGTCTTACGTTTACATCTTTATTCCATTTTGAGTTTATTTTTGTGTAAGGTGTTAGAAAGTGTTCTAGTTTCATTCTTTTACTAGTAGTTGACCAGTTTTCCCAGCACCACTTGTTAAAGAGATTGTCTTTAATCCATTGTATATTCTTGCCTCCTTTGTCAAAGATAAGGTGTCCATATGTGTGTGGATTTATCTCTGGGCTCTCTATTTTGTTCCATTGATCTATATTTCTGTCTTTGTGCCAGTACCATACTGTCTTGATAACTGTGGCTTTGTAATAGAGCCTGAAGTCAGGTAGGTTGATTCCTCCAGTTCCATTTTTCTTTCTCAAGATAGCTTTGGCTATTCGAGGTTTTTTGTATTTCCATACAAATTGTGAAATTATTTGTTCTAGCTCTGTGAAGAATACCGTTGGTAGCTTGATAGGGATTGCATTGAATCTATAAATTGCTTTGGGTAGTATACTCATTTTCACTATATTGATTCTTCCAATCCATGAACATGGTATATTTCTCCATCTATTAGTGTCCTCTTTGATTTCTTTCACCAGTGTTTTATAGTTTTCTATACATAGGTCTTTAGTTTCTTTAGGTAGATATATTCCTAAGTATTTTATTCTTTCTGTTGCAATGGTGAATGGAATTGTTTCCTTAATTTCTCTTTCTGTTTTCTCATTATTAGTGTATAGGAATGCAAGGGATTTCTGTGTGTTGATTTTATATCCTGCAACTTTACTATAATCATTGATTATTTCTAGTAATTTTCTGGTGGAGTATTTAGGGTTTTCTATGTAAAGGATCATGTCATCTGCAAATAGTGAGAGTTTTACTTCTTCTTTTCCAATTTGGATTCCTTTTATTTCTTTTTCTGCTCTGATTGCTGTGGCCAAAACTTCCAAAACTATGTTGAATAGTAATGGTGAAAGTGGGCACCCTTGTCTTGTTCCTGACTTTAGGGGAAATGCTTTCAATTTTTCACCATTGAGGATAATGTTTGCTGTGGGTTTGTCATATATAGCTTTTATTATGTTGAGGTATGTTCCTTCTATTCCTGCTTTCTGGAGAGTTCTTATCATAAATGGATGTTGAATTTTGTCAAAGGCTTTCTCTGCATCTATTGAGATAATCATATGGTTTTTGTTTTTCAATTTGTTAATGTGGTGTGTAACATTGATTGATTTGTGGATATTGAAGAATCCTTGCATCCTTGTGATAAAGCCCACTTGGTCATGGTGTATGATCTTTTTAATGTATTGTTGGATTCTGATTACTAGAATTTTGTTAAGGATTTTTGCATCTGTGTTCATCAGTGATATTGGCCTGTAGTTTTCTTTTTTTGTGGGATCTTTGTCAGGTTTTGGTATTAGGGTGATGGTGGCCTCATAGAATGAGTTTGGAAGTTTACCTTCCTCTGCAATTTTCTGGAAGAGTTTGAGCAGGATAGGTGTTAGCTCTTCTCTAA
>NW_011494746.1:353077-363404 GCF_000754665.1 Bison bison bison | reverse complement strand
GGTATTAAAGTCTCCCACTATTATTGTGTTATTGTTAATTTCTCCTTTCATACTTGTTAGCATTTGTCTTACATCTTGTGGCACTCCCGTGTTGGGTGCATATATATTTATAATTGTTATATCTTCTTGGATTGATCCTTTATCAATATGTAGTGACCTTCTTTGTCTCTTTTCACAGCCTTTGTTTTAAAGTCTATTTTATCTGATATAAGTATTGCTACTCCTGCTTTCTTTTGGTCCCTATTTGCATGGAAAATCTTTTTCCAGCCCTTCACTTTCAGTCTGTATGTGTCCCCTGTTTTGAGGTGGGTCTCTTGTAGATAACATATGTAGGGGTCTTGTTTTTGTATCCATTCAGCCAGTCTTTGTCTTTTGGTTGGGGCATTCAACCCATTTATGTTTAAGGTAATTACTGATAAGTATGATCCCGTTGCCATTTACTTTATTGATTTGGGTTCGAGTTTATACACCGTTTTTGTGTTTCCTGTCTAGAGAATATCCTTTAGTATTTGTTGGAGAGCTGGTTTGGTGGTGCTGAATCCTCTCAGCTTTTGCTTGTCTGAGAAGCTTTTGATTTCTCCTTCATATTTGAATGAGATCCTTGCTGGGTACAATAATCTGGGCTGTAGGTTATTTTCTTTCATCACTTTAAGTATGTCTTGCCATTCCCTCCTGGCTTGAAGAGTTTCTATTGAAAGATCAGCTGTTATCCTTATGGGAATTCCCTTGTGTGTTATTTGTTGTTTTTCCCTTGCTGCTTTTAATATTTGTTCTTTGTGTTTGATTTTTGTTAATTTGATTAATATGTGTCCTGGGGTGTTTTGCCTTGGGTTTATCCTGTTTAGGACTCTCTGGGTTTCTTGGACTTGGGTGATTATTTCCTTCCCCATTTTAGGGAAGTTTTCAACTATTATCTCCTCAAGTATTTTCTCATGGTCTTTCTTTTTGTCTTCTTCTTCTGGGACCCCTATGATTCGAATGTTGTAGCGTTTACTATTGTCCTGGAGGTCTCTGAGATTGTCCTCATTTCTTTTAATTTGTTTTTCTTTTATCCTCTCTGATTCATTTATTTCTACCATTCTATCTTCTAATTCATTAATCCTATCTTCTGCCTCTGTTATTCTACTATTTGTTGCCTCCAGAGTGTTTTTAATTTCATTTATTGCATTATTCATTTTATATTGACTCTCTTTTATTTCTTCTAGGTCCTTGTTAAACCTTTATTGCATCTTCTCAATCTTTGTCTCCACGCTATTTATCTGTGATTCCATTTTGATTTCAAGATTTTGGATCAATTTCACTATCATTATTTGGAATTCTTTATCAGGTAGATTCCCTATCTCTTCCTCTTTTGTTTGGTTTGGTGGGCATTTATCCTGTTCCTTTATCTGCTGGGTATTCCTCTGTCTCTTCATCTTGTTTAAATTGCTGAGTTTGGGGTGTCCTTTCTGTATTCTGGCAGTTTGTGGAGTTCTCTTTATTGTGGCATTTCCTCGCTGTGTGTGGGTTTGTACAGGTGGCTTGTCAAGGTTTCTTGGTTAGGGAAGCTTGTGTCGGTGTTCTGGTGAGTGGAGCTGTATTTCTTCTCTCTCCTTTCGAAGACTTGGGTTGCTTTTCTGGGTGCCTGTTGTCCTCTGCCGGCTTTCAGAAGTTGTTTTGTGGAATTTACTCGGCGTTTAAATGTTCTTTTGATGAATTTGTGGGGGATAAAGTGTTCTCCCTGTCCTACTCCTCCGCCATCTTAGCTCCTCCCTCTAGGACAAGTATCTCTTAAAGAAGACAATCTAGACATCAAGTACATCACTTCCTTCACATCGCATTGGCCCATACTGGGCTGTTAGCAACACCAAACTGTCTCAGAGATAGAATCTGGAGGTGGGGAACCATGTGCCCAGATATAGCACTGGGGTTTTCATTAGCAAAAGGAAGAATAGCTACTAGAGAAAAGGAGTGGGTATCTTTCATTCCTGTTTGTTCTCGGTAGGGCCATTCTCCATCCAAGAAGAGAAAAGGGCAAGGAAACTCAAAAAAGAAAGAAAGAAAGAAAAGAAAAAAAAAAGAAAAACAAAAACGTAAAGCAAACCAAACAAAAAACCCCAGAACTTGATATTTCCTTTGCAAGCAGAATTTTAGGATATATTTTTTTCAGTAATTTCTTAGATTGTCTAGTTTAATTCTTTCCCTGAGCACAATAGCTGAAAGATCATGAGCTCTTTACATTGTAACTTTATTTTGGACGAATCAGCAGTAGCCTTGTCATTTCTGTGAAGATATTGGTCTGTTACAAATGATTTGTTCCACCAAGAGTTATGACCAGAATGGTTTTCTGTCTATGTTCTGTATCAGGGTTTCCCAGAGAAACAGAGGTAACAGAAATTTCTGTATAACATTTATCCAGACTCACCAAATTGGAACAGTTCACTGCATTTGTTCCATTGTTCTCTTTCTCTCTCTCCCCATATATACATACATACATATGTATGTATATATGTGTGTATATGGAGAAGGCACTGGCACCCCACTCCAGTACTCTTGCCTGGAAAATCCCATGGACAGAGGAGTCTAGTAGGCTGCAGTCCATGGGGTCACTAAGAGTTGTGTCACTTTCCCTTTTCCCTTTCGTGCATTGGAGAAGGAAATGGCAACCCACTCCAGTGTTCTTGCCTGGAGAATCCCAGGGACGGAGGAGCCTGGTGGGCTGCCGTCTGTGGGGTCTCACAGAGTCGAACACGACTGAAGCGACTTAGCAGCAGCAGCAGAATGTGTGTGTGTGTGTGTGTGTGTGTACAGGCTTCTCTGGTGCCTCAGCTGTAAAGAATCTGCCTGCAATGCAGGAGACAGGGGTTCGATTCCTGGGTCAGGAAGATCCCCTGGAGGAGGGTATAGCAACCCACTCCAGTACTTCTCCTAGAGAATCCCATGGAGAGAGGAGCCTGGCAGGCTGCAGTCTATAGGGTCTTATAGAGTTTGACATGACTGAAGTGACTAAGCAGAAGCAGCATCGTACACACACACACACACATAGTTTTTCTGTTTTTTCCCCAGAAAAAGTATATTACATACACCATACTTCTTTACCTCTTAATACTCTAGTTTTCTTAAATCAAGAATATTTTTACATAATCATTTAAGGTTATCAAATTCACAGAATTTAACATGATGCAATACTTTAATATATCATTCATATTCCAACTCTGTTACTTGTTCTTATAATACCCTTCACTGAAATTTCCCCCTCCCAGTCTGAGATTACACATCACATCTGGTCTCCTTTCATTTAGGACAGTTCCTTAACTATGTTTTGTCTTTCATGACATTGATAGTTTTGAAGAATACAGTCTAGTTTCTTTGTCAAATGTTCTTAATTTTTGTATAATGTTTCCTCATGATTATATGTAGGATATACATTCCTGCTCTGAATACCACAAAAGTGATAACATGTCTTTCTCAAGTACCATATTTGAAGTGGTACCTTCTGTCCCTCAAGGGGGATGTTAATGTGATTACCTGATCCAATTTTTGTTTGGCTTATTCACTGAATAGTTATTTAAAAAAAATTTTTCCCCATTTAATAAGCTATATATGGGAAGCTTGTGTCTTGGTTTTTAGAATTAGTTGAGTATAGAGAGCTATCTCTTGTGGATGACATTGCTAGGCCTGCAGCACTGTGCCTTGGGTCACCCCAAAGACACAGCAAGAAACATTCTATTAAATATCTGTACAGTAAAGTGACTCAGTTAGGACATACACACACACACACACACGCATGCATACATATATTCTTTTTATATTCTTCTCCATTATGGTTTATCACAGGATATTGAGTACAGTTCACTGTGCTATACAGGAGGACCTTGTCGTTTATCCATTCTACATATACAAGTTTCCATCTGCTAAACCCAAACTCCCAGTCCATCTCTCTCCTATTTCCCTTCCCCTTGGCCACCACCAGTCTATTCTCTATGAAGAGCATTCCAGTCCTTATAAATTGAATTAGGTCAGTTTTATTAAACACTTACTGCATTGTCTTTATTCTTATTATTTGACTGTTGACCAGTGGAAACTGCAATGAATGGCATCGTTTCCCAGAATAGAATTAAGAGCCACTGATTCGAATAATTAGACAATGACCAACTTAATGTGAGATTTAAAATTCTTATTAGTTTAATTCATGAGGACCATTGTACTCTTTTATTTTAAAACTTACAAGCATATTATATATTTCAAAATTATTTCAAATTTTATAATTATTCTTTGCCTTATTGAGGTATAAATGTTGATAAGTGTTCTCAAATCTGTATTTTTATTACTCCTTTACTGACTTTTAAAATATTCATTAGAAGCACTAAAATGTACATTAACTTTCTCCACATCAGCTTACACTTAAGAATAGTTTAACTAAAGATTAGACTATCTTAATAGTAAACAGTTCTTAGAATATTAGAATTTTGCAGTAATGGTTTTTCTAGTTTTAGTAACCACATGCTTTGCATTACTTTTACTCAGAATTACTAGTATTAAGAAAATTTACTCAGAAACTAGTATTAAGATGCAATGCTGTAAAACCTAATAAAAATTAAATCTGGTGAAGCAAATGAAAGGAAATAGCAGATTCGTTTTTCAGAGAGAAAAAAATAAAATTCAAATAGTTTCATGTGGAATAAGTTGAACTCCTAAAGATTTTCATCTATGTACTCATAAATTGTCATACCTGCTTTAACATTCTTAAGATGATGATCAACAGTGCCATCACAAACTTAATATACCATGAGCACAAATTTATTTTCCAAAGGAAAACAAAAATTTAAAAACTCATTTGGTCTATACATTTCTAGATGATTAGATGGTGTTTTTCCTACATACATAACTGGTTGTTGAATTAATCAGTGGGCGAAAAAACCTAAAATGATTTCTCTTACCACTTTTAAATACATTAATTTTTAAAAATAATTTCTATTGTATTTATTTATCTAAAGTTAGGTGTTAAATAAATCACATATTAAAAAAAAATACCATAGAAATGAGGCCTAAATATAAGGTTTGATCTATTCCATTAAAAATGTCTGCATATTATTACTCCAGGGCTACTATTGAAAGCTTCACAAGGTCATAAGTGATTCTGATACCCTGTTATCTTTTTTCTGTCACTTTTGCTTGTGGCTACTATATTCAGTGATAGCTCATGGTTTATTATGACTGCTGGAGCTCCTGCCATCACAATAACATTCAAGGAAGCAGGAAGGAGAAAAAGGGAGGAAAGAGAAAAAGCGCCAAGAACCTCCCTGTCAAGTAAATTCCTCTCTAAGAAAATTTTCTGAAAGTTCTACATATTAATAATACATCTGCTTATATGTCACTGGACAGATCTTAGGCAAAGACCATACCTACCTGCAAAGGAGATTGGGAAAAGGTGCTGTTCGCTGGGGTCAGTGTCATCTTGAATAAAATTCAAGATCTGTTACCAAAAAGATGGAGGAAGTGGCCACTGTATAGGCAACCAACAGTCTTTGCCACATGTATTTCAAAATATATGCCACATGTATTTCTGGCTACTAAGGTATTGAAAGTAATGAAAAAATACTGCAAGAGGTGTGATAAGGCTATTTGGACGTTCCAATATTTGATGCTTTTTAACTTATAAATGTGACAATTTTATATGGTTTAGCTAAATATTTCTGGTAAGTTGGCAGGCCTAAGTTCTCTAAACTGGCTACAAAACATCCAAAGTACTAGAAGAAATAATTTAAAAACAAGCGAACAAACAAAAACTTTTGTACTTATAATTTCATTATCCTAAAGAAAAATACTAAATGGGCAGTAAAGAAGTGAGAATATGCATATTTGAGATAAAGGAGACTTAAAACTGCTATATCCCCTGAGGGTGTCCAAAGGTGAGATTTAGATCTTTCCTACCTAAGCGATGCTAGGGGTCAGGGGAGGAAACTGTGGACCAAGACTTGGCCTTGCCTGGAGCAGGAGCTTGGCTGGGAGACCACCTCATATAAAGCCAGGCTTCAGATCTTATTTTCTGCTGTTCTCTTGTCACTGCTGCTCCTGCCACTAGAGCTTCCTCATTTCTCTATGAACAGGCAAATGAGGTTGCGATTGTAGGGTCTCTGCATTGGCTGTTCCTTCTGCCTGGAATGTTCTTTTCCCAGGTGTCTGTCTGGTTTGCTCTCCAACCTTCTCCTAAGTCTTGGGTCAGGGCCACCTTGACCACCTTATTTAAAATTGCAAAGCCTACCCCATCTCACACACATCTCATTCCTACCCTGCTTTGTTTTCAGGTCCTATGGCATTTAACGCCTATTATTATAGAAATTAGTTTTTAAAATGTCTACTTTCCTCTCAGACAGAATGTAAGAATGTAAACTCTGCAAGGGAAAGTATTTCTTTCTGGTTCTGTGTTTGGTCCCGGGTGTCTAAAACAATGACATTGTATTAAGTCTCAATATATATTTGATGAATAAAAGACAGTTTATTATTTTCCCCCCTAGTTGTGAGAGTTGAGCTTTGTTCAATGAAATCTGAGTTATTTGAGTCCTTTCATTGTCCAGTTTGCCCTTCCTCTCTCAGGGAGTGCTGACAGGAGGTCTATTTCCAGGACCATTTTACAAACATCTGGTCCACTCAGAAAACAAGTTTTTTGGCTGATTTTTTTTTTTTTTACCCACTAAAATAACTTTATTTGACTCCACAAATTTACTGATATTGGTGCAGCCTTAAATTGGATTTGGGGTTCTTTTATTATATATCCCATAATGGACAGCAGTATAGTGTTCTGTTTTTCTACAGACTTTATAGCTGTGTCAGAGAGCAATAAAGTGGTTTCACTTTGAGTTTGAAACCAACCTACTCCCTCTTAAGTCTGATGGAAATGCATTGCTTCAGTTTTTTCCAACTGTGACATTAAACACAAAATGAAACAAAAACTCAACTACTCGGATAAATAAACTTGTGAGCTGCTATTAATTTTTATGTGCTGTCCATGGAGGAGCGACAGATAATTTCTTAGTAGCTCTCTATCACTAACCCAGCATCCAAAGATTCACTGGAGATAATGTTAAATATTACAGCATAGTCTGAGAATAGGACTATTGCCCATCCAGACAAAAAATAAATGGCAAATGGTGCCACATACCCAATTTCTGAAAGTCATCCTGGATTTGCAGCCCTGAAAGCCTGTCCCTCTTTTTAGTTAACAAGTGTGCTATTTAAAGTGATACTCCCCCACCTCAACATGATATAAAATATTAAGTACTTTTTACTATAGTTTTTCTGAATATGGTTTTGGAAATTATCTTGGGCTGAGTTCAGAGAGGAGAGTAGGGATGGAGAAGGCAAAATGAGTTTCGTGGCCACTATTTATTCACCTGTCTTTGAAATATTAGACATCTATAAGTGCTTTCATTTGAACAAAGTATTATTGCACTCAAGAGTTGACCTGAGTAATAACCTTTATCAAAAAATACCGAGATCACATTGTGCTACTAGTCCTATCTACTTTTTTAACTTAACATCACAGCACAGTCTGTTGGAATAGCACAGAATGTCTTTAAAATGCTAGCTGCCATGCTTAATTTTTTCAGTAAATATTGGTTTATTGTTTTTCTTAAAAGGGCTACACCTGTGTATGATGTATTTTTGATACTCTCATGAAGCTTGCATATATAAATAAACTTTTATTACACAGAAGTATATGTTCTGTATTTTTCTGGTTTTGGAGATTACCGAGGTATAAACAAAATCGTCTAATTTCACAAGCCAGCTGGCATATTTCATTTCCTTAGTGAATAAACCAGTAATTCTTTGCAAGACCTTAACTTTACGTAAACACAGATTGTGTGTTAAATATGCAATGAAAGAGACTTTAATTATAGCGTCAAAACCTTGCATACTTATAAATGTAAGTATTTTACACACAGGCTTGTATTTGTTTTGATATAATGAAGTTTCACAGAGAAATTGGTGTTCAGATTATGATCTAAGCACATTTCTAAGCATTTGTTAAAACCTTGAGTGACATGTTGGATAACATAGTGAAAATTGACTGCAATTTCTCATATCTAATGATGGTTAATAGCTCAGAAAACAAGCTCAGAATTCACACTCTTGTAATGGGGATGTGCCACTGTCAAATCACTTAGATATAATTATGATTTTGTAATCATAATGACTAAGTGTGTGTAATTAACAAAACAACTTAGAGTGATATGAGAAGAAAATGCTGTGAAAATGTACGTGAGTGTTAAAAACAGAATGTGTGATATCAGTTAATTCTTATCTGAAAGCAGTATAATATGTATGTCTTTTGATTCTAGAGAAAAATATCTAAAAAAACCAAACTAAAACAAAACAACCAAAACCCAAACCCAGTCTGATGCACATAGTGAAAATATAGTGGATGGATGTCTCTTGCAGTTAAACTCATGTCCTTGGAGTATATAATTTGTTTTAAGGTATTTCACAAAGCTGCAGTGAGGTACTAAAAATGTGTTGAGCTTCAGATTCTCCATATTAACATTGGATGCTAATTTATGGGTTTCATTTTTGCAACTATTTTTGAACCCATGTTGGGTACCAGTGAAGAGAAGAGGAAGAAAGGAAAGATGAATTGAATGAAGATAACCCTGAAGTATGACACTTGAGATTTGACCGAACATTAATAAAATCTGGTATTACCTGCCCCTCTGAAAGAAACAGGAATATGAGATGGTAAAGGGTTTGGTTTGGTAATGGTCTTCATCATCCAGTCGTTGTTCAGTCGCTAAGTTGTGTCTGACTTTCTGCAACCTCATGAACTGCAGTATGCCAGGTTTCCCTGTCCTTCACTGTCTCCCTGAGTTTGCTCAAACTTATGCCCGTTGAGTCAATGATGCCATCCAACCATCTCATCCTCTGTCGCCCTCTTCTCCTCTTGTCCTCAATCTTTCCCAGCATCAGGGTCTTTTCTAACGAGTCTGCTCTTTGCATCAGGTGGTCAAAGTATTGGGGCTTCATCTTCAGCACCAGTCCTTCCAATGAATATTCAGGGTTGATTTCCTTTAGGATTGACTGCTTTGATCTCCTTGCTATCTAAGGGATTATCAAGTCTTTTCCAACACCACAGTTTGAAAGCATCAATTCTTCAGTGCTCAGCCTTCTTTATGGTCCAACTCTCACATCCGTACATGACTACGGGAAAAAACATAGCTTTGACTATACAGACTTTTGTCGGCAAAGTAGTGTCTCTGCTTTTTTATGCACTGTTTAGATTTGTCATAGCTTTTCTTCCAAGGAGCAAACGTCTTTTAATTTTGTGGCTGCAGTCATCATCTGCAGTGATTTTGGAGTCCAAGAAAATGAAATCTGATACCTTTTCCACTTTTTTCCCCTTCTATTTGCTGTGAAGTGATGGGACCTGATGCCATGATGTTAGTTTTTGAATGTTGAGATTTCAGGCAGTTTTTTCACTCTCCTATTTTACCTTCATCAAGAGGCTCTTTAGTTCCTCTTCACTTTCTGCCATTAAAGTGGTGTCATCTCCATGTCTAATTCCAGCTTGTGAGTCATCCAAGCTTGACATATTCCTTTCCCAATTTGAACCAGTCCATTGTTCCATATCCAGTTCTTACTGTTGCTTAAATCAGTTACCTGATTTTAATTGTCATTGAACTTTAGTCTGCTCCTTTGACTTCCACTCACTTTTTCTTACTATTAATTTTTATGTATATGATATTTGAATTTCTAACTATAAGTTAATGTATCTGTATTTCTGTTGTTGTTTAGTCATGAAGTTGTGTTTGACTCTTAGTGACCTGTCCCTTTAGGAAACAAAATCCTAAAAGTCAGAAGAAAGGTATGTTTTTCTTATTCTGATTTCTTCAAAAATCCCATAGAAGATGATTAATACACATTTGGTAAATCTTTTAAAAAATTTCTGCCTAAACCTTCTGTTCTCCAAAAAGGCAGTAAATGAAACTCTGTAGAGTACTTTGTTTTCCAAAGTGCTTAGATATTTATGCTACTTAAAAGTCATTAACAGCTTAGATAACTTTTCAAACACTAGGATTAACCTTCCACTTAAAGAATCAAGGCACTTTATTATGTATTTCCCCCTTTGCCCAGTAGAGTATTTAGCATAACACATACTTCAGAAAATATTTTCTCATCCTTACCATCTCAGAATTCTTCTTACTTCTTTCCTTAGAGTTCTTGCTGTTAGATGTTGGTAATATAATGAGCAATTTACTGTCTGTACATCTGACACAGATATTCCTCTTAAGGAGAGAACTGTCCCTGCTTGAGAACAGAGTTCCCTAAGAAGCTTCGGGAAGAGAATGACCCT
>NW_011494746.1:352350-352977 GCF_000754665.1 Bison bison bison | reverse complement strand
ACAGGGGTTCGATTCCTGGGTCAGGAAGATCCCCTGGAGGAGGGTATAGCAACCCACTCCAGTACTTCTCCTAGAGAATCCCATGGAGAGAGGAGCCTGGCAGGCTGCAGTCTATAGGGTCTTATAGAGTTTGACATGACTGAAGTGACTAAGCAGAAGCAGCATCGTACACACACACACACACATAGTTTTTCTGTTTTTTCCCCAGAAAAAGTATATTACATACACCATACTTCTTTACCTCTTAATACTCTAGTTTTCTTAAATCAAGAATATTTTTACATAATCATTTAAGGTTATCAAATTCACAGAATTTAACATGATGCAATACTTTAATATATCATTCATATTCCAACTCTGTTACTTGTTCTTATAATACCCTTCACTGAAATTTCCCCCTCCCAGTCTGAGATTACACATCACATCTGGTCTCCTTTCATTTAGGACAGTTCCTTAACTATGTTTTGTCTTTCATGACATTGATAGTTTTGAAGAATACAGTCTAGTTTCTTTGTCAAATGTTCTTAATTTTTGTATAATGTTTCCTCATGATTATATGTAGGATATACATTCCTGCTCTGAATACCACAAAAGTGATAACATGTCTTTCTCAAGTACCATATTTGA